>NW_021940840.1:120895-151763 GCF_001715985.3 Manacus vitellinus
TGGCAGGTTGGTCTTACACATTCCCATGTGGAGTTTTTTCCCTCCCAGCACCAAGTTCCCTGGTGGGCAGGAGAACCCATCCATCTTTCTTTTGGCCTTGTCTTTGCCCATTTCTCCCTCCTGTGGTGCTCAGCCCCGTTAGTGTCTCTCCATCACAGAGCCACAGCCTCTTTTCTGAAGGGTGTGGGTTTTTTTCAGCCCTTTCTGTCCATCTGTGGTCTTAGTCCTGTATCCTGCAGGGATGGTCACTCCATCACTGCCCAGCTGCTTCCCAGCCTTAATCCTTCGGGTCTTAAAAGCGAAGGGAAAAGCTTTACAGCCAGCCTGGAGAAACAGCTGAACTATTGAAGCAGCGAGAAGAGGCACGTTTGGCTGATGTATTTGCTGCTCTAAACATGCACCCTGTTACTGCTTCAGTGCTTAAGCTGTTCCTGTCTGTCCAGAGGATAATCCTGGATGTTTTGTAGCCCAGTGCCCCACTGGGTGCCGGGCCAGTTGGATGAGGTTGGAGGTAAAGCTGTTCTAAGCAGACAGGACCCAATTTCGGCCACGTGCAGCCGAGTGTTGTCCCTTTGTCACCAGGCACAGGGAGCCGTGGAGCTGAGGTGCAAAGCTCATCCTCTGGAACAGGAACAACCAGGATTTGGTGGTGGAAATCTGGGGCTCGGCTGAGTTTTTGAGGAAGAGCTGGTGCAGTGAATCGGAGCTGGATTTTGAGCTCTGTCCAGTCACTGCACCAAAATAAAAAGGCAGGAGGAGGAAACCAGGGAGTGGAGTGCCCTCAGCTTCCTTCTGCATTGCAGGATACTTGGGAGGGGTTTTACAAGGATCCTTCCATCCCTGGTTCAAGCAGCTGCTCGTGGTGCTGGTGGGGCACTGACCTCTCAATGCAGAAACCTAACGGGAAAAGATGAATCTGTGGGCAGGAACAGCTGTTTGAAAAAGCTGGGAGAAATAATCCCCCTCAGCTACAACATGATCCTCAATAAACTGTTGGGATACCAGTTGTGAAGTCGATGTTCTGGTTCCTCCAGGTGCCTGTGTGCCCCGATCCTGCACTCAGGAGCACGTGCTGCTCTCTTTAAATCCGAGAAGTGGCAGTTCTTCATTCGTGTCTTGGAGGGGTTTGTGCCCCAAAAAGTCACCATCTCTGATTGACACCAGTCTGGCCTTTGGGAGTTAATTTTTCGGAGGTGTCTTGCTTGGTGCTTGTGCTTAAGGGACTCATCATGCACATGAGACTTAGGATGGACAGGAATCCTCTTTGGCTTCTGTGCCTCACCCTGTACCTGAAAGGTTCTCTGGATCCCCTGCTCCCCTCACAGCCCCTTCTCAGCCAGTTGGAAACTCCAGGGATGGTTCAAAACCACTGTCAATCCCTAGTCTGTTAATTAATCCAGAGGTGTGTTGCTGCAAAGGGGAAGGAGGGAGGGCATTTGGGACAGCAAATCTTTCTCTTCTGGTGTGTAGGCTTTAGTTTTGGTGCTGTTTAATGCCTCTTCTCTTTTTTCTTTGTACAGGCAGCGTCTTTCAAGTGGATGGCTTTTGAAATTAAAGGTACTTGAGCAGGGAAGCAGCCCTGGAAGTAATCTCCTTGAAGCTGGGAGGCAGCACTTTGTTAGGGAATCACAGAGCCCTCGCAATGAGGAGAGAGGCGTTTGATGTGGTGTGGGCTGGCGCTGTTCCGAGGGGAGCCGGCTGCTGCCGCTGCCCCTGCGTCCTCCCCGGGTGCAAAGGATCATCAGAGCAGGGCAGGCTGGGCTCAAACGGTGTCTTCACAGAGGGAAGGCTCAGAGCTGTCATCCTTGCCCTGGAGGCCCTTCCCGGGGCAGGGTCAGGAGCTGTGTGTGTGTTGTACTGCAGATCGTGTCACTGCAGCACCGAGACGGCTCTGACCGACCTTCCAGCTCCCTGCTTCCTTGGCAGAGGTTCCTGCAGGAGCACAATCCTCCTCAGCCTCCTGCAGCTTCTTCCTCTGCATCAAGCTGCTGCTTGGCCCCATAACTCCTTATCTGTGTGAACTTACAGGGTGAGGAGAGGCTGTGGGACATAGAACCATGGAATGGTTTGGGTGGGAAGGGACCTTAAAGCTCATCCAGTCCCATCCCCTGCCATGGGCAGGGACACCTTCCACTAGCCCAGGTTGCTCCAAGCCCCGTCCAACCTGGCCTTGGACACTTCCAGGGATGGGGCAGCCACAGCTTCTCTGTACCAGCCCCTCACCACTCTCACAGGGAACAATTCCTTCCCAGTATCCAATATCAGTATACTCTACTTCAACTTAAAGTCCTTGTCCTGCCCCTCCATCCCTTGTCCCCAGTCCCTCTCCAGCTCTCCTGGAGCCCCTTTAGGCCCTGCAAGGGGCTCTCAGCTCTCCCTGGAGCCTTCTCTTCTCCAGGGGAACCCCCCCAGCTCTCCCAGCCTGGCTCCAGAGCAGAGGGGCTCCACCCTTGGAGCATCCCGGGGCCTCCTCTGGACTCTCTCCAGCAGCTCCACGTCCTCCCTGTGCTGTTCCCAGGGCTGGAGGCAGCTCTGCAGGGGGGTCTCAGCTGAGGGGGCAGAGGTGATACCATCACCAGTTGTCCCCTCCCTGTCCCCCCTCTCTCTGGTGCCTCAGCTGCCCGTTTTCCATGTCCTGCTCCGTGTCTGTCCGTGCAGACACCACGGACTGTGCTCGGCTGCACCATCTGCATCCTCACGCCCGGGTGGGTTTTTGGCCTCCTCGGTGGTTAACAGAAATAGGTTTTAATTAAAAGCTCATTATCGAGTTGTCATGTAGCATTAGTAAATAAAAATAACTTTTACAGCCCTGCCTTGTGACTCAGTAAGTGGCAATTGAAAGTATTTGACATCACTTTATTTTAAAAAAAATGGACAGATACTGCATATTTGATTCCCTGTTTGCTCCAAATGGGCTTTAAATCTAAATAAATGGTTGTCTCTGGCACTCTGGTTATCATTCAGGTCCAGAAGGAGAAATAAATGTGGTCTGCAGTCTCAAAATCATCTCCATTTCAGTTGTAAACTGTTGTGGGTGGGTGGTTTGGGCATCTCCTGAGGGGGGTTTGGAACAGCTACAGCCTATCCATTCCCTGATTCCCAGGTGGTTTGAGGGATGCTCTGCTCAGCCTTCTGCCATCTCCACCCCTGGCTCAGTGAAGAGGTGTCTTGTTAAAACTTGATTCTAAATGGGAGTAACATCACTCAGTGGAAGCTGAGCACTTTTTTCTGGGACTTGGTCCCCTTTTCCCAGGGGTCCTTTCCCAGGTCCTTTCCCCTTTCTCAGGCTGTGGTGTCACCACAGCAGGGGCTCTGCACTCTCTCCTCCTCCCTAGCACAGAACTAACAATAAAATGATCTGCAAAGCCATTTTCTGCATTATTTAAGGATAAATTGGTGCAGTAAAATACTCTATAGCTGTGAGTCACTCCTGCAAGGTCATGCACTACCCTGGTCCTGTGTGGGGGTGTGGAGGGGCCGCTGTGCTGGGTTTCCCTGGGAAGCATTCCCAGGCTGAGCTGGTGAGCCTGCCTTGATGTCCCTTTATTCCCAAGCCTGATCCCAGGGACAGCTGAAGCTCCAGTGGTTTGTGTTTGTGATGATGAGGAGGTGACATCTTCATCTGCCACCCCTGGACAGAGCCAGGTTCTGTCCCCTGGAGTTTGGGCACCTCCCTGTTGTCCGAGGGCAGTTTCTGGTGTGAGGAACCTTAATATCAAATGGTTAAAACTCATCCCTTTTTTTCCCCTTTTCCACACAGCTGGTGCAAATCCAATTTGACATCTTTGGTAGAAAAGCATCAGCCTGCTGGTGTTTTGGGACCGGTGACCCCCCTGCTCAACCCTCTCTGTGCAGAGGTTGCACCCTCTTGTTCCTTGCTGCCCATTTTTAAGGGTCATGGAATATCCTGAGTGGGAAGGGACCCCCAAGGACCATCCACTCCAACTCCTGGCCCTGCACAGACACCCCAAAATCCCACTCTGTCTCTGAGAGCATTGTCCAAACCCTCCTGGAGCTCTGGCAGCCTTGGGGCTGTGCCCACCACCCTGGGGAACCTGGTCAGTGCCCAACCACCCTCTGGGGGAAGAACCTTTCCCTAAAATCCAACCTAAACCTCCCTGACTCAGCTCCAGCCATTCCCTTGCTTTCCCTCCCTCCTTGTCACCCCATGACGAGGGGATCCAACAAGCCTCCTGCTCGTTTCTGGAGCTGCTTTATCGACTGGGGAGCTGAGGAGCAGTTGTGAAACTTGACAGAGAGGTTGTGCTCCCAAATAAATCGCCCAGTTGCCCGCGAGTTGGAAATGACTCCTGGTGCAGGTTAATAAATAATGCAAACCCCGTTAATAGATGCCAAATGCGCCGTCTCTGCCGGAGAAAAAGATGATGCCAATAACCTGGACTGGAAATACTCTGTTCTAGCCACTGGCTGCAGAGTTTTAAGTGTTTAGTGCTGTTAATTTAAAATGCTTCGCTGATAGATTGTAACCGCTCTGTGCTTAGTAAAGCACATAAATTGCAGCTCCGTGGAATAACAGCCTGTTTATAAAGCACCTCGGCCCCTGAATCCATCCAGCCACTTGTGCTGTGATCCTGCTAATGGGAGAAGGAGCTGCAAATGCCAGGGGTGGTGCCTGCAGGGTGCTGGAATGGCACATGCTGCGGGTCACGCCGAGCTGATCGTGATGGAGCCTTTTATTGGGAGATTGAGCTTTATAGCATCGTGCCACCCGCTCTGGCATATGGCTGAGAGGGGGTTTTTTTTCTGCTCTGAGCTTCTTAGTTTTGTTTTCAGGAGCTCATAAGGGCTTGTAAAATCATCCTTGTGCTTCAGGTGTCACTTTGGTGCCACGCAGGGAACGGTGTGGCAGGCGGAGGGCGGGATGGGAACTGCCAGCCTGTCCTGGGCAGCAGCAGCTCTCCATCCCCTTATGTCTGGTGGGGGGTATTATGGGGGGATTTTACAACCAGAGGATGTGGCAGTTAATGATACAAAGCCTATAAAGTAGGGGTGAGGAGGGCTGGGGTCCCGAATGTCTGAGAAGCAGGTGGAGTTCAGCTGTTGAAAGATGCCACTTGAATGCAGATCGTTACTTTAAGTACCGAGGTGTGGAGGGAAATCATGTCTGTTGGAATAAAGGTTTCTGCTGCTCATTGATATATTTAATGAAGGTAATTCAGCACAGTTGGGGAGGATCTGTGCAGTGTTATGGTTGGGGACTGGAGCATTGTGCAGGAATGTTAAATATATATTTCTGTCATCACATAAATGTGCAGTGACAAAGCGCTGGTGTAAAATGCAGCAGCAGAAGCCATCACTTGAAATACAGCCCCGTAAAGGGGGCTTGTAAAATAGAGAAAGTGAATTTTTACGCAGGCAGGTAGTGATAGGACAGGGGGGAATGGTTTTAAACTAAAGGAGGAGAGATTTAGGTTGGGGTTTAGGAAGGAATTCAGCTGTGAGGCCCTTGCACAGGTTGCCCAGAGAAGCTGTGGCTGCCCCTGGATCCCTGGAAGTGTCCAAGGCCAGGTTGGACGGGATTTGGAGCAACCTGGGCTGGTGGGAGGTGTCCCTGCTCATGGCAGGGGGTGGGATGAGATGAGCTTTAAGGTCCCTTCCCACCCAAACCATTCCATGATTCCCATCACCAAGTTAAAATTGCAAGGGGTAAAACCCACTCAAAGCTCCTGCTTTAATTCTCGCTGCTGGTCTTGGAAATAAACTGGTGGTTTGCTTTTTTGGAGGAAACCTTGGGGTCGTGCCAGCTGGTGAGGAAGGTTCGGGTGCCTGGTGTGGTTCAGTGAGGAGCCACAGGCAGTGGAAATCCCAGTCCTGTCCGTGGGGATGTTCAACACACCGATCCTGTGGGATGTGGAGCAATGTCTGGGGAGGTTTGGTGCAGGCACTGGGCTGAGGCAACGGGCTGAAATATGGTCTCAGAGAAGGAAAAACAGCCAATAACGCTTTATGCAAAGCAGTTTAGTGAAGAAATAGCCTTTTGCTGGCAGCCTGCTTTTATGTGCCTGCAAAAATGGTACCAAATAGCTGTTTTAATGTGTCTCACTCTGTTTTGTCTGAACCCTCGAATTAACCTCCCTCTTAAAACCACAGTCAGGGAAAGATCTGAGCCATCCTGTGCCGAGCTGGAGCCCATCCCGGGGGCTGGAGGGTGCTGAGAGGTGTGAAATCAGGGGGTTATAACTCCAGCTCTGCCAAACTCTCTCCTCGGGGAGTTTTGACCTGGAGGTGTTGACGGCGCTCGATCTGAGCAGTCCGGGGGAGGTGTTTTTATGGAGGGCAAGCGTCGGCTCCCTTCTATTCCCGGCCTGTCAGCCTGTCTGTGGCTGTGGGAAGGGACAGAACAGCGCCAGAGTCATTTGCTGCAAGCCGGCAGCATGGCAATGAGCTCGGGCCGTGCCCACCAGGCGGCACTGGGGGACAGCGGGAGCGGCCCCGCGTTAATATTGATGCGGCCAGGTGGCACCGGGATTGAGTTGTAGCGACGGGGAGGGTGTGCCGAGATCCCTTCGCCCAAGGGCTTCGCGGTAATGGCCATATGTCTCGGCCCAGCGATCGTTTCCACCCTGCAGATGGAAGAGCAAAGTGGCTTTGGCATATTAGATTCATCTGCTTTATGTCCCTCTTCACCTTCCTGCCTCCCGACGCCTTCTGTTTTTATGAGCAAACTTCAGCGGCGACGTGGATGCAGCTGCAGGATTGCTCTCAGGACACGCTCCCTGAGCAGGGCCAATTCTCTCCGCTCCTCAGCTGCTTTTGTCACCAGTGTTTTCAGCAGAAAATGCAGTTTGACTCTATCAAAATATGCTCCGGGAGAACCGCTGACTTCAGTGGTAATTAGGGGGGTTTGAGCTCTTTTTCCCTCTCCTCCGTGCAGGGTCGGTGGCTCTGTACGCGCTCCCTGCACGGATTGTGTCACTGCTGGTTTTTGGGAGTGCATTCCACCCTTCTCTGGGCCCCTGGTGCTGATGCTGGAGCTTCCTGGGCCATAGGAAGAGACATTAAACCCACCAAGGGGCAGTTAAAGGGATTTTTATTTCTTGCTGGTGTCGGGCTGCTCCTACCAGGAACCTAAACATGTCAGGAACCTAAAGGTTAGCTCAACAGCAGCCTAAATGCACCCTTAGGTCCTCTGTTGAGTGTTAGTGGGTCACCAGAGGAGCAAACAGGGGCTTTACAGTGTCTTTCTTTGGGGAAGTGTGGAAATCACATCTCAGCTTCCTACTGAGGGAGGAGCTGGTGATCTGCAGATGAGATCAGATGGAAGGATGTGAGTGTGTTTTATTAGGATGTTTTCGTGCCCGTACCAAATGCCTTCTCCACACTCTCAAAGAAAGACCTCGTGAGGTGAAAACGGTGCATTTGGTTGAGCAGAGCCGAAGTTCTGAAACCCCCCTTTGTAACTGCTTCCTCTTGGCTCTCCTGCAGGTGAAGTGGAAAGGGAAGGACCTGTTTGACCTGGTGTGCAGGACGCTGGGGCTGCGGGAAACCTGGTTCTTCGGGCTCCAGTACACCATCAAGGACACGGTGGCCTGGCTCAAGATGGACAAGAAGGTTGGAACCGAAGTTCGGGGAATCACGGAGTGGTTTGGGTTGGAAGAGACCTTAAAAATCATCTTGTTCCAACAGCCCTGCCATGGGCAGGGATGACAAAGGAAAATGTCCTTTCCTCTTGTTTTGAATGCATGAGGTGGTGTGGAGGTGAACTGGGATAGAGAATTTAAATCTCATCCCCGTGGCGTCTGTAAGTCAGAAAAGCTGGCAGAGGTGCCCAGCCCAGCTCCCTGGGAGCTGTGAGGCCTCAGAGTGTGCACACTGAATCCCCTTGAGGCGTTTTGGGAGGTGGCCATGCTGGGCTGCTGCACTTTGGGGTGACTGCAGTGTAAATGGAGCCTAAACATCTCTGCTCCGTGCCCCCGAACACAGAACTATTAGGGGAGAGGGGAAGTTGCTTCTTAGCTTGTTTGGTTGCTGAGATGTTCAAAGAGGAGGAAGAGCAGGGTGCAAAGGAGATGGGGATAAGGGAGGAAACGCTTCCCAAATATGTGAGTCTCTGGGGTGGCTTAGGGAGGCGATGGAGGGGCTTCTGTTCACAGCCAAAGGGTGTAACACCACAGCCAGGGAGGTCTGGGGGTCTCACCTCTCATGCCAAGGTTTTAAACCAACATGAATCTGAACTGGGCAGTGCCAGCACAACAGGAAGGAGGTGAGAAACAACACTGAAGGAACACGGTACAGGAAGACAGGGAGAAAGTCGGGTGGTGGCGTAGCAGGGTCCAGGATTGCTCCACAAGGATCAGCAGAGGCAGTGAGCACACAGCAGATCAGGATCAACCTTCCCTGTCTCATTTCTCATGCTGTTTGTTGCTGCCTTTTTTGTTCCCTTGCCTCGTTAGGAGTGTCAGAAATGTTTGTTTTCTTTTTTTAACTACAGTGTCTGAACTATTTAGGTCTCTTCTCAATGTCTAAAAGTGTTTGACAAAAGATGTGTTGATCTGAGCAGAAGGGAGCTGGGTCTTGTCTTGAAGAAGCTGAGTGGCTCTTGTATCCCACAGGTTCTGGATCACGATGTTCCAACGGAGGAGCCCAAAACCTTTCACTTCCTGGCCAAATTTTATCCTGAGAATGCAGAGGAGGAACTGGTCCAGGAAATCACCCAGCACTTGTTCTTCCTGCAGGTAGGAGCCGTGCCAGTACAGTTTTCCAACCCGAGGGAGAAGGAGGCAGGATGAGAAGTGCCGGAAGGCTCCAGGGTCAGAGTTGGTCAGCAGAGTGTGCTCCTCATCCTTATGTTCACACCTCTCCAAAGGGACTTGCTTTCAACAGCAAAAACTTCCTAAAATAGGTGAAGGATGGTTTGTCTGGATGAAGCAGTCAGAGCTGCCCAGACTCCCAGAGCTCTGAAGTGGCAGTCAGGAATGATGAGGTGATCTGGAATATCCGTGGGTGGTGGCTCAGGGACATGGATCTGTCAGATGACACCTCTGCAGGTGTGGGATCACCAGAGGGGTGGCAGCTGCCTCTGGACGTGATGGCATCATTGTGTGGAGCAGGGGGAATTCATCCTGGAGAGCAGAGTGCAGCCAGCTCGTTCCCAGGCTGTACAGCAAAGCTCACCTCCTCACAAAACAGCCTCCAGGGAACTGGAGCAGAGGAAAAGCCCAGCAGCTCAGCTCTTGATGGAAAAATAGGGGGAACCTCCCAGTCCCACCTACCCGGGAGCTCGTGCCCTTCTGTTGAGCACTGTGGTGAACACACCTGCAGGTTTTTATTTCAGGTACTCTACAGACCTTGGTGTCCTGAGGAGCCAGCTCAGCTGGGGATGCTGTGGCTGGGCTGGGAACAAGGAGCTGCTATCACAGGAGCTTTCTTTCAGACACAAGATCCATTCTTTGACACCTTTGAAGAGTTGTGTCAAGAATGGATAGAGGGAGTGGGACACTCCAAGTCAGACCCTGGGTACTCGTTGGGATGTTTCAGCTGCTCTGTGGCTGTTAATTTGAAGATAAATTATAAAATTTAAAAAAAAAAAAGACACTAAATCTTATGTTTGTTACACAAAAGTAGAGGCAGCCTGGATTTGGAAGCTCTTGGGAATACCACTGTAGCCTGCAGGGTGCTCTGCCCTTTCCAGGTGAGCTCACCAGCTCCTCACTGTCCTGGTGCTCCTCACTCTTCCAAAGTCCACCTTTGCTTTCCAGAGCTGAAGGATTCTAAATGTAGAGTGTTCCTGCTAATTTCCAGGCTCTGTCCCATGCACTGGTGTCTCTGTAGGGCTATTTCTACCTGTCTCATTTGCCAGGAGCTTTATCCATGACGAGGAAAAATGCTGTTGGCATCTTTCGGAAGGAAAACCAAGAGAGGAGAAGCAGCTCAAGCTGCATTTTCTGAAATGCAGACCGTGACTTTGCTGCTGGGATTTGTGTGCTGAGAGGAGCCTGGGCTCCTGTAAAGTGTTTGAGAAGCAGGAGCACACATAAGCTTGTAAACTCTCCTGGTTTTTACCTTGATGCAGCAGAATATCTGCTGTGATTATGTCGTACCCAACTTTGAGGACTCAAAGCACGTTATAAATTCAAATTGATGTTCCTGCATCTCTGACAATCCATTTAAGTCTCCCAGGAAATCGCCCGCTTTTTTTTTTTTTTTCCCCCCACCCCATCTTTAATCAGGAAAATTAAGTGTGCAAACCCAAAAAATATCGAACATGACAGGTTTAATTTTTTAATGCACAGCAGCCGGGGAGGTAAAGCCGTGGCTTCGGGGACCTGCACGTTGGCTCTCCTGGGAGGGTGAGCAGGGCTCTGCCTGCTGCTAAAAGCACTGCCACGGAGGTGACCCCCAGCTCTCCGTGCTGGGCTGGGATGGCAGGGAATTAGCCTGGAGCACAGGTGAGCACTGACTCCCAATGAGGCTGAATATCCCCGAGCAAAGCCTGGCTGTGCTCAGAGCCTCGGCTGCTGTTTTATTCAGCAGTGTATCTGGATGTCCTATCAATCCACAGCTTGTGCCTTAAGAGGTTTTATCGCTGTGTTTACATTCAGAACGTTTCCCCCTCCTTGCCTTTAGCAGCAGGATGGAGTTTCTGTCATTTCCCACATAGAAATTTAGTTCTCCCAACCCTGAGGAAGGGGATCTGTGAAAGCCTCTCCGAGACACGCCGGGCCTGGACTGTAATTAGTGTTTGGGAGATCGTTAAGTGTGCGGGTGACAGCTCGAGTTGAGACAAACTGCAGCCATCTGCTGTGACAGCCATGCTCTGCTCTGCTCTGCTCTGCTCTGCTCCACTAACGTGTGCTTTCTGTCCTCTGCTGCTCCGGGTGCAGGTGAAGAAGCAGATTTTGGATGAGAAGATCTACTGTCCTCCTGAAGCTTCTGTCCTGCTGGCCTCCTACGCCGTCCAAGCCAAGGTGGGCACTGGGGGGTTCTCCCGAGGCCTCCTCGAGGTGGTGATGGGTTAGTGTTGACCCAGGGCAGCCAGGTGCTTTGGGATGGACCCACTTCCTGGGAAGGGGAAGGCAGGGGAAGTTATGAGAGCCTGGGAAGCGAGGGGGCTGCACTAGCACTGCTGCCCTCTCCGCACGGCTGGTTCCTGGCTGCCTCCACACATTGGATGGATTTTCACTTTCTCTTTCCAGGACTTTTTAGCAAGTGCTCAGTTCATGAGCTGCAGAGCCTGCTGGAGTGTGGCTTAGTGCTGGAGCAGGAGAATTCCCTGAGCCTGAGCTTTTTTGGATCTCCTCCCTGCTTTTCCGTTGTAGCCGGAGGCAAGCCAGCCGTGGGACTCCCAGCTCCACTGTTCCCCAGAATGCTTGTCATCGTGATAATTACTGTGTTTGAGTGCTAGAGCTTCCCACATCCACGTTATCACAGCGGGAAAGGGCTTTTCCTGGCTTCTTCCTCTGTCTTGCGTGTGATCTTGGGTGTTTGGCCTCACCCCACAGAGGGAGAAGTCAGTGTTCAGTGAGCCCCCCTTGTTCCTGAGCTGAATTCTGCTCTGGGCCCAGAGTTGGTGTGTTTTGCTGAGCATTTATTCCAGAGAACACTTGTTTTCCAGTCTGGAGCGTGCAGCCTTGGACAGCTTGCAGCAGCCTGGGACAGAGAGGCTCCTGGGATGGAGGGAGCAGCCCAAGGTTCAGCAGCAGGGGCTGTAATTTATCCCTGTGTATGCACAGCATGTCCTGCTGCTCAATTAGCAGCTCTTGGAGCTCATCTCCAGTTTATGTGTGCAGGGATAACGTCCTGGGGAGAGCAGTGCCTGCAGGCTGAGCTCAGCCCCGCCACGTTATCGCTGGGGCTCGTGGGCGGTTCCGACTCTGGATGGCAGATTTTGGGAGGTGTTTGGCTCGCAGGACCTCAGGCAGGTGGCCCTGCCCCAGGTCTGGCTTGTCCTCAAGGACCACGGCAGTGGAGCAGTGCAGGAGAAACAGGTCTGGGGGACCACCTTTGTTGGCAGTGCAGGGAGGGGGCTTGGCCCCTTTACCTCACGTGAGGGCCTGATCCAGGCTGGTTTTTTCCTATATAATCTTCCTCGTAACCCTTCAATCCACACTCATGGATTGAATAGAGCTTGAATAGAGCCCTGGATGTCTGAATAGAACCCTGAGTGTCTAAATAGAACCCTGGGTGCCTGAACAGAGCCCTGGGTGCCTGAACAAGCCCTGGGTGCCTGAACAGAGCCCTGGGTGCCTGAACAAGCCCTGGGTGCCTGAACAAGCCCTGGGTGCCTGAACAGAGCCCTGGGTGCCACGTACTGGTGTTCTTTGATGATAAACGTCTGAACTTACTAGAAAAGGGTGTTCTCTCCTCATAACCAGAATACTGATGAAAGCATGAGTTCAAGAGGCTCATCAGCCAGGGAAGGACAAGTAGCTATTCGAAGTGTTTCTGCTTGTGTGAAACATCCATCACTCTTATTAGAGCTCCTGAGTAAACACCTCCTTGGCGTTGTCTCCGTTGACCTGCCGAGCTGAGGATACGTCGGGGAGGACTTCTCCTATTGCCAAAATGAATAAACCCTTGGGTAAATATTGAGCTCTGTGAGCCCTTGGCCAGGACAGCTCCTGCTCATGTGCTCAGGAACAGGCTGTGACTTGGTCCAGGACGGCTGTGCCGTCCCCTTTCTCCTCCCGCAGCTCCCGCTGACACGGGACACACGCGGGCGTCGGGAAGGGTCAGCTGGAGTCAGAGCACTTCTAACCTTCATTCTGCACCAAGAGCAGGAGAAGGTGGAAGAGGGATGACTTTTCTGCTCTACACTGATGGGCTTTTCATCAGCTTTCTCCAGCCTGGGATTCCCTTTTCTGCTTTTATTCCCAGCAAAGGAGAAAGCTGAAAGCACATCTTTGATACGGAACCGGGAAGAAAGATGTTACAGGTCGTCTCCTTCCACTTAAATAGGATAATGATGTCCTTCCTGGCCAAGAGGAGCGGGCAGTGAGCACAGTAATTTCACTAATAACGTGTTGATTTGCATGATTAGGGGCATAATAGCCCGACACAGTGGTGTGTGTGCATCCTGCAGCCATTTACTGACAGCCAGGTGTTGGTCCATCCACACTGACCTGCAATAACAAAGGAAACGTGGGGGTCATAAAAATAAAAGCTTGTTTATTTCTCCCTCATTGTGTTCATTTGGAGAATTACTATGTGCTTTCCCCTCTGTTCAAACCACCCACACTGCTTTCAGAGGTTGGAGGTGGTTCAGGTTTTAAATAGCTGGGAAAGACGTGGGATCAACTGGAAAAAAAACCGGGAACATCCAGGAGGTTCTTCTATTTTTTGCCCCTTAAATGGAGGTCACTGCCGTGCTGCAGCTCTCTCAGCACTTCAAATCTTGTAGCACAACAACAGGCTCTTTAATTATTATTATTTTCCCCCAAAACAAGCAATACTTGGCGTTATTTGAAGCTGAGCATGGCTGTGTTTATCCAGGACAATCTAAGCCAGACAAAGGGATGTGGTAAAGGCAACTTCCATCCCTAACCATGAATATTAATCATATAGTTCAATTAATAGGAGCTGAAATTCCATGACAGTTCGGAAGTAATGATTTAATTGAAAAGGTCTTTAGAAGTACGTTTGCCGAATCATTTGAGCCAACAGATTCTGCAATACTTAAGCCATTTGTTGATTTTTGACTTGTGAATAATTAATGTTCTCTTCCAGACTCCCCTCTCAGTACAAATATTCCTTTGGGATACAGCAGCATTTTTCAGCACATGAAAAGTCTCATAATCCAGACTTAGTCTTGGATCTCCACGGTAGATCACAACAGAAAATAATCGCTTTAATCCTATTTGCTGTTGTTTTCATCACCCAAAAATGACTTGCTTGCTGCCTGTCCAAGGTTATTAGAGTTGTTTCATTTGCCAGTGTCACCTTTTTGGTGCTGTCCCCTTTTGATGGGAGTTCAAGGGATGTGCACCTGCATCCTGAGGGGCTCCAAGCCCTTGGAAGGCGGAGAGTTGCCGCTGCTCAGCACCCTCCTGGATGAAATCCGGGGTAGTTTTGTTCTATTAATTGAAGTCTGAGTCAGTGCTGGTTGTTGTTACATGTTCCCTTTGGATCTGCATTGGCTCCAAATCAATATTTGTGTCTTTAATCCCCACGTGTCGCCTCCCAGGCGGGGAGGTGGGATGTGTGTAGACTTTTGATGCCGAGCTCCGGTTTTGGTGTACGACGTGACGGTTCTGGCGTTAAGAGGAGGATGGTATGAAAAGCTTCCCGACTTGTTACATGACCACCATGTGTGTCTTGCTCTTGGTGTTAAAAATTGTCACTGTTTGGCACTTCCTGAGCTGAGGTTCCTCCGAGAAGCAGGGAGGGAAGGGCTGCCTCCTTTGCAAAGCGACTCGAGCAAACGCCCTGTGTCTCGTGTAATTGGGGGCTGTCACTGCAGAAGTCCTGTTTGCCAGGTGAATGGAAATCACAGCACTCCTGTATGTGCCTCACATCCTTTGTTCCTCTTCTCTTGAACTTGCTGGATTGTTTGAGCCGTTTTCTGGTGGTTTCCTGCCCTCTGAGGCCGTGCAGGAGGTAAATTCATTTTCACAGGCACCGCAGGGACACGCAGCTCCTCAGTCTGTTAATAAGCGGTTTTATTTCTCAGTCACTTTATATGCTGCTCAAAGAGATGGAAATCTAAACAAATACCAGTAATTACTGATGCACTTAGCAAATGTGAATTGGATTCCTCGACCCAGTTGAGCAACAGACCCTCTGGCAGAAAAGCCACCACCTGCCTGAGAGGAGTCTGTCAAACTCCTCTAATTTTTTTGATACTTATTCATTAAGGTGATGAGCAGCAACAGAGAAACCACCATCTGCCTCATCTGAATCACTGCTATCCATCAGGTTTTGGGGACAGGTCTTTGTCCACATCTTATTTCCTTGTTCCACTACCGGTGGGACTGCAAGGACCTCTCAGGTGTAGAGTCTTGCCCTGCACTGGGGGAAGTGTTAATTAGGGTGTGGTAATGAGAGTAAAATAGACAACCACCATCTAGTCCAGCTGGTTGACTGATGGTGGACATCAGCTGATGATGGTTGGCAGCTGAAGTGGTGGAGTCACCGTCCCTGGGAGTGTTAAAAATGAGCAGATGTGGCTCTTGGGGACATGGTTTAGTGGCCACACTGGGATTCAGTCAAAGGTTGGACTTGATCTTGGAGGACTTTTGCCATGATTCTGTGATAGTGGGAGGTTTTGTTCTGCTTCCACTTGCGTTGCGTGAGTAGAAGGAGGCTGATCATCTCCACTAGCAGTGAAATGACAAAGAAAATCAGGTTATTAACTGTAAGGAGCAGCTCATGTTCTCTGCTCATGAGGGGAGGTGTGAGCAGGCCGTGTTTGCTGTCTCCTGGGCTGGATGTGTGAGGGTGAGGAGTTGGATTTGCCTGGTTGTTAATGTGGGGTGGGCACTGTGTCTGTGCTTCTTTCCAGTATGGTGATTATGATCCCAATGTCCACAAGAGAGGCTTCCTGGCACAAGAGGAGTTGCTTCCAAAGCGGGTAAGGAGCTCAGAGGAGTCGGTGTCCAAGCTGCCTGCAGGTTGGATGTGGTGCTGGGTTTCTTCTGGCTTGCTGGCTGAGAGACAGGAGCAGCAGTGTGACCTGGTCTGTGTCTCCCCACACATCCCAGGTGATAAACCTGTACCAGATGACTCCAGAGATGTGGGAGGAAAGGATCACGGCCTGGTATGCGGAGCACCGGGGCAGAGCGAGGTGAGCCTGTGCTGCCCTGGTGGGTCAGGGTCACAGCCCTCCCTGAGGAGTCACTGGGGTCTGGGGAGCTTGGGCAGGCCATGGCTGAGCTCTGCTGCCAGCAGGTTAATCCCAGCACTCCTCTGCTGCAGCCTCATGGAGGGCAAAGGGCTTTTCTTGGTGGCTCTGCTGTCCCCTGGTCGCTGTCAGGGTCCTCCAGAGGATTCAGGAATGATGCTCAGTGAGGGCTTTCAGGGCCAGGAGAAGAATGGGGATTCAGACCCTATTGCTGCCTCAGGTGGCAAAATGCTCCTTTTGGGGGATAAACCTAAAGTCAGATGGATCTGAAACAGGGACCTCCCAGCCAGAGGTTTCCTATTTATGCTGCAGGGACTGGGAGGTGGACAAAGCCAGGCTTGGAGTGCTGCATCTCACAGCCACTAAGATGCTGGTGACTGCCGAGTGGGCTTTGCTGTTGGACTTTATTGATCCTGCCAGCAAAGACAGGATTGACCTGTGTGATAGAGACAGTCCAGGCTTTAAAGCCTGGTGAGTGCTTAGGATGAGCAGGAGCAGCCACGTCCCTCTGATCCTCCCAAACACTGTCCCGCTGTTCCTGCCCGGCAGAGACGAGGCTGAGATGGAGTACCTGAAGATCGCCCAGGATCTGGAGATGTACGGCGTGAACTACTTCGCCATCAGGGTGAGTGAAGCCGGGGGTCGTGTTTTCCTGCTGGTGCAGCTCTTGTGTTGGTCTCCACATCTCGAGTTGAGGGTGGGGAGCCCTGGAGAGCCAGGAGGGCTGGGAAGTGGCTGTGGCACACTGGGGAGCCCCAGCTCTGCTCTCCTGCCAGCCGGTGCTGGGTCACTGCTCGGGGCTGGCTGCTGGAGGAAACAGGGATTCGTGGCTCGCCCTCTCAGTGGGATAAAAGGGATTTCTGCTCTTCTCTTTCCTCCTGTAGAATAAAAAGGGCACGGAACTGCTCCTTGGAGTCGATGCCTTGGGGCTTCACATTTATGACCCAGACAACAGGTTGACCCCTAAAATCTCCTTCCCGTGGAACGAGATCCGGAATATCTCGTACAGCGACAAAGAGGTATGGATGTGTCTCCTCTCTTCCCTGAGAGCAGCAAGAGCACGATTGGGATTTAAAATGATTTCCCTTGGCTTCTCTGTCTGCTGTGCTTGCTCTCAGCAGCTTAGCTAAGGGCAGCTCAGCTGCTCCAGTTGAAACCTTAATTCCAAGCCTTCCCGAAGCCTTGCAGGAGTGGGCATGCCAGAGGTCACCTGGGAGCTGTTCTCCTCTTTGGTTTCAGAGAACGTTCCAACCCTCCATGTAATCTTTTCGAAAACCCAAAATTGCTGTTGATGTGCTTAGCCCAAATATCAGAGTTCAGAAGTTAAAACCTCTGCTTTACTGAATATATTACAGTATTTATTACTGTGGATATACTCTGTATTATGGAATACAGGGAGATGTATTCCTGGGGAGAAGAGCTCTTGCCATCTCATTACATCATCTGGAGTTTCAGGCTGTTGGGCTTGGCATAGCAGCTGGAATCTTTTTAGGAAGTTGAGTAATTTAAGCCCAGAGTCTAAATATGGGTATTTGGAATTGTTGGCCCCCAAACCCAGTGGAGAACAGCGGTGGAATTGGCTGTGGAGGGGGAGGACTGAGCAGTTCAGTTTTCAGTCTGAGAGAGCTGCTCAAAGAAAGCAGCTGCCTTCATGGTAAGGAAGAGAATTAACTTCTTAATTAAAAATGGTTTTCTAATCTAAACATGATATCGATCAGGGGAGCAGCTAAAGGTTTCTCATCAGCTGCGTTTATTGCATGTCTTGTGACGTTTTATAAGCACTAAAACTGTGCTGGAATTCTCCTCACTTGCTTGACTCCTTAAAGAGCTTCACAACTCCACAAACAGCTCAGCACTGAGTGACTTCCAAAGCTTCCCTGCCTGAGAAGCCTCCAAAATCCAGGGGCTGACCCCTCCATAGCCAGGCCTTGTCACAAGGCTGTAACAGAGCTTCCTCTGGGGATAAAAGGATGGATCCCTTCCATCAGCTCAATCACCTGTATAATCAGATGGCCATGACAGCAGACAGGGCTAAGAGCTGGGAATGACAGCTCTGGACACCACAGAGGGGTTTATCTCTCCTCACAAAGATTGACTGTTTATGGGGAGCTGCAATTCCTCTCCTGCCTTATTCCTGCTGCTGCTCCAAGTGACTGGTTCTGCCGGAGCCGGAATCCAGGGACATCCACACACCTCTGCCTGGGTGAGAGCCTTAAAGGGTTGGCTCTTAAACTGCCAAAGCCAAGCAGTGCCAGGACAAGTTCTTTGAGCCCTTTGCAGGCAGGGCAGTGCATGACAAACCTCCCTGTGCTAATGGACACACTCAGCCTGCTCCAGCTCCTCAGCCCTTATCCCTGTGCCGTGGGGGGCAGATGGAACATGCACATGTCTCCTGACAAATGCGTGTTGCAGAGCACTCCATCTCTTCAAGTGCCCTTTTGAGGCCCCTCTCTATCCAGGGTTGTCTTCCTGAATCCCTCCAGGCTGTTGATGCCACCTCTGTCCTCTTGAGGGACCTGCTGTGGGAGAGCTTTTGGAGAGGGGAATCCCAGGCCATGGGTAGAGCTGTTTGCTTGGCACACAGAGTGTGAATACAAGTTAGAGCCGGGGAATAACGTTTGGAATTGTGGAGAAGGCTCGTGACACAAATGAGTTCTGGAGAAGAAAATGCATGGAAAATCCTTTCAGGGAGCTCTTGTAAGGTGGCAGCAGGAAGGGCAGCAGCTCCTTGCTGTGTTCCTAATGCAGCTCTCCTGCCCTTTTAACTGCCTGGCAGGAGGGTGGAGGCAGGTGGGGATCTGGCTCCTCTCCCAAGGAAGAAGGGACAGGATGAGATCAAACAGCTTCAAGATGCACCAGGGGAGGTTTAGGTTGGATATCAGGGAAAATTTCTTCACTGAAAGGTTGGTCAGGTGGTGGAGTCACCATCCCTGGAAGTGTTCAGAAAACCTGTGGATGTGGCACTTGAGGACGTGGTTTAATGGTGGTGCTGTTTGACAGTTGGACTTGATGATCTTAAAGGTCTTTTCCATCCTTAACAACTCTGTGGTTCAGGGAATCCATCGGGCAGCTGAGCTGGTTCTTCCTCCCTTTCCAAGCATCCTGAATTCCTGCTGGGGATTCTCCCAGGAGAGCAGCACCTTGCCCTGTGTCCCTGCCCACCTCTGCAGGGTGCTCTGCAGAGGACACGGGCTCCTGTGGCTCCCACGTTTTTCCAGGGGAGGAACAGTTGTCTCCTTGGCCGCTTTTGCTGCGAGTCCTCTCTCCTGGCTCGGAGCCACAGGGCCGGCTCTGAGCTGTGCGTGTCTGACCCTGCCGGCCTCCTCCGAGCCAGAGCTCTCTGGGAGAGTTTTATAGCTGCCTTTTTATTAAATGCACCGCTCTCTGATAACTCTCTCCCTCTTTATTTTTTCCTTTTCAGTTTACGATTAAGCCGTTGGACAAAAAGATTGATGTTTTTAAATTCAATTCATCAAAGCTGCGTGTGAATAAGCTGGTAAGTGTGCAGACAGTCATTTTTACTGCCTGCAGCACTGGGTTCTGCAGAGAGTGTGAGACAACGAGCTCTTGAGGCTTTTCCTTCAAGAGGGAGCTGCTGGAGCTGGGAGGGGGTGTAGCAGTTACTGCTCCCTCTAGGAAATAAGGGGGAGTCTCAAGTCAAGCTCCTTCACAGAACCTCTCCCCCCTCCCCTGTTTTTGTGCTCCCTTTCTGAGCTCTTGGGTTACAGCTGACTTGGTACAATGTAGTCATCACCTCCAGCTTTGCTCAGATCCTCTTTCTTCCCTGTGGAGCTTTTCCATCCTCCCTGTGTCGTAGCTCTCCCTGTTTTGGGAGGCACCGTTACCAGAGTCCTGGCTTTTCCCAGGCTGGCCCCCTCTGAGGACACTCTCCTTGTACAAGGATGGAGGGGGCTACACTGGGTTCAGCATCCATGCTGGAGACCAGCTTTAGCTGCTGTTCTGGGTGTGGATCTGTTGTCACACAGGGATCTTTGCTGTCCTGGTTGGAGGTTGTCCTGTGCTTCTCACAAGGCCTTCCTCACGAAGGCCTCATTCGCTGCACTCACCAGGTTCACTGTGCTGAAACTCCTCTCACTCCAGAGAAGTCATTTGAGGCTTGGGAAATGTCATTTGTCACTTGGGTTGTGGCTGCCCCATCCCTGGAAGCATCCAAAGCCAGGTTGGACTGGGGCTTGGAGCAACCTGGGACAGTGGAAGGTGTCCCTGCCCATGGCAGGAGAGTGGCATGGGATGATCTTTCAGGTCCCCTCCAACCCAAACCATTTTAGGATTCTATGAAATGGAAGAAGGATGTGTGAATCAGCCCTTTAGAAAAGAATCTGAGTTTAGCACTCTATTTTTATTGCCAAAATAAGCTTTCACTCCTCTGTGTACCCACCCTGTGCTAAACCTCCTCTGGCACTGCCACCTCCCTTCCCTTACCAGAGGGAACTACACTGGTGCTCAAAACCCCTCAGCAAAGCTATCTGAAGATGTCCAAGGAAGTTTTTGATAAGCCTTCTGTTTTTCCAAGATGAAAAGTGGTTTTCCTCCTTTTAATTTATCTTTTAATCTCAGTGCTTTGAACCTGCAGCTGGGAGGAGGCACAAGTTCATCTTGAGCCTAAAGAAGGGGCTTAGTGAGAGCAGGGAACCGGGCAGAGCTGGAGAAGTTCTTATTTCATTATTTGGCCTCTTGCCTTTTTAGGGTGGGTATAAAACACGCCAGAGCTGTGCTGTGCTGGAGGCGCAGAAAATTGGTCTCTGCAGAGAGCTGCTACCCAGGAGCCGGTGTTTGGTGTGGGACTTGGCTCCCTGCCCCTCCTGAGAGCTCACAGGGTTTGAGAGCAGTGGGTGGAAGCACTAACAAGCACCAAATCAAAGCAATTCTAGTGTTTGTGTGTGTCAAGAATACAAACCACCTCCTTGCCATCACATGTGTACAGCTGTTTCTCTCCGCTCTTCACCCCTGACTGGAACAGATCCTGCAGCTGTGCATTGGGAACCACGACCTCTTCATGAGGAGGAGGAAGGCAGACTCCTTGGAGGTCCAGCAGATGAAAGCACAGGCCAGGGAGGAGAAGGCCAGGAAGCAGGTGAGCCACATCTCCCATAACCAGTGAGCCAAAATCAGGAATGCAGATGAACGGTCTCTGGAATGACATCAAAGCACCTTTGAGGGAAGGTCCAGCTGAACATTTTTTGGTAGCCTGCTCCCAGCTCAGCAGTCATTCTCAGCTTGGCTCTGCAGGTTGATGGCCCCCTGAGTCCATCCCCCAGCCTGGGACCAAAACGGGGAGGCCGGGAGGGAGAAGCTGCTCTGGGCGTCTACAAGTGTTTTCCTGCCGGAAAAACCGGGGAGGTCACTTGTACTTCAAGCAGGGGGCTGTGAGGGGGAGCTGAGCCCTTCTCCTCCCTCGTTCCCTAATTGCAGGGTGATGGAATGCCCCCGCCGGGCCGGGCCGTGCCGCCTGCATGTTAATGCCGTGCCCGGCCCCTCTCCGAGCCGCGGGTCACGGCGGAGGCAGCGGCGTGTGGCCGACGAGCAGAGATCAGCAAATTGAATTGTATGAATCATTGTTTTCTGCTCGTGGACCTTCTCTACTCACTGAAACCCACACAGCTAATCGGGGCGCTGGTGCTCGGAATATAAATGGCCCTGCAGGCAGTGAAGCCAGTACATGGGAGCGGGAGAACCCGGAGCAGGAGAAACCAGGAGGGCCTGGTGCTCACAGGGCTGATATGGTGTTGGGTGTGAGCATGTCCACAGAGGTGCTTGTGTGGTGTTGAGGTGCTCAGATGGCCTGGAAATGGGATGTGCCTTGTTCTTCAGGCACCTCCTGAGGTGTCGGGCTCAGTGTTGAGGTGCTCAGCTGATCTGGAGATGGGATGTGGCTTGTCTTGAAAGCACCTCCTGAGGTGCTGGGCTCGGTGTTGAGGTGCTCAGCTGGCCTGGAGATGGGATGTGACTTGTCCTTCAGGCAGCTCCCAAAGCAGTTGTCCCTCCTGTAGCTTGTGGGGTGGCAGGAGGGGGCAGGATGTGAGTCACTACAAGGTAACCTGGCCAGCTCCTCTGGGGAGGGGGAGCTTCTTGTTTCCCACAGGGATTCCTCTGGTCAGTAAGAACTTGGCTTTATAGAATCATTAAGGTTGGAAAAGCCCTCTAAGATCACCAAGTTGGACCATTAGTGCAGCACCAGGGAAGTGGTGGAGTCACTATCCCTGGAAGTGTTCAGAAGTGGATGTGACACTTGGGGTTTTGTGGGTACACAGTGATTCTGGGCTATGGTTGGACTTGATCTTACAGGGCTTTTCCAACCTTAATGATTCCAGGAGTCTTTAGGATTACCAGTCTTGTGAGTTTTTGATGTATTTGGGTAACTCCAGCAAGACCTGAGATCCTGTGCTTATCTGGGCTCCTGGGAGAGTTGAGGAAGCAGCAACTTAACACTTCACCTGAGCTCCCAAATCCAGAGCACTTGGGCTCCATGGAAAGGTCAGGCTCCTGCTTGGGCTGGCTTCCCTCTCCTGAGCCAGCCACCATCTCCTCTGCTTCCTCCTCCCTCCCACAGTTGCTAACTGGTTCCAGATAATCCTTTTATACCAGGAATTCTTGTTAATGGAAGTCCCGAGCGGGATGCAGATTATAATGATAATTAATGAGGGGAACCTTTAATGGAAGGCAGCAGAACGGTTGGAGCAGTGGGCGTCCCGCTCTCAGAGCACAGCTGGGCTCCAAGGAGCAGAGAAATGTGGCTTGTCACACTTCCTTCCCTTATTAAACCCAGCAGGTCTCCTGCCCTGGCTGTGGCGTGGATATTTATGATGCCCATCCCTGCAGGATTGGAGGGATTAAACTCGGCGTGTTAATTAGCCCGATGGCTCCCTTGGGCGCTGGGCTGGTGGAGAGGCAGTCCTTGGGCACAGCAGCACTTCTGGGAAGAGCTGGCAGGCTCTGGTGGCTTGGATCTTCCCCTGGTGAAGAGCAGCTGTTTCCTGGAAGCTGAGATGGAGGGGGAGGGTTTATTGTGTGCAGGAATTGCCAGGGGTGGTTGCTCTCTGTGTGACCTCCCTCCAGAGGAGTGGAAGGGAAGGTTGCAGCGTGCTGGCTTAGATGGCTGAGCAAAAGGTCCTTCAGCCTCCTGCCCTGGGCTGGGCCTGTGTTGGATGTGTGGAAGGTGCCCTCGGACTGCCCTTCAAATCAAATTGCTTTCCCTGCTTCAGGCAAACCCAAACCCTTGAGCCCAGCCCTGCAGAGAGAAACTCCAGACACAGCTTGGACCCCTCTTGTCCAGGTCTACCCTGTGACTCGGCCTAGGGCACTGTCAGGGGACATCATCACCTGCCAGGCATGGCCACGCTGTGGGTGACAGCCTGGTCAGAGGATGGGAATTGTCTCTGGAAGGGCACTTTTCAAGAGAGCAGGGGGCATCAAACAGCCTGCCCAGGGCAGTTATGGAATCACCATCGCTGAAAGTGTTCAGAAAACATGTGGATGTGGCACTGGGGGACGTGGTGGCCTTGGCTGTGCTGGGGGAGTGGTTTGATTCCATGATGTTGGAGGCCTTTTCCAACCAAACTGATTCCATGATTCTATTCTATGGTCAGGTCACCCCAATCCAGGGACATTCCCCATGTCCATAAGCAGAGAGGAGGCAGCAGCACAGCCCTGTGCTCCTTCCCCCACCTGTGACCCTTTCTCATCCATGGAAAGCCTTCCTAACGTGTGTTGTTCTCCTCACTTTCCCCAATCCCTTCTTCCCAGATGGAACGGCAGCGCCTGGCGCGTGAGAAGCAAATGAGAGAAGAGGCTGAGAGGACCAGGGATGAGCTGGAGAGGAGGCTGATGCAGTTAAAGGAGGAGGCAACAATGGCCAACGAGGCTCTGGTAGGTCCCTGGGAGGCTGTTTCCCGAGGCACTGCAGCTGCTCCTCACTCTTTCCACTGTGGAAGTGTTTTTGGAAGTGCACTGTGACTGTGGCTGCTCCCAAACTGCTGCCAGTGCACAGTGAGCAGGAGGCTGGATGGAGCTGTTCCATCCTGCTGGGCTGCTTGGGAGGAGCACAAAGAGGATGATTTGGGACAGAGCCTGGCCCCGTGCAGGCCTTGGCAGCGGGCTGTCACGGACGGGAGGGGTTCTATGGAGCGTGTCGGCAGCTCCCGGCCCTGCCCCGGGGGCTGTGAGCACATTTGGGGG
The DNA here is from genome assembly GCF_001715985.3 of Manacus vitellinus. NCBI lineage: Eukaryota > Metazoa > Chordata > Aves > Passeriformes > Pipridae > Manacus > Manacus vitellinus. Next base: position 144,891 of record NW_021940840.1, read on the forward strand.
GACACGGAGTGCAATAAAAGGCTTCATGTGCCTGCATTGGCAGATGAGGTCCGAGGAGACAGCAGACCTGCTGGCAGAGAAGGCCCAGATCACGGAGGAGGAGGCCAAGCTGCTGGCGCAGAAGGCGGCGGAGGCCGAGCAGGAGATGCAGCGGATCAAGGCCACGGCCATCCGGACCGAGGAGGAGAAGCGGCTGATGGAGCAGAAGGTGCTGGAGGCTGAGATGTTGGCTCTGAAAATGGCCGAGGAGTCGGAGAGGAGGTCAGAGGGTACAACCTTCCAGCTGCCTCTGCTTGGCTTCCCACCCCTTCTGCCTTAGCTGGGAGGGGCTCCTGCCTGGAGTTATCCCTCCAATGGGACAGGAGGGGCTCCTGCCTGGAGTTATCCCTCCAATGGGACAGGAGGAGCTCCTGCCTGGAGTTATCCCTCTGATGGGACAGGAGGAGCTCCTGCCCGGAGTTATCTTCCGATGGGACAGGAGGGGCTCCTGCCTGGAGTTGTCCCTCCAGTGGGACAGGAGGGGCTCCTGCCTGGAGTTGTCCCTCCAATGGGACAGGAGGAGCTCCTGCCCGGAGTTATCCCTCCAGTGGTGTGCAGGGAGCTCTCGGTCTCCCTCACAGCAAATAGCCCTGTGGCCCAGCCTGTCCCCCTCTCCAAAAGCCTCTCTGCTGTTGGGTGCTTTCTGCAACCCTCCCCTGCATTCCCCAAATTCTTTGACACCATTCATAGCACCTGGGGTTGGTTTTTCCCCTGGGTGGTAGATCTCCATTCCTTATTCTCTCTTTATTCCTCTACTTGCCTCTCAGTTGTTCAGTTCTCCTTCCCAGCCGTGAGCCCTGTTCCAGGTTAGCCTGGAGCTCTCCCCAGCTCTTGGAGTCTTTGCTCCTTGTTAAAAGCTGAGCCCAGGTCCCACGGTGCATTTGGTAGTGAGCAAGTAAAAGATCAGTCTTGTTTCCTTCCAACTGATTACTCCTTTCCCTGTAAGAGCCTGCCTGGTGCCAGCCCTTCTGCTTGGATGAGCACTGTCCTTGTCCTTCTCTTCCTGCCTTGTTCTCTGTCATGTGAAGCCTCCACTAAAATCTCAATCCAGCAGAGAAATCGTCCTTCCCTCCTTTGGCTTTTTCCTTCTAGGGGTTCCATAAGCCTCGAGGGTAAATACTGGTTCTGGAATTGCTGCCTTAGCACCCTTCTCAGCCCTCAGCCTCACTCACTGACGCTCACACAGAGCCCATTTCGGAGCTGCCCTTCCATGGCTTGGATTTGGGTCCCACAGAGTCAGAGGTTCTGCCATTTCCCCTCCTCAAATGGTTTCTTTGTTCAGGTCTTGCTGCAGGACAAATCCCAGCCAATTCCACACCTGCACTGTGATCCTGCTTTTCCATCTGCTCATTCCTCTCAGCTCCAATGTGATATTTGCTGTTTGCTGCTTGTCTTTGCAGGGCAAAGGAGGCAGATCAGCTCAAGCAGGACCTTCAGGAGGCTCGTGAGTCGGAGCGGAGAGCGAAGCAGAAGCTCCTGGAGATCACCAGCAAGTCATCCTACACAGTAAGAGAGATCTGGATTGTATTCCCCAGTTCCCAGCCCCTAAACATGCCCTCCTCCACAGCCTGGAGGCTGTGGAATTCTCCAGATATCCATCTCCAGATCTAAGAGTTCTCCATCCCATCCACGGATGGGCTGAGCTGCCTCAGTGCTGCTCAGAAACCCTGAGCAGTCCTTGCCCTTTTCATCCCGGTGCCTCATCCAGCACAACATCACTTTGCTCTTTTTTTGTTTCCCACCCACCTCTTGCTACGAGAGCAAAGGAGCTGCTGCTGAAATTAAAGCAGCAAATTTTAAACCAATTTAAACAGCCACGTCAGAGCTGTGTTTTGCCAGCACGTGTGGAGAGCACCAGCTCAGCAATAGCCTTTAAAATAGGGTTAAGTGTGTCCTTATTCTTGTTAGGTGGGATAAACATTGTTCAGAACCTGTTAAATTCATCCTCTGGGCATAAACTGGACCTTTATGTGCTGGAAAAAAACTTCCTCGAAGAGAGATTATTCCATAATTGCCCATTAAGAGGATTTCACACCTTCCTCCCAAGCATCTGGTCCCGGTGCCTGCCGGGGCTGAAACGCCAGACTAAGTGACCATTGTTCTGATCTGTCTGGCAGTTCCTTTCCTCTGCTTCCCTAATTGTACCTGCAGACCCCATCAGGTGCCCCCTCCCTGCAGCTCACACCTGCCAGAGCTGCTGCCTGGCTGGCTTGGGAACAGGGAATTGCTCGGCAGCATCAGGAATAGGCTCGACAGACGTTCGTGGGAGTTACGGACCCGCCAGCACTGAGGGTTGGATTTGTACCTGCAGGCTCCTTCCTCCTGCTCTGGAAACTTTAGAGGAGCAGATTGGAGAGGGATTGAGATGAAGCAACTTTTCATCCCTATTCTCTGGAGTTCCCTGCAGGAATATTTGGAAGCTGTTAAAAATAACGGTGATGGGAAATAATCAGTTGCTCTCGGCTACGGGACACTCAGTCAAGTGAGTGCTGGATAAAGCCCAGCTTTGGAGTGCTCCATATTTAACAATTCACTGGGAATCTGGGATGCACCAGCTCTTTAATTCTGGGTTTAACTTTGCACAGGGAGGGGTGTCCTCGCTGGAATTCTGCTGTGTGGCTGCACCAACCCAGCGTGGAATTTGGGCAGCTCTTGCACATCCACGTTCCCTCGTGCTGCCATGTTCATCCTTCCTCAAACCAGCAGAGCCCCTGCTGAAATCCCGGTGCTGGGGAGCAGCTGGGTGGCTCTGTTCCTGCCTCATTAGTGGGAATGTTGTGGGATTGCTTGGAGCTCAGCTCCACCCCTCCAGCTGCATCTGCCTGGAGGCAGCTCACACAGAACTGTCGCTTCCAGGCACATGGGGCTGTGTCCTCTCCCTTCCCTAAAGAGCCTTGGCCTTCCAGACACGGCTGCCAGTGCCAGGAGGGAAGGGACTTGCTTTTATCCTCTCCCCATTTGAGTGTCAGGGTCCCCTTGTGCAGCTGCTGCTCCTCCTGCCCATCTCCCTGTGCTGTGTTGCTCAGACTCCACGCCTGTTGTTTTCCAAGGTCAAGGGGAGACTGGTGTGACCAGCATGTCTTTATCCAGGTAACGACACCTTTCTGGGCTCTTCCATCCCCTATTACACCTCCCTGGACTGGGGGGAGCCTCCTCCCCTGCCAGAACATGGAGGGAACCTGTTTTGAAAGCTGGTTTTGGGAAGTTGTGTCCCTCAGGTAGATGGCAGCTCTGCCACACGGTGCAGGATTCCAGCTCCTCCGTCCCTTACGGAGGGTGTAACATCGGGCTTGTTCTTTTCCATGAGCCCAGACTTCTGCTGTGTCGTCCCCTGGCACTGGGAGCTGAGCAGGACTTCCCTTGGTGGGGAACAAGAGCAGGAGAGGAAGGGGGGAGTGGATGGATACAGAATCATTTAGGTTGGAAAAGACCTTTAAGGGATCGAGTCCGACCATTGACTCTGTGCTGCAGCAAAGGCAAGAAGCAGTTAAATATATGTATTTTTTAACTTTCCGGTCTCCAACCGTGGTTCTTTAAAGCTTGTTTCAGTGTCTTTTTAGTCCTTGGAGCCCAGGCTGCTTTTATGATGTCACTGGTGGGTGATGCATGAGGAATAAGACGTGGATCCGAGTCTCGGGCCATCAGGGCTTGGAGAACAATTCATTCCTTACGGACTTGGCAGCGGCTCTTCGGCTCCTTCACTGCCCTTCAGGTGCCACTCCTGGCCAGAGAAAGGCAGTCATCCCTCTTCTAATCCCCTGGAAGCAGTGAGTGGCTGTTCTGGGCTTTCCCAAATTCTGGAGCAGTGCAGTGGCAGCAACAGGAGGAGCTCTCCCTGCGGGGGAAACCTCCTGCCTCGCTCTGTGCCTCCCCTGGATCTGCTGTCTCGCTCTGTATTCCAGAGGGACCAGAGGGATGACTGCTGTCAGCCTGGGGCTTGCCTTTATTAACAGTAGGAAATTGCTGTCATGCAGTAACAGGGTTATGCAGTTTGTTCCAGGTGAGGAAACACATACGGAAAAGGATCCGTGTCCCCTTTATCACCACATGGCCCCTTGGATTAAAAATCCCTGCACCTGCTGCAAGAGCTGCCCAGGGTAACTGCAGATGGCAGGGAAGGTGCAGCAGGGATCTGTCCCTCTGCCCCCTCAGGTGAGACCCCCCTGCAGAGCTGCCTCCAGCCCTGGGAACAGCACAGGGAGGACGTGGAGCTGCTGGAGAGAGTCCAGAGGAGGCCCCGGAGATGCTGCCAGGGCTGGAGCCCCTCTGCTCTGGAGCCAGGCTGGGAGAGCTGGGGGGGTTCACCTGGAGAAGAGAAGGCTCCAGGGAGAGCTGAGAGCCCCTGGCAGGGCCTAAAGGGGCTCCAGGAGAGCTGGAGAGGGACTGGGGACAAGGCATGGAGGGACAGGACACAGGGAATGGCTTCCCACTGCCAGAGGGCAGGGAGAGATGGGATATTGGGAAGGAATTCTTCTCTCTGAGGGTGGGGAGGCCCTGGCCCAGGTTGCCCAGAGAAGCTGTGGCTGCCCCTGGATCCCTGGAAGTGTCCAAGGCCAGGTTGGATGGGGCTTGGAGCAACCTGGGCTAGTGGGAGGTGTCCCTGCCCATGGCAGGGGGTGGGATGGGATGAACTTTAAGGTCCCCTCCCACCCAAACCATTCCATGATTATTAAATGCTTTGCTCCACATATCAAGCCTGTGCCTTTGAAAACCCTCAGCCTGCTCTTTCTTTGCTCTTTGCTTATTCTTCCTCACTCCTGCTGCTCTTGGACTTCTCCACCATTTTTCCCCTGCTCCATGACAGAGCGGTGCCGAGGGAAGGGAAGTGGCTGTAGCGACCCTGACAAATTGTCTCCAAACTTAATGGCTGCAGCAACTGAAATTCATGCTCAACTCTTCCTGCTGCTGTTTGTGGGGTTTTAAAAACAAAACTCAACAAGCTTGTGCTGAAACAAAACCAAGCTAAAGGTCGTTTGAAGGCCAGCAGGCTCTGATGCTCCTGGCTCCCTGCACAGCAGGGATGGGAGAGCCTCACGTGGGAAGGGCTTTGGGAACACCTGTGTGCCTTACAGGGAAGGGACTTGAATGTCAATGGGATGCAAGTATTTAAATCAGTTAAGTGCTTTGGCAGACCTGTCCCCTTCCCTCGGAGACTGGAATTTAGGGACTGAGCTGTCCCTTCCAGCGCTGGCTCCAGAATTAATGTGCTTGTGTTCCGTTCAAGCAGGGGAGTAAGGAATTGAGTTTCCTTGTCATGTGGGTCTTAACTCACCTGGAATGCTCCAGCCAGGCCAAGTGCAGTTTTAGGTGCTGCCTTGTTTATGTTTGTACCAGGTGTTTGTGTTCCAGCTCTGCAGGTGGATGAAGTGTTGTCCCTTTAAGGTTTATCCAGAGAAAGCAAGCTGGGAATGAGCCCTGGCTGTTTGTGAATTCCAGGCTGGTGGTGAGGGAAGAGCCAGGTTATTGTGCAGAGTAAATCTGTCACCCCAGTGCTAGCAGGTCTTGTTGAAGCACACCTAGCTGCAAACAGTGCCTGGAGGATCCCAAGTAGGAGAAAGGAGGGAAGGAAAGAAGCAGCTGAAGCTCGAGGGGTCGTTTGTCGGGACAGGTACCCAGCAGTGCCATCCATGGTGTGGCACCTTGTTTTTGTTACAGGAACCCCTTAAAGCAAGAAGGAGCATCCAGCAGGGAGGTGTGGGACCTTTTGGGTGCTGGATTTCTCACATCCCAAAAGGAGGGCTAAGCAGGCTGGCAGCAGCTGTGACTCAGCCCCACCTGATGCCGCTGTGCCACCCTTGACGTGTGCCCTGTTTGCCACCTCATCCGACAGTTCCTTAGGAGCAGAGCAATGACTCCATCAGGCTTCTCCTCTCCTCCTAATGAGCCCATTTATTAGAGGTGTGACAGAGTTTTTGACTGAGGGATAGAAGGGTCGTTTTTGTTTAATGGGAAGATAAAATCAGTGTGTGTCAGCGGGGGTGTCACAGCATTTCCAGGAGGAAGAAAGTACCAGATCCTTGCTCGGGTGGGGTAGGAGTGATTCCCTGTGTTACTTCAACATTTCCAACTGGATCTAGCAGTTCCTAAACACCTGGAACTGTAGATTGCTGAGAAGGTGAAAATGTGCTGGTGTATCTCCACAGCCCTTGCTGGAATGGCATCCCTGGGGTCACATTGGGGAGCAGTGGAGTGCAGGACTCTGCTGTCACACGGGGTCCTGCATTGCCCCTGTTCACAGCTTGAACTTTATCAACCTGATTTAATGGTAAATAACTGTCAGATGACTCCCAAGTGGCACAGCAGTGATAAAACCTCGATTTTACCAAGTTTTGTCAATAGGTTTTGAAGGCAGGTGGTGTTTTGTCTCCTCTTTATTACTGCAAAGAACCAAGGTCCCAGAGGATCAATAGCTCTGAACTAAGGAGCAAATTGGGAATGGAGCAGGGGGATCTCCAGGCTGATCTGGTGCTTGGGACACTGGGCTTGTGTTGCTGTGATTTGCCCTCTGCTGTAGCAACATTTGTGTGGCCCAGGGTGATTAATTTGTGCTCTCTCTTTAGCAGTCCATGAACTCCAGTACGACGGCGCTGCCCGCAGACCTGCCGAGCTTCAACCTCATCAGTGAGAGCCTGTCCTTCGACTTCAAGGACACGGACATGAAGAGGCTGTCCATGGAAATCGAGAAGGAGAAGTACGTGGAATGTGTCCAGGCCAGGCCTGGGATGGGGTTTGTGCTGGGCACGAGCCCGGGTGTGCCCAGGGGGGCAGGAGGCCAATGGCCCCTGGGCTGTGCCAGCCCTGCTGTGTCCCAGCCCCAGGGCAGGGCCCTCCCTG
>NW_021940840.1:152183-157750 GCF_001715985.3 Manacus vitellinus
ATTTAAAATCCCTGTGGATGTGGCACTTGGGGACATGGGTCAGTGGTGGCCTTGGCAGAGCTGGGGAAGGGTTGGATCTGATCTCAGAGGGCTTTTCCAACCTTAAGGACTCTGTGATTCTCCTGGTTGACCATTTCTCTGGTGGGGAGCTGGTGTCACAGGTGTGTCTCTCCCTCCTGCTCACAGGTGAGTTCAGGCCCTGCTCCAGCCCCTTCCTCTCCTAAAGGTTTCCCTGGCTCCCATCCAGGCTGGAATTGCCCACAGTAGTGGGAAGGGTTAGCAGCAGGCTGAGTGCTGGAGCACTGCAGTGTGTCCAGAGAACGTGAAGGCAGTGTGTGCTGAGGTCCTGCATTAGGGCCTTAACCCCTTTTCCTTGGAATCTGTGTCATGTTTATATATAAAAAGTGTTCACCAGCAAGTTTGGATGTGATTATGAGCTTTGATCTTGTGTTTTCCTGAGGGTGTGAGTGTAGCCTTCGAAATTACCAATTGAGCAGAAATCAAAGCAGATCAGATTTTAATCTCTGTAGTAATAACGTGCTTTGTTCATCGATTGGGTCACAGATCAAAGCTGCAAGGGCTCTGCCATCCCACTCCGGCCACAGCTTCCCCAGGCTGGAATTAAACACCCCTGGATCCCAGAGGGGGCTTTATTTCGCCTCTGCTCTGTGCCCTCTCCTGTCTGAAATCACAGACCTCTGTGCTGGAGACAGAGATTAAAAACTTTTCCTAAAGCCAGAAGGAAAGAGATAGAAGCTGAAAATAACAGGATAATTCCTGGTTCTGTACCCAGGTTCCTAACTAGGTCACCCTGCTTCTCCTAAGCAGGGAGAGCTGGCTCTGCCAAGTGCTGAAAGCAATAGGATGCTTTTCCTGACTTCTCCGGGGCTGTTTCCTTTCCCTGGGTGTTGAGACAAACCTCACTACAAATTCTGGCACTCCAAAGGGTTCCTGTTGCTCTGCTGTCCCTCAGACCTGGCTCAGGGGCTTCAATCCCAGTTGCAAGGCTCATGGTGGGATTTTTTTCCAGTTGTTATTTCACCGGGGAAGGCAGTTCAGGCTGAGTCCTTGTAAATGGGTGGTTTTTTTCCCTTTCTTTCTGTTTTTTGGGAGACTTTTTCTCTCCCAGGGACGCTGTGTGTCTACCAGATACCTGATATTTTGGGGACAGCACTTGCACCCACACAGTTGACAAGCTAAATCCCTCTAAAACATGACAAGTCGGTACATCAGGGTCCTTCCTCACTGGGAAGACTGGTGGGTTTGAGTTGGGGAGCTGGTTTGGGAGAGGGTGCAGGGGAGTAGAGCTTTCCTGAGTAGCTGCTTAAGCACTGTGTGGTGTCAGCCTGTGTCGGGGGGCAGCTTCACTTGGAAATTAGGAGGCTTAAAATACCACCCAGCAGCTCCAGCTTGGGTTTAATTTTGTATAATAATGCAATTTACAGTTTTATTGTTGGGTTGGCTGTCCGGGTCTTCTTTAATAAGGAACAAATAATTGCTTGCAGTAGTTCAATGTGTGCTATAAACTGATATTATCAGTCCCACAGGCTGGAAATGACAAAGAAAAGGTGTTTCCGTTATAATTCCGTTATCAGGTGTCGTGTCAGACGTGGTCAGCACTAACCCTGGGCTGTTTGTGTGTGTTAGGGTGGAGTACATGGAGAAAAGCAAACACCTCCAGGAGCAGCTGAACGAGCTGAAGACAGAAATCGAGGCACTGAAGCTCAAGGAGAGGGAGACAGCCCTGGATATATTGCACAACGAGAACGCCAGCAGAGGCAACAGCAAGCACAACACTATTAAAAAGGTATCCGAGGGCTCCAGTTTGTATCTCCCCTGATGAAACCCCTTAAAAACGACCCCCCAGATCACCCTGCCCTGTGGGTTAGCTTTGGCACAACCTGTGATAATAAAATCGTTGGATCTAGGTTTCCTTCCCCAGCTGTTTAGCTTTGGACAGAGAATTCCAGCTCCTGGTGGTCCTGGATTACACGTGTCCCGCCCCAGCCTGGTCTCTGCAGGGCTGTGGGGAGGGATGGGAAGGTCTCCAGGGCTGAACCTGTGCAGGGATGTTGTTGGAAGGTTCCTGCTACGCCAGTGACCAGGAAAAGCCCTCTGTGCCTGTTGCAGCCATTCCCTACAGGCTTTGAGCTTGGAGGATAACGAGGGCAGAACCACTCCTGACCTATGGGCCTCTCTTTTGATCTCTCTTGAGAAACCTGTAGTGCAGCTTCAGTCACTAACACAAAGCCTTTGCTGGCAGGGGTGAGACCTCTGCCCCTGTGCTGGGGACCTGCCTCCAGAAATGAGGGACTTCAGCCAGAAACTGAGGCTGGGCTGCGTCTGCTGGCCCGGGGGTCACACCTGAAGGCTCACAACACCCCCCCTCCTTTATTCCTACATCCCATCTTTTTCCTTTGGCTCTTCCAAGTGGGCTCTGTAGTGAGGGGCCGGGGGCACATCCTTGATGGTCAGCCCCACTCACCTGCAAAGGCTTTTCCCCTGCAAAAGCTTTTCCTGGCTGGCTTTCTGTCCTTGGGAAGGATTTGAAAATCCACGTGGCACGGGATGCAGGCTGTGGTAACAACTCCAGGTTGTAAAAACAAATCCTTCTCTCTTTACTACTCCCAGCCAAGAGTTATGTCTGAAAGGATTTGGAAATACCAGTTTCTTGCTGACTTTCATGGCTGGGAGTTTGTGATCACTGAATTGGGGCAGGAAAATGAATCTAGCAGGGCTCACTCTCCGTTTTCCTCGTGCTGGCCCGGAGCTATTCAGGTTCCTGTCACACCAGAGCAGAGAATATAAAAATCTTCACAGCCCCTTTTGTCATTTTAGAATCTGAAGGCGTTCCTGCTCCCAGTAGGTTTGGGCAGGATTTGTCTCTGTGTTCTGAGTCCTTGGTTTAAACAGAAGCTGCTAAATTTTCACTTCTGACAGAGAGCAGTTCATAGAGAGCTGATGGTCCCATTTGTCTCCCTTAAAGAGGGTGGCTGGGCAGTCATTCCTGTGCCTGTCAGGGCTGTCATGGTGCTGTCACCCTGCCTTCCTTTGAAGCTGGAGCCTCATCCTGTCCCCTCCCTGCCAGGGGAGCTCAGGCCATGCCGGCTGCTGCATCTCAGCACGGGAGCAAAGGTTCCCAAATAATAGTCTATTAGTGGAGCACATCAGAGTGGAATTACAGCCTCCCTCTGTTCCTGGCCCCGGGGGGTCAGCAGGGCTTTTGTCTTTGTGAAGGCAAGGAAAAGGCAGGGAATGGGATGGCAGTGCAGCAACCCTTCAACAGCCCCAACCCTCTGCCTCACCTGGAGGGTGCTGAGCAGCTCCAGCTCTTGGGGCAGGCAGAGGGCAGAGCTGTGCCCCCACTCCTTCCACACGGGATCACTCTTTGTTGTTGTTCGTTTTATTTTGCTGGTTTAGCCTCAAGCCCAGGGCAGAAGACCTATCTGCATTTGAGAATTCCAAGTAGGTTATTCCAAGGTACTCTCTGTGGGGGTGATGGGACCTGGCTGTGACACTAACCCGTGCATGAGCTTGCCTGCCCTCCCCATGCGGTCACCAGCATGTCCAGGAAGCCCTGCCCGGCTCTCCCTCCCTCGGGAGCATTCCCAGCCTCCCTGCCTTTGTTCTTACACCTGATCCTCCGTGCTGGGAAGCATCTTTCTTGGCAGAAGTTGAGTTGGCAACACCAATGGGGGGGGTAGTGCAGGTAGAGACACTTAAATAATTCAGCATTCCTGTTTTTGCGCTGCTGCCGAGGGTTGGGAATCTATCGGAGGTGTGCAGGGCAGCCTTTGAAGATTGCTTTAATGAAGTAAACCAGCACCTTCCCCCTTGTTTGCTGCAGAAAGAAATTCAGGACGTAGGAAAAAAAAAAACAAACCCAAACAACCAACCAAACCCCATCAACTCTGCTGCCAAAACTGTCAGAACAGGCTAAAAATGCGCAGCTCCGTCTCGGAGCGGAGCAGCACGTGGATGCTCTGCCTGCTGGAGGAGCATCCCAGGAAGATAAAGCAAAGGATTGAGGACAACTGGTGTCTGCAGGTGGCTCTGGGGCCAGGCTGTGCCTGGGGATTGTCCAGGGGGGCTGTGCTGAAGGTATCACCACCAGACCTGGGGACACGTCTGTCCTCCAGCCCAGGGGCTTCTGCTCCATTAATTCCATGTCTCTTCTTCCCAGAGCCTGCTTTCCCCCAAGGATTTGCCCTCGATCCACAGGTTGTGTGTGTGCACAGCATCCACTCCCTCCTTCAGGAGGATGAGTTTGGGGAAGCTTTTAAGCTTCTCTGCTCTTCCCTCAAGCGTGGTTCTGGCACACCCTGGCTTTGGACATGGGGCTGGAGGGACAGGACAAGGGGGAATGGCTTCCCACTGCCAGAGGGAAGGGTTGATGGGAGATTGGGAAGGAATTCCTGGCTGTGAGGGTGGTGAGGCCCTGGCACAGGTTGCCCAGAGAAGCTGTGGCTGCCCCTGGATCCCTGGCAGTGTCCAAGGCCAGGTTTGGAGTTGGTGGCACTAATGGAAGAGGCATTGTGGGTCCTGGGATAGAGGCACTCACAATGACAGGTGGCAAAGCTGGTGGGAAGTGCTTTTGGAAACAACAGAACAAATTCCCAGCATCTCTGGAGCTTGGGAGCAGAGGCAGGGGATGCTTTACCCAGAAATGATAAGCACAGGTTTGTGCTGTTCCCAACAGGACCAGCCCTTCCAGGGGCTGTAAATCCCTGCTTGTGCCAGCTCTGGGGGCTGCAGGTGCTCCCAAGGGGCTGAAAAACGAGGTGATCCTGCAAGTCTGGACCCCCTTGGGGGAGGTGTTGGATATCTCAGGGAAAGCTGACCATGGATGGAACCCACTATCCCATCCTGTCTGGCTTGAGGAACTCCACGGCAGGGGAATTTGGAGTGAAATCCACTTGTGGGCTCAACATGAGGAGGTGAAATGAAGCCCTGGGAGTTTGTGGGAAGACGATTCCAGCAGCTGGGAGCGGTGCAGTGCCTGGGAGGAGCCCCCCCAATGAAAGCAGCTGCACAGCGAGGCTGCAGTGTGACCTCTGGGGTTTGTTGCCTGCCTTTGAAGACGCCCGCGAAGTTTTTCATGTTTAATTACGTGGTTAACATGCTAATCCCTTTTTATGAGCTCTGTGGGCACAGCACAAGCACCTCATGGGGAAGCTGCTCTCCCTTCTCCCTGCCGTGGGCTGGAGCTGTGGCTCCAGCTGGCTCAGATTCAGGAGGGTTTGTCACTTAGGCTGTGGCAGAGGGTGAAAAACCCACTTCTTCCTCGTATCCTCTGCTGCAGGAAAGCTCCCAGGACAGGCTGCTAAAACACAATCAGGTCTTTGATTCCAGTTGCTTTCTTCTTGCATAGTCATGCTTATTTACTGGGATTTAAGCCCTTTGAAGTATCCAGGCAAGGAGCAAATCTCCACGCCTGTTCCCAGACAAGCGGCTTTGTCGTTGAGCCTCTGGCCCTTCCACAGCCAGGCCTGGCCTCTCCTGCCAGGCTCTCACGTGGCTCCAGCCCTGCCCAGGCACAGCAGCTCTGGGACTGGAGCTCCCTCCTG
>NW_021940840.1:158136-161955 GCF_001715985.3 Manacus vitellinus
CCAGATCATCCCTGCAAGTGCCCCAGCCCTGGAAGTGCCCAAGGCCAGGTTGGACGGGGCTTGGAGCAACCTGGGCTAGGGGAAGGTGTCCCTGCCCATGGCAGGGGGTGGGACTGGATGATTTTAAAGGTCCCTTCCAACCCAACCCATTCCATGATTCTGTGATTCTGTGAATGCAGGATTTTCTCCTGTCATTGAGGCGCTTGGGGTTGGCTGAGCTGCCCCAAATCTCCATCACGAGCAGTTGAGTTCCAGCACCTTCCTACAGGCACAGCGTCTCCTCCTTGGGTTTAGGGGATGAGCAGCTCCCAGCTGGAAGCACAGGAGGGTGAGCAAGGCAGAGCCCAGGGGATTTGTCTTCCCTCCTGCCACCTTGGGGCTGTGCTCTGTCCTTGTGAGGACACTGGTGAGTTAGTGATGGCCCTGCTGCCTGAGTCTGTCACACAGACAGGATGTGCCACCCCCAAATGTCATGAGGCTCCTTCATCATCTGGACAGGCAGAAGGTTTTTGGGAAGCTGGTGCTGGGGCAGACACCTTCCCTCTCCCTGTTTTCCTGGGAGCTGCGTGCTGAGGATCACTGACACCTGGCCCTCAAGGGCTTCACAAGTCTTGGGGGGTCTCTGGCATCTCCTGGGGACTCCTTTCCTCTGGAACTCTGCCCCTCTGGATCAGCAGATTTCCCTGTGTGAAATGGGTCTGTTTTGCTCCAGTGTTTGGTGAGGAGAAGGAGGATGTTGTTGTGCCCCTGGAGCCTCATCCAGCACAGGGAAGGGACCAGCACAGGGAATGCTCTGGGAAGGGCGAAAGAAGGAAGCCTGGGTGGGACAGAGCAGGCTGAGCTGCCCATGGGTGGGTCCCTCCCTCCCTGTGGATCCCAGGACAGGGATGAAGTGCTGTTCAGGCTCCTGCAGAGCTGTGTAATCCAGTCCCACCAGGAAAGGGAAGGCTGTGTGCTGCAGAGGGGACACAGCACCAGCAAGGGACTTCCAGGAGCAGCAGCAGCACTGGAGTTTCCCATTGCCCTGGGAGCTGTGAGGTTGGAGAGGATGAGTGAGGATCCCATCTCCTCACCCTGCCTGGCACCTGTCTGGGGTGCAGGTGAGAGCCAGGACACACCAGCTGAGCAGAGCAGCTCTGGGAACACATTTTCCAAGTGCAGGAGGAGATGGAGGCCCATCCCCCGTGGGTCTTGCCCACCCCCCCCATGTGTGAGAGGCCACATCCCTTCCAAGTTCGTTTTCCTTTGGGTTCTCCTCGGAGCCGGGAAGCGAAGCTCCCAGGCAGTTAAACTGGGACACAGGCAGCCTCCTTTCCTTGTTTACAGGGAACGGGAGGAAAGTAGGAAACGTCAGGGCTATCAGCTATTTCTGTGGCAGCCTTTGAAAAGCGTTTCCTTCACACGGAGCGTCATCGTCTCCTTTCAAACGGGCTCATCAAAGCGTCGGGGGCTGGGGGACAGTTGTGCTCGGGAGACGAGGAACGGCAGCGTGGGAGGGAGCCGGGAGGTGGGGACTGGGAAGGGGGTGGGGAGGGGAAAACGGGAAGAGTTGTGGAACCGGAGGGTTTGGGTTCGAAAGTAAAAGTGGGAATTGAAAAGTCCAGCTGGCGGGTGGGACTGGGGAGTGGGCAGGGCTGGAGAGAAAGGCACCAGGGCGGCGAGTGGGGAATAAATCAGCAGCGCTGGGCGATGGCTCAGCAGGGAATGTGGATCTCCTTCCCACCAGCAGCAAGACATCCCCCATCCCGGCATCGCATGGCGCCCCTGGAGGGGTCACCCCCTCCTCCAGCCCGGCCAGGCTGCAGGATAAGCAAGGACACGCAAGGAAATGAGCCATATTAAACCTTTATCTGTCAGGGGAGGCCTGCGGGCAGGTTAATGTGATTTGCAGCCCCTTCCCCTTCCCGTCGGGAGGGTCCCGGCTCCGGGGGGCTCACAGGAGCCCCGAGGGGTCCCTCTGTGGGGTTTTCCCAGCCCCCAGAAGTTGTGTGCCTGCAGTTATTGGGTTACCTGCTCCAAACCGCTGTTGCCTGCGAGGCACTTATTGGGTTGCTTCGGTTTGTTTGTTTTTCCTAAATCAAATCAGTCCGGCAGTGCTGGGTAACAGCAGGCTCAGAGCAGCCCCAGCACAGGAATGCAGGGAGTGGGACTCTTCCCTTCCTCACATCTTGATTCATTCCAGCTCTGGCCGCTTAATTGCACTGCCTCCTCTCTCCCTCTAAATTTTCCTTGATGGCTCTGGTAGAGCATCGGGAGCCCACCCTCCCTCCTGCAGGAAGGAGATTATCATAATACTGCTTGTAAATCAATTTTTTTCTTCCTTTTCTCTGCACTGACGAGAATGTAACTCCCTCTTAATCACCCTGCACAGCGTTACACTACAGGGAGGGATATTTATTTCCCCTTGCCTGGCCAGGAACAGGGGATGCAGAGGCTGTGGGGAGTTTTTGGAGGTGCTGGAGACCTTTCCCCCCATGGATTGTGGAGAGGCCGGCACAGGGTGATGCTCTCCTGCTTGCTTTCATGTCCTAAAAAAAAAAAAAATAGGAGGAAAACCGGTTGTTCCGTGAGGGAGGGAGTGGGATTTCCCTGCAGAGAGCTCCCCTGCCCGCCGGCACTGCCGGCTGGGATGAGTCAGGCTGCCCCAGGAGCTCCCCCGGGCTCTTCCCATCTTCCCCCAGCGCATCCCTCGGGTCCAGATGGGAGCAAGGACAGCCCTGCCTCTGCTCCACAGCCAGGAAAACAACAATGAAAGAAAGAAAAAAAGGAGAGGGAGCGTTTTCCCTCCAGGCACAGCAGAGCATCTCCGGTGCAGAGTCTGTGTGCAGTCAGGAGCAGCTCTGATTCCCTGTCTGCTGATTCCCGTGCCTGGATGCAGTTGGATGTGAGGAGGCAGCTGGCTGGAGCTGCTGGGCTGATCCTGGTCCCTGTTGGAAGGGACCTTAAAGCTCATCTCATCCCACTCCCTGCCATGGGCAGGGACATCTTTCACTATCCCAGGTTGCTCCAGCCTGGCCTTGGACACTTCCAGGGATGGGGCAGCCACAGCTTCTCTGGGCAAACCTGTGCCAGGGCCTCCCCTGTGATGAATCCCTGTGGTCTGTGCCTTTCTGGCCACTGCTGGGATCCTGTGATCCAGAGGGCATGGCCCTCTTGGGATGTCTGTGCTCACACCTTTCCATGGGACCCCATCTCATCAAGATCCAGCTTTGCTCCCACTCCCTGTATGCCCAGAGCTGGGCTGCTCTTCCCGTGCCTCCTTTTGCCTGGATAGGTAACAGAAGTACCATTGAGCATGTTGGGAGCCTTGGAATGTCACAGCTGAAAGCACCAGGTGAAGGGGCAGGGCTGGATCTCTCCTTTCTCCTTGTGCCTGGATATCCCAGAGCTCTGCCTCTGCCTGCTTCCCAAAGCTGGGAGCTGAGGCAGGCACAGCTTCGGGCTCAGGACCTCAAAAGCACGTGGGGGGTTAATGGAGAGCTGTAGCCACAGGCAGAGCAGGCTGGAAATATTGGATTCCTTGATAAGCCTGAGGGGAACATCTTCCCTCTGCTCGTGAGCAGTTGGAGCTGGCTCTGTTCTTTCCTCCAGCTGGGTTTGCTGGGGGGGAACTGGGGGGCATCTCCTCTTGCTGGGCTTTAATGGAGTGAACTCCTGTGGGCTGGGGGAGGATGGGAGGCTCTGTGTCCCCAGCCAGGCTGGGAAGGGCCTTGGGAAGGAGGTGGATGGCAGGTGGATCATAGAATCATGGAATGGTTTGGGTGGGTTGGGACCTCAAAGCTCATCCCATCCCAACCCCTGCCAGGGGCAGGGACACCT
>NW_021940840.1:162093-163410 GCF_001715985.3 Manacus vitellinus
TTCCAAGTCCCTCTCCAGCTCTCTTGGAGCCCCCTCTGGCAGTGGGAAGCCATTCCCTGTGTCCTGTCCCTCCAGGTCCTTGTCCCAAGTCCCTCTCCAGCTCTCCTGGAGTCCCTTTAGGCCCTGGAATGCTTGAGGGATGGGCCTTCCTGTGGGATGGCCCCATCATAGGCTCTGGCAGCAGCCTGGGGCTCTCCACTTGTTTTTTTTCCCTTTTCCAGACTTAGGCAAAATGCTGCCCATGGCACACAGCCCCTATCCCACCTCTGTCCCAGCTCTGGAGGGGACACTGGAGCAGCCCAGGGATGCTGAGGAGGAGGAGGAGAACCAGCCCTGGCCTGGGAGCTGCTGCTGAGAAAGATTCTTAAGCTCCTGCAGAAATTTCCTCTGCAAGACAGATCTTTTTTCCAAGTGGCATTAGAGCTGTGAAGGAATTACTGAGGGAAGGCCATGGGGGAGAAGCAGGGAGGGGGGGAAGCGCCCAACGGCTCCGTTGAGGGGCTTAACTCACTGGAAGGTGATCCCAGGATTCCTGTTTCAGCAAAACCGGCATTCCCAGCGGAAGCACCGTGCTTAATCCAGCTGAAAGGAAGCCTTGGCAATTAGCCTGCTGCTTTGGCAAACTCCTGGTGATCCAGCAGCTGGCTGGGAGGTGGCACTTCCCCCGGCACGCTCCGTTCGGTGGTTGTGTGTAAATCCCGGGATTTCTTCCTCTTTCATCTCTTTTGGCCAGTTAGCAAATGGGCTCCCGGCTCCTCCGTGGGGTGTTATTTTTGGGATCGCCTTGCTATTGCTTCAGGAAAGCTTTCCAAGGCTTTCCAAGTCCTTCAGGGCCTTGGCTGCAAGGACAGTCCCCGAGCGAGGGCTCTGCGGCTCCAGCGGGATGGACGGAGCGGGACAGGGAGGAGATCCTGGGGCGCTGGAGTGGCTGCATGGACCACAGCAGGCACACGTGCTGGGATGGGGTTGGAAGTGAGCAGGGACAGAGGATGGTCCCTGTTTGGTGACAGGGACACGTGTCCAGGGCTGTTGGAGCCGTGGGTTTGGAGACGAGTGTGGTTGTCCCTCAGCTCGTGGATGGTTCTCCTCCAGCTTCCCAAGATCCCTGTGTGCTCCCCACCACCAGGAGCCCCAGGACTGGCTCCTTTGGTCCAGCCTCCCGTGTATCCCACATCCTGGAAGCCTCAGCCACGCTAATGACCTTGATGTACCCTTTGTCCCCCCTGCCCCGCTTCGCCCTCGGGCTGTGCTTGCTGTGCTGGGGGCTGCACGACCTGGGCTCCCGCGGCACCCCGCTCCGCCCTCCCTGCTGTTCCC
>NW_021940840.1:163841-168921 GCF_001715985.3 Manacus vitellinus
CAGCTTCTAGGCTCGGCCCTCTGGGCTTTTCCCCGGTGCCAGGGTAGGGGCTGTGGTTGTGCCCCCCCAGCCTGGCAGCCAGCAGAGGAGTGTGCCCAAGGCTCTCCCTGGCAGGGATGACATCCCTCCGGATTGCCTTCTCCTGCTGGCCCTGGAGCTCCATGTTTCAGCCTGGAGCCCTGTGTGCCTGCTCTGAAGCCCTTGTGCCAGCCCAGAGCTCCGTGTGCCAGCCCTGGAGCCTCATGTGCCAGCCTGGAGCCCTGTGACATCTGGGGTCCCATGTGCTGGTCCTGGAGCCTCACTCGTGTGGTGGCCTGGAGTTGTGTGTGCCAGCCTGGAGTTGTGTGTGCCAGCCTGGAGTTGTGTGCTCACCCTGGAGCCTCCCGTGCCAGCTTTGGGGTCCCGTGAGCTGGCCCCGGAGTTCCATGTGCCAGTCCCAAGAGCCCTGATCCAGCCCTGGAGCCCCGTGTGCCTGTTCCAAGCCCCGTGTGCCAGCCTGGAGCCCCGTGTGCCCTCCCGTGCCGGGAGCTCCATTAGGACGCCGAGCATGTTCCAGTGGAGAGCTGTAAATCAGGGCCGGCTCTCCCAGCGCCGCCGGGGTGGGAGGCAGGAGCGGGCTGACAGGGACCCGGGCCTGTGGGAATCCGGGCGGCTGCTTCCCGGGGGAGAGGAGGTGGGAGGAAGGTCTCCTCCTCTTCTCCTCCTCCTTTTCCTCCTCCCCCTCCCTGCCAGGAATGCGGAGCGGGAGAACAGCTAGTGCCAACCAAATGAAACCTTATTTTTCCTGCAAACTGTGACAAACTCGGACAGCTTCAGGCTGGGGGGCTGCGGGCTGGGCTTTCCCTGGGTGCCTGGATCCAGCCCCTCCGATCCCCGCCCCGGGAATGCCGCTCTCCCGGGCTGAGCCCGGGGCTGCCCGCTCCTGCCTGTCCCACCGCGGGTGCCTTCGCTCTGACCCCCCCGCGGGGGGAACAGGGATGCCCTGACCTTCCCTTCCTGCTTCCGTCCCAAATCCCGCCCGGCTGGAATCCTCCTTCCAGCCGCGACTTCCCCTCCAGCAGAGCCGGTGCTGCCCCGGGGATCCCCCAGATCCCCTCGGGACCCCCAACTCCTCCCTCCCGCAGCCTCGCCTGACCCACAGCCCCCCCGGAGGCTCAGCTCGGGGCTTGGCGTGGCGTAAATCCCATCCCAACCCCTTTTTATTTAAAACCTGGGATCGGTTCCTTGCCCGTGGCTGCAGTTCGGATGGCTGTGGCCCGGCACAGCCCCATTCCCACTCCCTGGACTGTTGTACTCCCAAGGAATAGCTGTTTTCTCCTGTTTTAATAAAAATTCACAGCACTAGGAGGGGAGCTCGGGTATCTTTGCTCTTTTTTATTTCGGGAAAAACCTCTGAGTCCTTGGGAGGGGTTAATGGGAAGCCCAGCTGGGGTCCCTCCGACAGCTCCCACGAGATCGGGATGGGTTCTCCCTCCCCATCGTTCCGGGGGTCCCGCTGTTCCCGGTCACTCCCTTCCATCCCTGCTTGAGGGAGGAGAGTTTTGAGGTGCCTGGCGGGGCTGAGCCCTGCGTTTGCCATTCCTGGGGCTCTGATCCCTGGTCCCGTCCTGCCTGGAATAAAGGATGCACTGCACTGACCTCAATTTTATCGTTGATCACGGATGAAACCGGCCCTGCCCAACACTCCGAGCCCAGCAAGGCCCGCCCCCGGGGCTGTTCCCGGCCCCTGCTCCCTCTGGGGTCGGGGATGGATGCGCTCTTTATCCGCTCTCCGGCAAATCCCAGGAGATTCGCGGGAGCTTCTGACCGGGGCTCGTCCCCAGCGCCACGGGGGGCTGGGGGGATTTTCCCCACTTTCCTTGTTTTAAGGAGGGCTGGGGGAGGTGGGATGGGATTCTGGCAGAGGGATGCCGGTGGGATACCCGCGGGATTTCGGGATGGCTGGAGGCAGCGGAGGGACACGGAGGGTGACCTGAATTCCCACTTGGCCACTGCTGACAGGAATGCAACTGGTGCTTCCTGCCCTGCCTGCATCCCAAAATGAGCCGAAAGGCTTTTCCTAGCAGTCCCTAACTGGGACAGGAGCACAGAGGGATGTGCTGGGAATGTGCAGGGATGGAAGTGCAGGGATGGATATGCAGAGGATGGATGGACCAGGGATGGATGGACTATGGATGGACATGCACAGGGTTGGATGTGCAGGGATGGGTGTACAGGGATGGGTGTGCAGGGGATGTATGGACTGTGGATGGATGTGCAGGGATGGATGCACTGGGTTGGGTGTGCAGGGTTTGGATGTGCAGGGGATGGAAGTGCAGGATGGATGTGCAGGGAATGGATGGACTTGGGATGGATGTGCAGATGGATGTGCAGGGATGGATGCACTGGGTTGGATATGCAGGGATGGATGTGCAGGGTTTGGATGTGCAGATGGATGTGAAGGGGATGGATGCACTGGGGACGGATGTGCAGGGGTGAGATGCACAGGGATGGATGGACTGTGGATGAATGTGCAGGGAGGGATGCACTGGGATGGATGTGCAGGGATGGACATGCAGGGATGGATGTGAAGATGGATGTGCAGGGATGGATGTGCAGGGATGGATGTACAGGGATGGATGTGCAGGGATGGAGGTACAGGGATGGATGTGCAGGGATGGATGTGCAGGGATGGAGGTACAGGGATGGATGTACAGATGGATGTGCAGGGATGGATGTGCAGATGGATGTACAGGGATGGATGTACAGGGATGGAGGTACNCAGGGATGGATGTGCAGGGATGGATGTGCAGATGGATGTACAGGGATGGATGTGCAGGGATGGATGTGCAGGGATGGATGTACAGATGGATGTACAGGGATGGATGTGCAGGGATGGATGTGCAGATGGATGTACAGGGATGGATGTGCAGGGATGGATGTGCAGGGATGGATGTACAGATGGATGTACAGGGATGGATGTGCAGGGATGGATGTGCAGATGGATGTACAGGGATGGATGTGCAGGGATGGATGTGCAGGGATGGATGTACAGATGGATGTACAGGGATGGATGTGCAGGGATGGATGTGCAGATGGATGTACAGGGATGGATGTGCAGGGATGGATGTGCAGGGATGGATGTACAGATGGATGTGCAGGGATGGATGTGCAGGGATGGATGCACTGGGGACGCACTGGGCGCAGCCAGGGATGGATCCAGCATGGGGGGGTCTCCTCTTGCCCTCTGGCACGGGGATCCCCACTGCTCCAAGAGGCCCTGCACGCTCAGCCTTGCACACTCCCAGCTTTGCACACCCACAGCTTTGCACACTCCCAGCATTGCTACACCCACAGCTTTGCACACCCACAGCTTTGCACACTCCCAGCATTGCCCCTCCCACCTGCAGCCCAGTGCCCGCTCCCCCCCTGCCCTCCCTGGTGCATCCCAGGCCGTTCCTCCACTTCCAAAGGAAATTTCATCCTGTTTTTTTTTTTTTTTCCCTTTTTCCCATATCAACCCTCCAGGAGCCGTGGCAGCGGGTGTGGGTTGGTGGGAGCTGACTTTGCTCGAGGAAGAGAAACCACCAACCAGCCTTTCCCACGTGCCTCTCCCAGTGCCTTCCCCTGCCATGCATTCCTGGGGAAGGAAATCGGGGATTTGGCCAACCCCAGGCAGCACCCGAGGGCTTTGGCAGCAGTTCTCCACTTCGGGGTTCCCAAAGCCTCCTCCACTCACATTTATTTCACTTCCCAGCTGTTAAATACTCTCAAAAAATAGAATAAACCACCAAGAGCTGAGGGAGAAGCGTTGCCCTTGGGAGGGGGTCAGTGCTGGCACCAGGACAGAGGGGACACAGGGTGACCTGGGGGTGGCCAGGGCCAGGGTCCCCCCGGAGGGGGGTCATGGTGCTGGTTCAGAGCCCACCCAAAATGTGCACGGCTTCGGTTGGCAACTCCTGTGGGAAAAGAGCTTGGAAGGGGCAGAGGGGATGGATGGGGACTGGCATAACTGGTGTCCCCCACCCATGGGTGCTGCTCCACAGCACCACTGCCCCCCTGCACCCTGGAGGTTGCCCCAGTCCCGAGTACCTCGGGGGGGGGTGTGAGATGGGAGGTTGGGGGGGAAAAGGAGACCTTGGCAAAGCCCCAGAGGGCTGGGGGGGCTCCTGCACACGTGGGGAGTGTGTGTGCCCGAGGGAAGGGTGTTTGCATGGCACGGTGGCTCCTGGCACGGGCTGGAACCAGGAGGACCAGAGACCCCCGGGCCGTGGGTGGCTCTGCAGGGTCACCCTCTGCCCTCCAGCAACGCGGTGGGGATTAGAGGAGCAGCCCCGGGGACACCCCAGCCCTGCCCTCGGGCTCCCTGAGGTGCTCGGGGCACCCACCGGGTGTGTCTCCCCTGCAGTGACAGGGACAGCGCTGCTCCCGGGGATCCGAGCCAAACGGATCCTGCTCTTCCGACGGTGTCTTGAGGACGTGGGGACCTGGGTCCTTCCTCTCTGACAGCTGCCAGCCCGGCGCTGTCCCCGCCATCCTCACCCATCCCCATCCATCCTCATCCCTCCCCACCCACCCCCGCCCATCCCCGCCGGCTCGGGCTGACGGCTGGCACAGCACCGCCGGCTGCGTCCCTCCACCTTTGTCTTCCAGGGAGGAAAAGAGGGAAGAAAATTGCTTTAGGAGGGAGGAGGGAGGGGAGGGGCAGCCCTGGCAGGGGATGGCACCCCGGGCCACCTGCTCCCCGCAGAGACCTGGCAAACTCGGTGCTCTGTGTGGGTTAATTGGAGACTCATCACACGAGGAAACCAGAGCTTGGGAGCCCTGGCTGGGAGCAGAGGTGTCCGTTCAGCCCCAGGAAGGGATAATGTATGGATGTTGTGGGATCAGAAACACGTGGAGCAGAGTGGGAATTGCTGGAGCCGAGTGGGGGTGTTGGGTGAGGTGTGATGGGGTGTGGGACCGTGTGGGGGTGTGGGGTCTTGGTGGGGCGCAGGACACTGTGAGGGGGTGCCAGACCACCCCATGGGGTGTAGGAGCACACGTGGGGTGCAGGACCCTGTAATGGGATGCAGGACCTTGTGAAGGGGTACAGAACCAC
>NW_021940840.1:169396-171021 GCF_001715985.3 Manacus vitellinus
CATGGGATGGGGTGCAGGGCCATGGAATAGGGTGCAAGGCCATGGGATGGGGTGCAGGGGATGGGGTGCAGCACTGCCCTGGGGCCGGATCCAGAGCAGGAATGCTGGAGTCCCACTCCCATCACCTTCTCCTGCTCAGCCATGGGAACACAGGGCACTGTCACAGCCCTGCTGGGATGTGCCTGCTGCCAGCCTGATGTCACTGGGCCTGGGCATCCTGGCACCAGGTGCCTTTGGGACCTGTTATCCTGGCACTGGGCACCACCAGATCTTGGCATCACGACACTGGGCACCACTGGATCCTGGCATCAAAGGGCATCCCACTGCCACGGGTCACAGCACCCTGGAAAGACGGAGCTGATGTCACCACTTGTCACGGTGCACCAGCAACGGGGTGGGAGCAGAGCCTGGACTGGCCCAGCCCTGTCTCAGAGGCAAAACTCCTTGCAGGAGCCATCACCTTTCCCTTTGGGAAAGCCAGATCCCACCTGTGCTCCAGCACTCCTTCCTGGGCAGGCTGTGCTGTCCATGAGTTTGTTTTTATTCAGTTAATAAGTTTGCAAAGGTCCTTCCCTGATGTCTCTGGGAGTTGTCTCTCCTGGTGGGAACAAGATGAGTCACCTCTACCCTCACTATCCCGGGCCACATCCACTTGGAGGGATGTTAAGTACAGGATCATCTCAATTTCTCCCATTTTCCATAAAGAAAAATCCCCCCTCAGCAGAATTCCTGCCTCCTCCCACGGAGGGGATATTTCCCCCCCTTCAGAACCCAAATTAAACTGAGCCATCCGAGCCTTCCCCATTCTCCCTTCCCTCCCCTCCTGCCTGGAGCTTTGCCCGGCATTTCCCCTGAAATCCATCCCAGCGTGGGAAGGGTCCCGTGGGATGCTGCTCCCGGACCCTTCCCGGGGGTTATCTCCGCTGCCCCTCCCGGATTTCCAGCGGGCACTGGGAGCTGGCAGCCGGCGCGGCCGCTGGGATAACCTTGTGGCTCGGAACGTTGCAGCCATCCCTCTTCTCCCATCAAGCGTTCATTTAGGAAACATTCCACTAAATACCCGCCTGACAGCGCCGGCCCCGGGAGATTGATGCCTCCGGCGCCTCCGGGGCTCGGTGCCAGCGGTGACTTTAAAATGACACCACGACACCCCGGGCCCCTCCCGGCCCCTCCCGGAGCCCCGGTGATCAGAGGGACAGTGTGGAGGACACTGTGGCACTGCCCACCCCCATTCCTCACACTGTCCCGGGGGGAGTTATCCATGGGATTGTCTGGGGGATTTGAGGGCACCCAGCACAGGTTTGCACCATCCTCAGCCCTGCCGGGTTTCCCCAACCTTGTCAGCTTTCCCATGGCTTTGGGGCATCCCCATCCCTGTGAGGGTTCCCTATCCCCATCCTCACCCACATCTCATCCCATTTCCAGCCCTGGCCCCATCCTCAGCCCATCTCTATCCCTGTCCTTATGCCATCCCCATTCCAATCCTCATTGTCATCCCATCTTCAACCCCATCTCATCCCATCCTGCCTCGTCAAAATCCCACCCCCATCTCAATCCTCAGCCTCAGCCCATCCCACCTCATTCCAGTCCCACCCCCACCTCATCCCAATCCCATCCCCACCTCA
>NW_021940840.1:172892-174216 GCF_001715985.3 Manacus vitellinus
GTTTGGATGAGGCTGAGCACGTGTCGGGGCGGCTGCGGGAGGCAGGGGGCGTTCAGTGAAGGACTTGGTTGGAGCAGCAGGAGCCCCATTCCTTGATTCCGGGCGTTCTTGCGGCAGCGCCAACACGAGCAGCACATCTGGAGCGGGCCCAGCCGTGCCTCAGTCTCCCCGTCCCCCTGGAGCATCCCTGGGGTCCGATGAGCTCCGGGGAGGTGCCGACTGTCCCCCTTTTCTCATTCCTTCATTCCCTTAAGGCTCTGGGGACAGTGTCCTTCCTGCCCCCAGCCCCTTCCCTCCCACCTCCCACCTCCGAAGGGGCCTTTGCAGCCTCCCCGTGCCTCTGTCCCCACTTCCAGAGGTGCCACCCAGGCACGGGGGACACTGTGACCCCCAACGTCCCAGCGGGTTGGGGTCTGCTGGGACACCCCCACCCGGGAAAGGCAGACATCAGGATTTGGGAGGGGAGATGTGCCAGGCCCTGGGAGCATCCCTTCCCATGTACTGGGGCACAGGAGGGTGTCACAGGGACACAGACACCGTGGGGACATGGCCCAGTGGGGACCTGCCCCGGTGCATCAGCCCAGCTGGGATTAATCACTGTCAGAGTGAGAAATGAGGTGGAAAATGGGATCAGGGCTGGGGGGAAGTGGGGGGCAACTGGAAAAGGGGACAAGGACAGAGGGCTTTGCTCTCAGTCCCCCTTCCTGCCCCTTCCATGGCTCATTTTTCCCGTGGTGTGAGAGCAGCAGGTCCGGCTGTCACCCCACAGCCCCCCGGGGACCTCGGGGTGACAATGCCCCAGGGTGGTACGTGCAGGGACTTTGTGGTGGGACAGCCTGGGGTGCCAAGTGTGGGGACACTGAGGTGACAACTGTCAAGACAGGGGGTGCCACATGCAGGGACCTAAGGGTGGTGACAGCCTGGGGTGGTGACATTCCCCAGGAACAGGGTGCCATGTGCTGGGACCTCGGGGTGGCGGCTGTCTGGGCGTGGGGTGCCATGTGCAGGTGATGGCACCTTGGGATGGTGACAGCCCAGGGACCTGTCGGGACTCTGGGATGGTGAGTGCCCCTGGAGCAGGGTGCCATGTGCAGGGACCTCGGGGTGGTGACAGTCGGGGGACCTTGGGATGACAACCTCCCGGGGAATGGGGTGCCATGTGCAGGGACCCGGGGGTGGTGACAGCCTGGGGTGACGTGTGGGGACCTCTCGGGTTGGCTGCCTGGGCATGGGGTGCCATGTGGAGGGACCTCAGGGTGACACCTGCCTGGGCATGGGCTGCTGCGTGTGGGGCCACCGGGGTGACACCTGCGGGGACAGGGGG
>NW_021940840.1:177175-182615 GCF_001715985.3 Manacus vitellinus
TGTGTGTGCACATGTACAGCCCCATTGCAGGGGGCGTGTGTGTGTGTGTGCATCACTGTGTGTGTGTGTGCATCACTGTGTGTGTGTGTGCATCACTGTGTGTGTGTGTGTGTCACTGTGTGCGTGTGTGTTTGCGTGTGTCAATGTGTGTGTGTGTGTGTGCACGTACAGCGTCACAGCAGGATGAGTTTGTACACACAGCCCTGCTGCAGAGAGGGGTGTCTGTGTGCCTGTGTGTCTGTGTGTCCATGTGTGTGTGTTTTTGTGCACAAGAACAGCGTCTCTGCAGCGTGGTTGTGTGTGTGTGTGCGCGTTCACAAACACATCCGTGCAAGGTGTTGGGGGGTTGTGCACATACAGGTACAGCAGCACTGCAAGGGGATGTGGGGCAAAGCACAGCACCGGTTGTGAGTGCACCCCTGAGTGTGTGTGAACACACACAGGCACAGAGCTGGTTGTGAGTGCACCTGTGTGTGTGTGTGTGTGTGTGAACAGGCACAAGCACAGCACTGCCAGGAGTGTGTCTGTGCACACACCAGCACAGCAGCACTGCAAGGGGGGTGTGTCTGGTGCATGTCTGTGCACGAGCACACCCCTGCAAGGTGTCTGTGTGTGTGTGTGTGTGTGCACACCCCTGCAAGGTGTCTGTGTGTTTGCACTCACAGCCACGTCACTGCAATGTTTTCGTGCACACACACACAGGTACAGCATCACTGTGAGGTGGTTCTGCTTTGCACCCATGTGTGTGCACACACAGGAACAGTGTTAGTGCAAGGGGGGTGTGTGGGGGTGTGTGGGTGTGTGTGGGTGTGCACACAAGTACACCCTTGCAAGGGGTTGGGGGGTGTGTGCACAAGTATGGCATCATTACAAGGGGGGGTGTGTGTACAAGTACAGCCTTGAAAGGGGTGTGTGTGTGTTTGCACACACAGGTACACCCCTGCAAGGCGCTGGTGTGTGCACACACACAGGTACAGCATCACCACATGGGCTGTGTCCGTGTGTCCGTCTGTGCAACCACAGGTCCAGTGTCACCACCAGTTGTGTCCCAGCCCTGCTGCAGAGCAGTCTGTGTGTTCACACTCTGCTGTCTGTGTGTGTTCACACTGTGTGGGTGTGCTCACGTTGCTGTCTGTGTGTGTTCACACTGTGCTGTCTGTGTGTGGGCTCACACTGGTGTCTGTGTGTGTGTTCACACTCTGTGTGTGATCACACTTCGTGGGCTCACACTGGTGTCTGTGTGTGTGTTCACACTGGTGTCTGTGTGTGTGTTCACACTCTGCTGTCTGCATGTCTTCATAGTGTGCTCACGCTCCGTGTGAGTGTGTGTGTTCACACCGTCTGTGCACTCACACCCTGCTGTCTGTGTGTGTTCACAATCTGTGTGTGTTCACACCCTGCTGTCTGTGTGTGCTCACCCTGCTGTCTGTGTGTGTTCACACTCTGTGTGTGTGTTCACACTCTGTGTGCTCACACCCTGCTGTCTGTGTGTGCTCACACTGCTGTCTGTGTGTGCTCACACCCTGCTGTCTGTGTGGTCACGCTCCCCACGTGCCCCAGGATGCCGTGGTGCCTCACTCAGCCCCGTGTGACACCCATGGGTGCTGCTGTCACCAGGGTGTCCCCGTGGGGTGTCCCCCCAGTGCCCACCCGCGATGCCACGCGAGCCCCAAGGTGACCTCACGAGGTGCCAGACGTGCTGCCACCCGCTGCCCCCTGCCCCTCTCCCCCACAGCCTGGGGGACGTTGGGGACACCCAGACACCCCTCGTGGCTTCCCGCGGGGGCAGGAGGGGCTGCTGGCTCAGTGGGGAGGGTCGGGGTGCCCCAGCTGGGGCCACGGTTTGGCCACTGCTGGGACATGTCCTTGCCCCAACACCCCGAACCGTCTGACAAGGAGCCTCCTTTGAGCTCTTTGGGATGAGCATCCTGGAAGGATGAATTTGGGGGGTGCCTGGAGCAGAGCGGGGCTGCCCAGGAGCATCCCCTGCCTGGGCAGGGACACCGACCACGGAGGAGATCAGCCGTCACAGACAGGCCAAAAAACCCCTAAAACTCCCCCAAAACCCCTCAGAAGATGTCACTGATGTGCCACCATCCGGGCAGGGATGTCCCCAAGTGCTGGGGGTTGGTAATGTGACACGACGTGGGGTTTTCTTCCCAAAACCAAAGTTCTCAGCCCATTTCTCCTGCTGGGATCCTTCTACATAAATCCCTCTGGCAGCTGGCACAGAGAAGGAACAGGCACCAACATCCCTACCCAGCTTCCTGCTGTTCCCAGTACAAATTCCCTGGTCCTTCTTTTCCGTAAGCTTTGTTCCAGCTCCACATATCCCCCGAAACAGAGCAAAGCCCAGAGAACAGCAGGAGGTGGGATGGAGCCTGTGGGAACACCCTGTGCCTTAGTGTCCCCACTGCCCTCTGAGCCTGGCACAGCAGGGATCCTCCTCCACATCCCGAGGGTTTGTTTGGAGGCAGAACCCCCCAAATCCTCCCAGTTTCTCCCCACTTCTATCCCATCCTCCTCTGCACAGGAAAAGGCTGAACACTGCGGCAATTCCGGCAAGATTTGGGATTTTTTGGGGTGTGAAGTGCAGCACAGCTCCGGCATCAAGCCCCGGATGCCAGGATGGGGGCAAAGTCCCACTCTGGGACTGTGGGGTGGGGCACAGTTCCAGCCCATAATCCCAGAATGGGGCCACAGTCCCACTCTGTGATCCTGGAACACCCCAGGAGGTGCTGGCACACCCCGAGCCCGGATCCTCAGGGATGCTCCCAGCTGGATGCTGCAGCACTGTGGGGGTCCCCCCACCTGCAGCCCCCACCTGGTGCCATCCCAAGCTCAGGCACATCCAAGGAATGTGTTTTGGGGGTGGAATGCTGGATTTTTGGCTGCAGAAGGCCTGGCAGTGACAAGGACAGGGTGGGTGACGCGAGTGGGTGACTGGAACTGGAGCAAAGATTTGGGGTCTGTGGGGTCCCCGTGGGGGGGTCAGGCCCTTCTGGGGGGGTTGTGGGGGCGTGTGCTGCCCTGTCCCCTGTGTGGGGACACCCAGGAGGGCTGGAGGGGTGGGTGGGATGCCCGGGGGATCTGTGGGTGCTGGGGGGGGTGTGCAGCCGGACTCATCCCCGCTCCCCCCGCAGAGATCCGGGAAGCCTTCAAGGTGTTCGACCGGGATGGCAACGGGTTCATCTCCAAGCAGGAGCTGGGCACGGCCATGCGCTCCCTGGGCTACATGCCCAACGAGGTGGAGCTGGAGGTCATCATCCAGCGCCTCGACATGGACGGTAGGACCTGAGTGGGCACAGGGTGGGCACAGGGTGGGCACAGGGACGGGACCCCTGGCCCCCGCTCCGGTGGAACTCCTGGTTCTCCCCATTCCCACCCCACTGGGTGCTGCTGGACCCTACACGGGATGTGGGATGAGCCTGCTCCAGGCGTGATCCTCATTCCAGAGCTTCCTGCTCATCCATCATCACCATCCTCACCACGCAGCTTCACCTGGGAGGATTTAATGATCCTGGGGTGCTTGTGGGGTCACTGAGCCTGCTGGAATCGTGGTGCTGAGGCTGGATCCTGCACCCTGGGCTGGATCCTGCACCCTGGGCTGTGTCCTCAGCGTGCCCCTCGAGCACTCGCTGCCACCATCACCCTGTCCCTGCCCGTGTCCCTCCCGAGCCCGTCAGGACCTCAAAGAGCTCCTTAATTTATTGCTTTTCCTTTTCCCCCCATTTAAAAGCCTTTCTGGCAGCGCTGCCAAGGCTCCTCTTCCCCTCGTTACTCGTCGTTAGTGCTGCCCTGACAGCCCCACACCAGAGTCCCCACGGCCACAGGACATGGCAGCACCCCCTGGGGACACGGCCACCACCACAGGGGACATGGCCACCACCACGGGGCACACGGCCACCACGGGGGCACAGCTGGAACTGAGATCCCAGCTGGTGTTTGCAGTCCTGGACCGTGTTGATTTTCCCCATCCAGAACTGGGGGGCTCCAGCTGACGTTGGGTGTCCCCAGGTCACATTGGACAGGACCCAGATGGCACTGGGGGTCCTCAGGTGGTTTTGGGGGGTCCCCATCCAGCACTGGGGGCTCCAGCCAGTGTTGGCAGCCCCAGCTGGTGTCAGGGACCCTAAATTTTGCTGGAGGTCCCCACCCAGTGTCGGGGTCCCTGGTTGGTTTTGGGGGTCCCCAGACAGCAGTGACAGTCCCCAGCTGGCACTGGGAGGCCTCCGGATGGTATTGGGGTCCCGCCTGGAATTGGGGTCTGGGATGATGTTGGGCTTCCCCAGCCAGCTCTGGGAGGGGGGCAGTCAACATTTGGGGTCCCCAGCTCACACTGGGGGGGTCCAGTGTGAGTCCCAGTCACACTGGGGGTCCTCAGCTGGGGACCAACTTTACTGGAGGTTCCCAGTTGGTCTCGGGAGTCCCTGTTGTGGGGTCCTGGCAGGTACTGGGGGTCCTCAGCCAGTTTGGGGGGCCTGGCTGGTGAAGTCCAAGGTTTCTTAACACCAGCTGCTGCTCCAGGTGGACATCTGGGGGGATCTGGGTTCTGCCTGAGCCCCCCAAGGATCAGGGTCCCCCCAGGCTGCCCCAGGGAGGGTCCCCAGGCAGCGCCAAGCCCTGGTGTGAGGTCTTCCCAAAAAACACCATGGCTTGGAGCAGGACCCCCATGGGGTAGGGGTATCTGAGCATCCCCGAGTCCAGGTAGGGTGTCACATGTGTCCCTGTGTCCCACAGGCGATGGGCAGGTGGACTTTGAGGAGTTTGTGACGTTACTGGGGCCCAAACTGTCCACCTCGGGCATCCCGGAGAAGTTCCACGGCACCGACTTCGACACCGTGTTCTGGAAGGTACAAACACCCCCCACCCCCGGGGGCAGCGCCCCAGAACCCCCACCCAGAGCTCCGGGGGGCTCCAGGAAAGGGGCAGGGCTGGGGCTGGGGTCGGGCTCAAGGTGGGATTGGGGTTGGGGTGGAATTAGGGTGAGGGTGAAGGTCAGGATCAGGCTCTGGGGCAGGGTCAAGTTTAATGTTGGTTTAAGAATCAGGATTAGGGTTAGGGTTAGGGTCCAGCTCAGGCTCCAGCTTAGGTTTAAGTGTCAGGGTCAGCACTGGTTTAAGGGGTCAGGGTTAGGGTTGGGTCAGATTTGGGGTCAGGGTCGGGTTTAGGATGAGGGTTAGGGTTGGAGACAGGGTTAGGATCACGTTTAGGGTCAGAGCCAGGGTTAGGATCAGGGTTAAGGTCAGGTTTAGAGTTGGAGTCAGGACTAGGGACAGGTTTAAGATTGATATCATGGTCAGGGTCAGGCTTAGGGTTGGGGTTAGGCTGAGGGTCACGCTCAGGTTCAGACTCCAGTTTAGGGTTAGTGCAATCACTAGGATCAGGGTCAGGATCAGGGTCAGAGTCAGGATCAGTATCAGAGTGCATCAATCTCAGC
>NW_021940840.1:183596-204039 GCF_001715985.3 Manacus vitellinus
GCCGGGGCGGTGCCATCGCATGGAGACTTCGGTAACGACCCCGCCGCCCCCCGAGCCCCCCTCGCCGGGCAAAAACCAACCCGTAAGTGCATGGAACGTGCATGGAGCCCCGTGTGCCCCCTCCCCGCGCCGGGGCCCGCGGCCCCCCCGCGGCGGATCCCGCCGGATACTCCGATCCAACGTTATAGCTCGTATTTATGGTAAACCAAATCATCCCCTAAGCAATACACGCGCCTGAGATGGTTCCTAGAGCCGGGAGCGTTTGCATGGACTTGGCTGCCAAGGGCTGGATTTCACCCCCCCTCCCTCAAAGCCCACCCCTGTCCCCCCTCCCTGTGCCGTGCCTCGATTTCCCCACCTGCCCAGTGCGGGACATTCCTGACCTCCTGCTTGATGCACTTTGAGCCGACCCCCGTTGGGAAGAGCCGGAGCGACCCCAGCCCGGGGAGCCCCGAGCCCCCCGAGCCCCCCCAGCCTGTATGTAGCACCCACCTGGGCACTGGACTGGTTCGGATTTGGGGCCGTTTCTCATTCTTTGGGGGGAGTTTTTGGGTTTTGGGGTGGGTTGGGGTTTTTTTTTCGTTCTTCCTGGTTGGTTGTTTCCGATCTGAAATAAAAGTGGGATTTCTGAAGCGCTCTGGGCTGTGGGGGCTCCTGGAGACACGGGGGGGATGGAGCAGAGTGGGGGTGGAGGGCCATGGGAGCACCCAGGGGTGATGCTGAGGGGGATGAGTCCTCCTGGGAAGGGAGAGGGTGGTGGGTGGGGGATCCGTGGCCTCCTGGCATCCCAAAGGGGCTGGAGCGTCCCCAAACCTGGGGGTAGCCAGGACCTGGCTCCTTCCTGACAGCTCCATGTCCCCCATCCCACTCCAGCTGTGGATCCTGCTGGGGGTCCTGCCCTTTCCCAGTGGATCTGGGTGGTTTTATCCCTGATATTTCATGTTGGCTTTGATGGATGTTTCGAGCCCATTTGCCTTGACAAGGAGGACAAGCTGAAGCCCCTTCCCAAAAATGCTTTCACCCAACTTCACAGTAATCCCAGGGGAACCAGGAGCTGGCTGGGGGGCTCAGAGAGGCTCTGTGGGGCCACCATCCCTGGGCTGGGCTGGGGATCCTGCCCCAAGGCTGGCAGGGAGGGAACACCCCGTTACCCCTCATTTCCACCACGGAGGGGCTTGGCCCTGGTGTGACCCCCCTGCACTGAGGGACATCGGGAACCACCACAGCCTCACACCTCCCTGTGCTGGGGGGGCCCATTCCCACCTAATGGATCCCCCTCTTTGCATTTTTAGTGGCGAAGAGATTAAAGGAATAAATAAAACCAGGGGAAGCGCTTGGGGCCGCGGGAGAATCGGGCAAAGCTGCTGCCCCTCCCCACGGGCAGTGCCAGGGGGTTCCTCCCATGGGAACGGGGCTGGAGGAGCCCATCCCAGGCCATCCCCACCTTCACATCCCTGGGACCCTGGCTGATCCCATGGGAAAACCCCTTTCCCTGCCCTGGCACAGGACTTCCCGCCCTGCAGCACGGCGGGAGGACACCCCGGTTTTGGGATGCCGGGAGGAATCGGCGGCGTTCTCATTGATTCGGGGGTTGGGTGGAGTTGGTTCTTTTTTTTTTAATCTTATATAATTTATCAAACAAATTGAAGCCAACGTCCAAAATGAGAATGCAAACGGGAGTTGCTCCACGCAATGAAAATCATTTCGCTGCCTCTGCGAAGTGGCGGAGAGGCTCCGTGTCCGTAATGAAATTTCATCCATCTCCCCACGGAAAGTTTGGATTTTTTTATGAAGTGGCATTTCCAAAGGAGCCACGTGGCCTCGGAGACATATGTGTATGTATATATATTTTTTTCTTTTCTTTTTTTTTAACCAGGTCTGTTACAGACACTGTGAACAAACAGAAGAGAAGCAAAAAGGAAACGAGGACAATTTAATTTGCCAGAAAATACAATGACATAAAAGAAACAAATTAGATAAAAGGAATGAGGCGATTTCCCCCCCCCTCCAGCTCAGCGTTTCAAAGCGGCCCAATTAATTTTAACGGGAATTGGGAGAACGGATTTCTTCAGGCAGGTTCGGGGACGGCAGATCCGGCTCCGGAGCAGGCGGGATGCGGGAGGGTCGGATCATGCGGCTGCTCTGGGATAATTCAATTCTGGGAGCGCCAGGAAAGGGGGAAAAAAAAAGGGAATGTGCCAGGAGGTGGGGCTGCCGCGGGCGAGGGGAGGTGGGAGGGAGCAGGACCTGTGCAGGGTCCCCGGACGCGGGGATCGAAGGAGCAAAAGTGGCAGCAAACCAGGAGGAGTGGCAGGGTGCGGTTCCATAGCACTGGGAAGCGTTTGGGATAGGAAGGGAAGAAGTTGGTAGTGGTTGTTTCTCTCTCTGGTGCTGCAAGGAGCGTGAGAAGGGCTCAGCTCTGTCCCTGTCTTGGTCCCACCCCCCCATCCCTGTTCCTGTCCTGTTCTCATCCCTGTCCCCATCTCCATTCCCAGTCCCACTCCCATCCTTATTTCCATTCTCCTCTCTGTCCCTTTCCCATCTCCCTATCCCGAGACCCATCCCATCCTCACCCTGTCCCCATCTCCATCACTATTCCTACCCCCATCCCTGTCCCATCCTCATCCCTGCCCCCATCTCCATCTCCACACCCATCTCATCCCTGTCCCATCCTCATCCCTGATTGCTCTCCATCCCCATTCCCATGCTTATTTCCATCCCTGTCCCCTCTCCCTTCCCCTGATCCCCGTCCCTGACCCCCCCTCTATCCCCATTCCTATTCTCATCCCTAGTCCCATTCCCATCCTTATTTCCATTCTGTCCCCATCCTCATCCCTATTTCCATCCCTGCCCCTGTCCTGCCCTCACCTCTGTCCCCATCCCGTCCCCATTCCCGCTCCCATTCCCGTCCCTCTCCCGGGAAGAGCTGCCAGAGGACACGGGCAGAGCCCAGCAGGGCTGTGCTTGGCCGGGGCCCAGCAGGGCCTCATTTCCCTAAAAGCTTCCCGATAAATTACTCCAGCTCCTGCTCCTGCAAAGGCACTTTGGCTCGTGCTCCACGATCGGGCAGCAGCTCCTCACCCCCACCCGGGGACGTGAGTCCATCCCTGCAGCATCCCTTGGGATCCAGCACTAGCCCTCCCTGGGGAAAGGAGCCGGGAGCCCCATCCTGTTCCTGTCCTCCTCCCAGGGTCTTTTTCCATGGATGAGCCCACAGGGGCCGTGTCCCATCCCGGTGGTGATCCATGGCACTGTCACATCTCCTGACACTGCTGTAACACCCCCAGAAACCTGCAATTTATGGTCCCCTCTGAGCCCCTGGGGGTTACACAGCTCTGTGAATCCCTGACATCCTGCAGGGAACGTTCAGCTCCATGGATCCATGACATCCTGCAGGGAATGCAGCCCACGGGCCACAGATCACACAAGCTTTTGTGGGAAAACCCCTGTTTTAATTAACCCCCCTGATCGGCCCCTCTCACTCCCCAGGACAGGCTGGAGCTCAGCAGGGAACGCTCCTGCTCTTGCCTTTCCAGTTTTATTGGGAATTTCTGCTCCAGGAGCAGCTCAGGCAGAGTGTGGAGAGGCTGTGGCTGTTGTGTTTTACAACAGAACCTTCATTTACAGTCGGGCTCCACAGCTCACCCAGGGAGCTGCCGGGAGCTCCAGCCTTTCCACCAGAGATGTGTCTCTCTACCAAATTTAAGCTGGATCTGGGGAGCAGTTTTGGAGCTGTGGAGTTTGGGAGTGTTGGGTAAAGCAACACCTCCTGGATCAGCTGGAAAGCCCACCAGGACTGGAGCACACGGAGCCTGGGGGGCTGATGGAAGCACAGCTCCAAACCCAGGTGAGGAGCAGGGGAGGATTTTGATGCTTGACTGGGAAACAAAATAGCCTGTGAGAGAGACAAGAGTGGGAGTTCCTTGATCCGTCAGTGCCGGTGGCCTCGCTGGGTGTCCATGTCCATGTCCCAGCTCCTGCTGCCACCAGCAGGAAGCCACTGTCCCCCTCCAGTCAGCAGAGCTTGAGGGGGACAGGCTGAGCCCCCCAGCATTCCCCAGCTCCTTGGGGTTCTCCCTCAAGCCAGGCTGGGGGTGCAGGGATGCACTTCCAAGCTTGGAGAGAGCAGGCACAGCTCATGCTCCCACTCTGGAGCACGCCGGCATCCCGCAGCTCCCGGGACTCCTCTGTGTTGGAGGTGCTCCAAGGGACCCTGATTCACCCCCAAATTCACTCCCAAGTGGATGTTTGTTACCTCCTGCACAGGGAAGTGAGGAAGGGACACGGGGTTGATCCCAGGCCCTGTGCTCCCGCTCTCCAGCAAGCCCAGGGCTCCTGCTGGAAGGATAGAAACACCTCTAGTTTGGCTCAGAGCTCCTCCAGGCTCCGGCCAAGGCTGTTTCCAGGCTTCTGTCACATCCAGTCCCTGCTCTGTCAGAGCTGGGTCCCAGGGGCTGACGCTCCCGTGACAATCTGCCATCGCATCCCGAGGCGGGAGCTCTGCCCTGCCCTGTGTCAGCGTGATCCAGGCGGGATTTGGCCACAGGCAGTTGGCTGCTGCCCCTGCTCTTCATGAATCTGGACCCACCAGCTCCGTGCCCGGCCAAACCTGGAATGCACTGGCAGCAGGCACAGCCCTCCTGGACAGCCCTGCTGCCAGAGAGCTGCATCCCGGGATGCTGCTGGACAGGATCCCCCCCACCCAGGGAAGCTGGAGCACCCACTTCCCTTGCTGAGAAAGCCAAGGGCCTCCCTCATCCACCCCTTTCCTGGTGAGGAGAGATAAGTTGGTGAAACTCTCCCTGTGGAGAAACCTGGGGATGTTTTCCCTCCCTGCCCCTTGCCCCCAGTACAGCAGGAGCAGGAGCAGGGCTGAGGGGGCTCCCCAGGCTCTTCACCAGGAGCTCCTGGACACAGGCAGCCTCACACCCGGAATTTATCAGGAACCAGCATAAGTCATAAACACCTGAGGAAATTAAACATCAATTCCAAAAGCCTGGTTGCAGCTCCCTTCTCCAGCCTGGATCACGGAGCCCAGCGTGGAGCTGGACTGAGAGCGGGCAGTGCAGACAGCAGCGCTCCAAGGGGATGGATCCTGCCCTGGGAAACAGGGAATGTCTGCTCCAGGTGACAGCAGACAGCCCCTGAGCAGGGCCGGAGCTCTGCTGAGCACGGATCCACATTCCAGAGGCAGGGAGACAACCTCGGAGCAGCTGAGCCCAGGGGAGGCTGTGGGAGAGCAGGAACACGACAGGCACAGGCTGCGAGGGAGGGGGAAGGGTTTTATTGGTCTAAAAGTGCAGATAAATAACTCCATCCCTTTCCCGGGGCACAGACAGGACTCCAGCCCCAGCCACGCTCCGGGGGTGCTCCCTTAGCCCCACTGCAGGGTGGGGGGCACTGGCCACCCCCCGGGCGGGGGGGCCTGCAGGGACGGGGGCAGCTCCTGCACCGGGGGCCAGCCCGGGGGGTACTGGAACGGCGCTGGTTTCTCGGGAAGAGCACTGTGAGGGGGAGATGGAAAGGGATGGGGTGAGAGGGGGGGTCTCAGTTGGGCAGCAAGGCCATGCTTGGGCTGGGCTTCCCCGAGCCCCCTCCAGTAGAGGAGGGGTTTGGTTATCACTAAGTGGGGATATTCCCATCCCCCCATCCCAAATCCATCCCCAGCCCATCCGAGCAGCCAGTGCTCCCTAAAGCAGTGCCTGCCAGTGGAAACTCAGGTGGGAGCACCGGGGGGGGTGAGCAGGCACAGCCCCCCGAGGGGCAGGGGCAGCAGGCACAGCCGGGTGCTGGGAGCAGGGCTGGCCCCGTCCCCTCCGCTCCCCACTCCTCCCACAGCTGAGCTGGGAGAGGAACAAACAGAACCAGCAGATGTTTCTTCCCAAGCAGCCCAAATCCCAGCCCAGCTGTGCACTTCCTAAAGGACAAGGACCCCTCGGAAATGGAGGAGCTGCCAAACCAATGGGGTGTTTTCACCCAAGGACCCTTCAGCAGAGGGAACAGGCCTCTCCTCCTCCGCCCCTCAGCCTGGGGAATCACTTTGTCCCTGCCTCTCTCCCTCAGGTTTACTGGTTGAGGCCCCTGCAAACACCACACTGGGCTGAAGTGCAAGAGCAAGAAGCATCACTTCGTCTCCAGCTTGACCCGGGCAGGTTTAAATTCATGGCAAACGTACCCTTTCCATTAATTCCTGAGTGCAGGAAGCTCATTTGTTCTCTCCCACAAGCCCTGACAGCAGCCTTGCAGCTTCTCAGGCCTCTGCCTCGGATCCTGATGAATCTTTTTAATTGTTATGCCAGGAGAAACCTAATCAAACTGTTTTACATAACTCCAGGGAGCAGCAGCACCCTCCCCTCCCTGCGGGCCGCTGCCCTGGCCCAGAGCCAGCTCCAGGAGCCGAGTGTTCTCCAGCCAACTAACACAGGGCAAAGTCACTCGGCTTAAGGTTTATCCCCGGGGTGGGGATTCTCCAGAGAATCCCCCGGATGAGACAGGACTGTGAGGACACACAGCAGCCCCTCGGGGAAGGGGTGTTTGGTGTCACAGCCCAGCCCTGTGGCTCAGGACAAGGGAATGCTGCAGGGTGGAACAGCACAGCCCTCACCTAACGAGCTGCTCCGTGAGCAGCAGCACTAATCAATAGGGAAGATGCTGCCTGGGTTCTCAATTCCCTGGGGCCTCATAAGCTACAAGTGCTATCAAAGGTTTGCCTACAGCTGGAGCTGTTGTCCCATGTGGATCCTCCAGTGTTGAGCAAGGTCAAGAGTATTTTCCTTAGAAGGTGTTAAGGGGATCCCTCCCCTTTGGCCTCTCCCAGGCTCATGAAACATGTGGTATCTCGGAGGCTTTGAGGCCTCAGACCCTCTTCTGATGGAAATCAGCAAGTTTTGTTTCTGATGGAAATCAACACTCTCTGTTTCCCTTGGAAATCAGGGTAAAAATC
The DNA here is from genome assembly GCF_001715985.3 of Manacus vitellinus. Taxonomy (NCBI): domain Eukaryota; kingdom Metazoa; phylum Chordata; class Aves; order Passeriformes; family Pipridae; genus Manacus; species Manacus vitellinus. The sequence continues at coordinate 190,540 of NW_021940840.1, forward strand.
AATCCCACCCTGGCAGAGCTCTACTGCCAAGAGAACCATGGAATCACTGGCTGGTTGGGTGGGAAGGGATCTTAAAGCTCTTAAAGCTCATCTCCTTCCACCCCTGCCATGGGCAGGAACACCTTCCACTAGCCCAGGGTGCTCCAAGCCCCAGGAACTCCCCACAGCTCCACCCCAGCTCTCCAGAAAACAAAGGCACAGCCTGGCTTGGGAAACAGGCACCAGGTGGAGGATTCCAAATGGCTGGGACAGGAAAAGGTGGAAGGCAGTGGGGCAGCTCCCCATCCATGGACATTGCCTGCTAGTCCAGTATGGTGCAAAGGATCCTCACATTTCAGGAACCTCGAGGGCTGCAGGGGGGAGAGGGAGCTCCTTGTCCTTAAAAGTGCTTTCAGGAGGGACACAATGGACTGCCCAGGAACCAGGAGCACAGGGACCTGCTGGAAACAGGCCCTGGCAATGCAGAACAGCTTCTGTGGTAGACAAAGCAAAGCCCACGGGGGCTCAGAAGGAGAATGTGGGGCTGCAGAGCACAAGGGGAGAAGAGAGGTGACAGGGACAGGCACTGGAAAGGCTGGGTAGAGGAAGGGAAGTTTAAATAGTTGGTGTTTAGCTCCCATAGCAGATGGTTTCTGAGCCTGCAGGGACAGAGAGGCTGGGGAAAAAGCAACAACCCTGGAAATTCTGGGCATCTATGGAGGCTGCAGGGACCAAGTTCTGAAGCTCTAGACATTCCTCTGAGTATGATCCTCTGAGGAAATCCCTATGGGAACAGGGATGGCTATCTTCTGTAAGAGCTGATCCACCCCAAGATCCAGGGATTCATGGGCAGGACAAGCAGAGTGGGCAAATGAAGTGCAGGGGTTGGAATGTGGGCACCACTGCAGGACCAAGGGCAGCTGAGCTGAGGGACAGAACAATCACACAGCAACAAGCCCAGACAAGCAGCAGAACGAAGATCCTGCCCAGGCCAAACAGGGAGAGGACAGGAGCAAACAGAGAAAGAACAAAAGAGAGATTTGGCACGTGCCCAAATGTATCCCATTAAGCCTGCGGCACAGTCAGGTGAGCCGGGAAACAGCCAGCACGGAATCCAGTGGATACTGTGAGGAGGAGCCAGTTCCACCCTCCCCCTGGCAGGGAGGGCAGGCAGGGGTGGGGGAGCTGTCAACAGATGAGACCAGGCCCCTGCCACCCAACTCTGCATTAATAACTTGGCAGCACACTGGCATTGTCCTTGCAGGAGTGTCTGTGCACCCTGCAGACAGCACGGAGCACCCTTGGGTGTGGCTTGTTCCCAAGGCCTGGACTGTCCCCTGGCACGCAGGGACACGTGTGGACACGTCTCTGACACGGGCAGGCAGGGCTGGATCCACACACGTGCCCCTCATGTGTGCTGGAGGGGTGTTAAATGATCACTCCCATGGAGTTGGGATCTCTGATAACCCACACCTTCCCCCATCCCACTCCTGCTGTGGGATCCCCCCCTGCATCCTGAGGCACAGCAGCAGCAGCCAGAGCACACCTGGGTGACCCCAGACTCCTGTACCTGTTGCTCTGAGCCGCACTCAGTCTCTGGGCTCTCTTCTCCAGCCAGTCCTCGATGGTGCCAGGTGGGATATCTGCTCCCTCCAGCCGCAGCTCCTTCAGCCTCTTCTCCCCTGGTTGAGAGAGGGAGACATCAGGGAGAGCTGGATCAGAGGGAGGGCCAGGAGACCACCAGACCCTGGTGCTGCAGTCCTTTCACTCCAATAAACCTGCTGCTCATTACCCTGCACGGTTTCCTGTGCTGGAGAGAGTGTGGAACAGCAGCAGTCCCTCCTCCTCCTCTGCCCTCCTGCCATCTGATGCTTGGAGTCATCCCTGGTGACAGCTCCAGCCAGGCAGAGCCAGGGACAAGGGCTAAGCCAGCACAGTGGCACTGAGTGACATCTCCCCCCGGGGCAGATCATCCTCATCCTCGCCTCAAACAGCCTGGGCTGGCCCCGAGCCTGGAGCTTCTCCCAGAGACGTGTCCCTCCAGCTGGCAGGAGGGACTGTGCCACCTCTGCCCCATCAGGTGGGAGTGACAGGGACATGTGTCCGGGTCACTGCAGCCCTGGCAGGCCAGGAGAGTCTGGGAGGTTCTGGGAGCAGTTACAGCCGGCACAGGGATGTCAGAGCTGCTGTCAGAGCTGCTGGCAGGGCTGGCCACGGTGCCCGCTGTGACACGTGCCCAGCCCTGCAGAGCCTGGGCTGGAGCTGCCACCAGCACGGGGGCAGAGCCAGGGCACAGGGAGCCAAGGGACCAGCTCCTGCACTTGGAGCACGGAAAGCTTTGAGTGGGAAGGGACCTTAAAGCTCATTCCATTCCACCCCCTGCCATGGGCAGGGACACCTCCCACTAGCCCAGGTTGCTCCAAGCCCCATCCAACCTGGCCTTGGACACTTCCAGGGATCCAGGGGCAGCCACAGCTTCTCCTGGGCAACCTGTGCCAGGGCCTCCCCACCCTCACAGGGAAGGATTCCCTCCTGACATTGAACCTAAATTCCCCCCCTTTCAGTTTGAACCCATTACTCCTTGTCTTATATTTCTCATGCAAGTTAGGAATGAGGAAGGAAAACAGCAGGAAACCTCTGCTGCCCAGTGAGGGTCCTTCCAACATTTCAACCCCTCCAGCATCCTGGGGGGGTTGTGTGGGGCAGATACCTGCAGACAAACCTGTCCTGCAGACACTCTGTCCTCCCCGGGCAGGAGGGCACGGAGCCAGCAGGGCAGCCCAGTGCTCACCAGTCCCTCTCACTGGGCACAACTCCAGGGGTGCCCAGTTAGCAGAACTGCCCAGTGTTCCCAGCAGCAGGGAGGGAGCTGGCAGAGAACAGGGTCTAGCAGGAGTCCTTGACACTGTGGCTGCCACAGCCACGCTGCTGCCAGCACGACAGGCGGGGCGGGACGAGGAGCCGCTCCCAGCGATCACATCTCCAGCCTGGTGGAAACCTCCCCCTAACACAGCAGGGAACGTGACCCTCGGAAACCAAACGCTGCTGACAGCAAAAGGGAAGCAGAGGCAGCTGTGTGTCACTGCCCTCTGCCCTGCTCACCCAGCCCAGCGGGGGATCCCTGATCCCATTTAGGGATCAGCCAGCCTGGCAGAGCCAGCTGCAGCCGTGCCCCCCAGGAGCCCCCTCCACACCCACCCACCATATGTCACACGTTTAAGGAAAACATTACACCTTTCCAGACAGGGTGTGAAATTAATACTGCTTGGGCAGAGTGAAGGATCACTTCATCCTCGTGCTGGCAACCAATTATTCATCTGCCTGTTGAATATTAATAAGGATGGCAGGAATGTGCTACACAATGAGCAGCCGGAGATGGATAATTTGTCATCCAGCCTTTTCATCTGGTGCTGCTGGGAGGGCGACGATGTGCTTGGTGCCACCACAGACAGCCCGCTGTGGGCCTGATGTCCAGGTGCTGCTCTGCAACCTGCTGATAAGGCTGGAGACGGGGCTGTTCCAGGCTCCTACAGCTGTTCCCAAGGATCAGAGCCCCAACAGAACTACCTGGGGTGAGCCCAGCCACCCGGCCAGGTGGGGAAGGGGGAGCCAGGAAGCTCAGTCTGGGGAGCTGGGCACTGCTCAGACTCAGGGTACCCAGGTTCAGCTCCCAGGTTAGACTTCCCTGGCAACCTTAACCACCTTACTTCCCTTTGTTCCAGCTGTCTCCATCTCCTGAGCACCTGGGCACATCCCACCTTGGCAAGGGGACCAGCAGCAGCTGTGACGAGGCAGGGAAGAAAATCGTGGAGAGAAACCTCTCCCACTTCTTCCTACCACTAAGATTTCCTCTTCATCCAGCTCCAGAGCCCAACACAGAACACACCATAAGCAGATGAAGCCTCTCTGTTCAGAGCAGGGAGCCTGAGCACCACACCAGGAACTGGTGGGAGTCCAGGGACTTGAGCAGCCACCACTTACAGCCCCATCCAGAAGAGTTCACTGCATGCAGAGGGACCACTCCAGGCTCACACTGGGATAAATGAGGCCCCAGGTGTCCCCCTTAGAAAGATATCCAGCTGGCTCCCTGTTCTCACTGCTCTCTGAGTTACTGCTCCAGAGCATTCCAACCCTCGGGCTCAGAAACGGGCAGCAGGGACAGGCAACTCTCCTGCCTTGATGCATGTCCATCAAAAAGGTCAATCTTTGATCTCATCTTCCTCTGGAGCACACACATCCCATCCAAGGACTACCAAATGAGATTGGAAACACCCCCTGAATGCCAACAGGTATTCCAAGAAGTAGCTCTGAAGGGCCTTTACCAGCCCTTCCTCCCCACAGGTGGCCAGGCTGCAGCGGGTGTGAAGGTGCTTCCCCTCCTCCTCACAGTGGTGTTTGTTTCACAGTCTAATTACAGCCAATTAACAGAGTGTCTGTACTGGTGAAGCACCTCTAATGATGCCAGAGTGGGAGCCCACATTTACCTTCCCTTCCCATGCAACTTTTCCCAGGGGTTCTCTTCATCTCTGTCCAAGAGATGGAACCTCCAGGACGGGCGGGTCACCCAGCAAAGGGATGCTCATGAAATCCTTCAGCTGCCTCCCTGGGGGGGTCATGTGGGACCCCAAACTCCTCCAGAGCACATGAACAGCACCAGACTGTGGCTGAGAGATGAGGCTGATGAATCCCTGCACCAGGAGCAGCAGAACAAGTTACCACTCCCAGCCGACTGTGAGCCCTTCTCCTGCTCACCGCCCAGTTAAACCAGTCGGCTCCAGCCACCCCAGCAGGGTCCCTCATGTCCTTCCAATCTCATGGATACACCAGAAACACTCCCCCAGCTGTGCCCTGGCCCTCCCCTCACAGCCCTGCCTGGCTGGAGCTCATCAGAGCCCGGGCTGGGTTGATCCCACCTGCACCACGGACACGGATTAGGGGCAGCCAATAACTCTGAGCAAGAAGATGGCAATTTGACAGTGACTTTTTCTGACATGACTGTACTTAAAATGACAGCCTGGAAGTGTCTGGCTGATGAATGATGCAGCAGGCTAATGCTTTGATGCAGGAACAGCTGGGAATATCGCTCCCTCCCTGCCAAAGGTGTAAACTGTTGCTTCTTGATGAGGCTATTCTACAGGGTGCAGAGATGCTGCAGCCAAAGTAGGCCACGCTCCAAGCTGTTCTAGAACAGGGAATTGTCCAGAAATTTTCCTACCTAACCCACAAGACTTACACAAACAACAGGGTTGAAGTCCCTGCATTAAAAAGGCCAAATGTTAAGGACAATGTAATGTTTCCTTTGGCTGTGATAAAAGTGCCTTGTTAGCGAGCTACCAACACCAAACACTCTGAGGGGACTCAGGGGCAGGTTCAATATTTACATGACAAAAAAAGTGTCATCACGGTTTAGCAGTGTTAGAAAAAAGTCAGAGGAGGCTTTGCCTGCACCAGAGCTGAGGAAAGGGGGGTTAAGCAGCATTGTGGACCCACCAGGAGACTGTCCCCTTTATCCCACCAGCCTGGTCACCTCTGGCACGGTCACACAAGGTGGGGAGGCTCTGGAGCTTCCAGTCTCTCTGCTCATCTCAAATCCCCAACCACCCCCGGCTCCAAGCCTGTCAAAATCTCCCATCCAGGAAATCTCCGTGGACACTGACAGCCTGATCCAGAGCACTGCTCCAGCCCACGCTGAGGCATCCTGCTGGCTGCAGCCTGGCATGGCTCGTGGCACAGAAACCCCAGGAGTGGGTGGGAATGCAAATGGGACCTTCCTGATGGAGGATCAGGTCTCCTGTGTGTGTAACACAACCTGCCACACACGAGCCTGCCTTCAACCCAGCACCTGAGACAGGGATGCCTCGGCTGAGACGTCCCCACATCACACCAACAGCGGCTGATCCCTCCACCCACTGTCCCTGGAAAGGGCTGTACCTCTCCTCCACCGAGTCCTGCTGAGCCTGTCACTCCACCAAACCCCTCCAAGCTCTCTGATCCCAGAGAGGGTCTGTGTGATGCTCTTCTCACACAGGATTCTCATAGAGCCACACACACGAGAGGTGAGGACTGAACTGCCCAACCAGGCACTCCCCGGCCGGCGCTGCTTCAGGGCTAATTGGTAAATGAAATGTTTCACTCCTAACACAAATACAAGGTTTCCAAGGAATCCCCCCGGACGCGGCTCTCGGCAGCCAATCCAGCGCTCCGAGCCGACCCGTTTGACCGCAGTCAATATTCAATAAGCAGGGTAATCGGCGGGGGAAGCTGCCCGAGCGCACAGGAGCTGACAGCCTTGCCCGGCAGCTCCGCTCCGCTCCAAGGAGCTCCCGCTTCCCCCGCAGGCACAGCCGGCACCGACTGGGAACGCCGCAGGTTCCGACACCCTGTGCCGCCCCCGGGGCCCGGCAGGGAGCGGGCAGGGAGAGGGGTCGGGCTGCACTGGAGGCACTGGAGCACTCCGTCCCCGCGGAGGTTTGTCCAATTCCAGGGTGGATCAGAGATCGACCCGGAGTCAGCCCGGGCAGTCACACACTGACTCGGCACGGAGAGCGCTGGGGCAGCTCCGTGGTGCCTTCCCCGAGCTCTGCCTCCCCAGATCGGATCCCGCAGGGGGCCGGGAGAGGCTCTAACCCACCCCCCCAACATCTCCCATCTCACACACACACTTCCAACTTCAGCCTGGCTTTTCCAGACTATTGGCAACCCAACAGCTGGTTCCAGGGAGCAGGGTGGGCACGAGGGCTGCTCCAAGCTGGGCTGCACTGGGAGCAGGTGGAGGAGGACTGCGAGGCCATGTCTGGGTGCTGTGCCCAGTGCTGGGCTCCCTGTACTGGACATACTGGAGGGAATCCATCAAAGGCAAGAGACAATGGGCACAACCCAAAATACAGGAATTTCTGTAAGGAATTTCCATTTAAGTATTTAAAAAAATACACATTTTTTATTGTGAACATAGTCAAACACTGGCTCAGGTTGCCCACACGGACTGCAGAGTTTCCAGCCTTGGGGATATTCAAAACACAACTGAAGTGCTCCTGAGCACCCTGCTTGGAGCAAGGGCAGGTTGGGATCAGCTGATCTCCAGTGGAGATCTCAACCATTCCACAAGTTCTCACCAACACCTCACTCACACTCCCTGGAAGTGTCCAAGGCCAGGTTGGATGGGGCTTGGAGCAGCCTGGGCTAGTGGAAGGTGTCCTTGCCCATGGCAGGGGGTGGAACTGCATGGGCTTTAAGGTCCCTTCCAGCCCACACCATTCCATGATTCTGTGATTTTCTCCAACCACTATGGAGAAAACAGAGCTGTCACCCCTTTTAGGGAAACGAGGTGGTAGTCCCAGAATGAGAAAGTTCAGAAGTTCTCTGGAGACTCCCAGCAGGGAGCAGGTGTCACCCCCCCTCTGCCCACACCTCAGTTCCACCAAAGCCACGCGAGCAGAGGCCATTCCTGGATCCAAGACCCCCTGTCCTCTCCTCAGCACAGCCCCACAGCAGGCCAGCTCTTCCCACAGGTGGAGGCAGCAGCTCCCTGGTAGTGGCAGAGAGGTGGGGGGAAATCCAATCCATAAATTTTAGGGGAAGTGATGTACCAGTGCCCTCTGCTGCTGACAGTTTTTATTCCCTGACTGAGTAAAACCCCGAGGGCTCACAAAGCCCACTCCAGACTCTTGCTGCCAAGTGGTAACAGCACAGCCCAGTTCCAGGTTTGTGTCTGTGCCAGCAGCTCCAGAGCAGGGAGCACATGACAAACAGCAGCATTCCAGGGCTCCAGGCTCACACAGCACTGGCAGGTACGAGGGATCTGTGCTCTGCTGGCTCCCTGCAGGATCAGAGCCTGCACAACCCCCCTGCAGCAACTGCCCCTCCAAGGAGACCCCTGGACGTTTCCTCTTGGGAGGACTCACCTTGAACTTGAGCACTCAGCTTCTCCAGGTCCTGCTCTGTCATGTGGGAAAATCTGCAGTTGGACCCAAAATCACACTGTCCTGGAACAAATGGGGAGATTTGGAAATTCAAATTTCAATTTCAAAATCCACCAGGTTAGATATCAGGAAAAAAAATTTTCATGGAAGGGGTTGTAAAGCATTGGAATGGAGGAGTCACCACCCCTGGAAGTGTTTAAAAACCACACTTGTGGATGTGGCACTTGAAGACGTGGTTTAAGGGTGAGCATGGTGGTGCTGGGTTGATGGGTGCACTTGGTGATGTTAAAGGTCTTTTCCAAACTCGGAAAAGCCAAGGAGCTCTGTGAGACCTGCCCACAGGAGATCCTGCCTTGTGCAGGCAAACCCAAGCTCCACTTCCATCACCCCTCCCAGCCAGATGCTGGACACACAGGCCCAAGCCCCTCACTCCAGCCTTGGGCTGGCTCTCCAAGGAGCTCTGGAGCTCAGGGACTTATTTGCACCTCAGAACTCCTCACCTGTCTGCAGGAACTTCCGACAGGGTTTCTTGGTTTGCTCCTCCTGCAGGATAGCGGCGGCATCTGGGGAGAACACGGGTGAGAGCACGTAAAGACCCCGTGCCCTGTCCCAAACAGCTCAGGAACCACAAGGAAGCACAGGAACACACAGGCAATGGTCTCACAGCCAGCTGAACCCACACTCAGTCTTTGCTACAGCCAGAACGCACTGCCCTGCTCCCTTCTCAGCCCCTGGATGCACATTCCCACAGCATTCCTCAGGTGGCACTGACAAGTGAGACAAGTCAGAGCCTGTCTCTGTTTTGCCTCTGCGACTCTTGATGCAAGAGCATCAGGGCACACAGACTCACCAGTGTGTATAAACCACCAGTGCTGATTTATCTTCTATTCCCACTGCCCCACCTCATCCATCCCCTCCCAGCCCCAGGAAGGGAGTGGCAGACAGCTGGGAGCACCCACCTCGGAATAAGTCGTACCAGACTCTCTTAGCCCGGAGATGCTGCACTCCATTGAGGTGTTTCTTCCTGTTGTGCAGGTTGTCCTGGAAGGACCTGTCACAGTAGTCACAGAAGTACCTTTTCCCCATCTCTGTCCTGGCAGAGCAGCCTCAGCACGGCCTGGGAACCATCAGGCAGCTCCTCGGCACCCAGCCATGGAACGGAGGATCCAGGATTTACAGCGCCTGCTTCCAAAGGAGGAGAACTCAAATCACTCGGGCTTGGCAGACAGAGGGAGAGGTGAGACCCAACAGTTTATATCCTTGTCCATCACAGCCTGCTGGGGCAGGATCTGCTGCCTGCACATGGGAGACAAGGCTTGGATCTGCATTTATCTCTGTCACAAAGCAGCAACAGCTCTGCTGGAAGAACTCTCCTTCCCTGTGTCCAGATCACACAAAACAGAGATCCAGAGAGCCAAAGGCTCCAGGGAAGGTGCACCAGAAACCATCCAGGGTGCAAACAGGAGGAGCTGGAGGTCCTGGGGACCTTGAACCACAATCTCCACGAGCTGCCATATAGGAGGAAGGAAATTCCCTCGTGTCCACCTCGGCAAGGAAAGGAAGGAACTCAGCAAAGACACTTGTTTTATCCTCAAAGATAAAACAAAAGCTGATCTCACCCGTCCTGCAGGTGGGAAGCTGCACTGCAAACACTACAGGACATAACATTGCCTTCAGCCCACCCAGACACCCCTTCTGTCCTGCACATCACGGCCTGCTCCCCTCACCCTCCCCAGCCTGTGGCACCAAGGTGTGTCTGCCCCGAGCACACCACTAAGGTCACACCAGCCCTACAGCCAGGAAAAAAGAACCCCAACTCCACAGCCACTGAAAACAACCTGCAGATTCCTGGTCCTTCTCCCCCAGGGAAGAGGGAAGCATATCACACATGTAGGTGTAGCCTGGAGACTCTGACGAGGAGAACTGAGGAGAGACAGGACAGAATTTGGGAGCTCCCATCCATGCTCCTGGTGAGGTCAGCCTGTGTTTTACCTTTGAGGCACCCATCCCATGGGATATCCCTGCTGGAGGTGCCACAGACACCCTGAAGGAGCTGCAAGTTCCCTCCTGCGGGATATGAAGGTACCTGATGAAAGCCAAAGATGGATGGACTGGGAGATAAACTCCAAAAGCAACTCTCCACGTTTTGACACCTTGACAGCCAAATGCATTTAAAAAATGGCACGGAGAGCAGCGCAAGAAATAAAGATTTTCTAAATAAAACAGGGCCAGAATCAATCACAGCCTCCCAGATGATTCCTCAGGCTCAACAGGAAGAGCAGAGCTCCAGGCAACCCCTCAGAGCCCGGTGTGCCGAGCTCAGGTGGGGCTGCCAAGCCTTCTGCCTGCCATCCACCCATCCACCCATCCATCCATCCATCCATCCAGGCACCACACTCCTTTCCCTCCCCTGCTCCCCAGAACTGCTGCTTCAAAGTCAAATTGCTGGAAATCTCTGAGGCCTCAGACCACAAGTGAAGCTGCCTCCAGCTGCATTTGATGGAATAATTTTCTGATTGTTTTGAGTCGGCTTGAAAACCTCCACACTGAAGGTGAAACACTCAGAGACTCCAACGGGACTGGAAACCTCGTTGGTTTAAGGTCCTTTCCTTGGTGGGTGAGGGGCTGGACCTGCCCCAGCACCCAGAACCCCCCCTGTGCCCTGGGCTGATCCCCCAGCGTGGGCAGCAGGGCAGGGGGGATTCTGCCCCTCTGCCCCCTCGGGTGAGACCCCCCTGCAGAGCTGCCTCCAGCCCTGGGAACAGCACAGGGAGGACGTGGAGCTGCTGGAGAGAGTCCAGAGGAGGCCCCGGAGATGCTGCCAGGGCTGGAGCCCCTCTGCTCTGGAGCCAGGCTGGGAGAGCTGGGGGGGTTCCCCTGGAGAAGAGAAGGCTCCAGGGAGAGCTGAGAGCCCCTGGCAGGGCCTGAAGGGGCTCCAGGAGAGCTGGAGAGGGACTGGGGACAAGGGATGGAGGGACAGGACACAGGGAATGGCTTCCCACTGCCAGAGGGCAGGGCTAGATGGGATATTGGGAAGGAATTCCTGGCTGGGAGGGTGGGGAGGCCCTGGCACAGGTTGCCCAGAGAAGCTGTGGCTGCCCCTGGATCCCTGGAAGTGTCCAAGGCCAGGTTGGATGGGCTTGGACAACCTGGGCTGGTGGAAGGTGTCCCTGCCCATGGCAGGGGGTGGAATGGATGAGCTTTAACATCCCTTCCAACCCAAACCATTCCATGATTCTCCAGGTGAAATATCTTGTTGGTGGTGGTCAAACTTGATCCACAAACCTGGCTCCTGCATGGAATGTGTAACAGCTCCATAGGGCTTGAGGTCTGAAACTGTCCTGCTGCAGCCCAAGTGCTGTTTAATGAACAGGGATCCATAAATTCCCTCATCCTTCACTGGATCATCCCAGAGTTTTCCAGCCAGCTTTGCTGCACTGTGGTGGGGCTGCTGGAATCCAAAGGGAACATATCTGGCCCACTGGCAGGCTCTGCTTTTGAGTACCGAAAAATCCCTCTTTCACATCTCATTCCATAGTCTCCCAAAGTTCCTGGTGACATAAAAAGCTCCCTGTCTCGGCTCTGGCTCCTGCACTCCATCTCTGCAGAAGCAGAGATGCTGCAAACAGGGAAAACAAATGAGATTCTGCAGTGGTCCCACACAAGTTTCCAGAGCTCTCCCAGGGAATTGTGCCTGCGGAAGCCCAGCAGCAGCCAGCCTTTGAAATTGGGTTTCAAACTTTCCCTTTCATCACCCCGACAGCAATAATTGCAGAAGCTCCTTCCCCCTCCTCCCCCCCCCCAAGAAAACAAGGCAGAAAGCTCCTACAGATTCCAGGCAGATCCCACAGCTGCCTGCTCCCAAATTCTCCAAGCAATTCCCATTGTAGGGGACGAAGGAATGAGCAAAGCCATTAGAGGAGCATCGGGTTCTCACCGAGACTGCCCCTCCAGTGATCACACCCAACACTTATTCCCATCTTTTTAAGGATCCCACTGCATGGAATCTGGCTGGATTCTGCCAGCTCTCTGCAGCACCGGCGCTCGGCGGGTCCGGAGGAATCAAAGCTGCTTCTGAGCAGCACCAGCCTATTTCCATCTCCCCAAACGGCTCCAGCCATAAACAAAGAGCATTATTCAGCTGTGAACAGAGATGGTTCCTAATTAAATCCATCCTGGCCATTATGAAATAAAGTAAATGTAGCTGCCCTGTAAAGCACAGCCCCAGCTTGGCCGTTTCCTTTCAACATCTCCAGGCCCTGATTTGCAACTGAAGTGAGGAGCTGAGACCCCCGGACCCTCCACAGCCACAAACGCTTCCAGACAGGCCCTAGGCCAGCTGGAAAGAGTCCCTGAAGAAAGGCAAACACAAAAAAACCCCACGGGGGCTTTGTCCTGTATAAAAGTATAACACAACTCCTGCTGTGCCTCCTGGAGCACTGAGGCACCTCCCAGGTGTGGCACAGCCAGTGAGGGGCTTGGGACCAGTCCAACTGAGATCTCCCGTGCACCATCCCGCGTTTCCCCTTCTCCAGCTGCTGCCAAAACACTCCACGTTGCTCTGAGCCAGCTACAGATTTTATCCAGGACTCTTGGGGGGTGTCTCACCGGGCAGGGGGAGGAAGGTGACCCTGAAATGGGCACACACGGACTCGTCTGTGCCTGGGTGGAACCCCAAGAGCTGCTGCTGGGCCCTGACCTCAATTTCCTGCCTTCTCACAGCCCAGGCCTGGGGCCATTCCAGCCACTTTGGATATCCAGGCAGATGTGAAGTTAATTAAATCCAAGTGTCAAGCTTATGACACTCAGCTGCCAATTGAAATGGGCTCAGATCTGCAGGGAGCCTTGGGCTGGCAGCAGAGTCTGCTGGCACCTTCCAGTGACAGAGGGACAGGTCCTGCTTTCCATTTACCTCGAGTAAATCATGGAATCATGGAGTGATTTGGGTGGGAAGGGACCTTAAAGCCACCCCCTGCCATGGGCAGGGACACCTCCCACTAGCCCAGGTTGCTCCAAGCCCCGTCCAACCTGGCCTTGGACACTTGCAGGGATCCAGGGGCAGCCACAGCTTCTCTGGGAATTCAATTCCAGCCCTTCCCCACCTCACAGGGAGGAATTCCTTCCCAGTATCTCACCTAACCCTGCCCTCTGGCAGTGGGAAGCCACTCGCCCTTGTCCTGCTGTGGAATCATCAGGGAATGGGTTGGGTTGGAAGCACTTCAAAGCCCATCTCATTCCACCCCCTTCCATGGGCAGGGACACCTTCCTCTGGAAATCCAGGGCTCCACTTGGGATTAACACCAGCCTGACCACACACAAACCTGCCCAGTGGCAGCAATTCATGGGCTGTTGGGGAGATTTGCCTCAGATAATCCTGAGCAGTTAAATTTGAAAAATAACAACTGAGCTTTTCCAACCTCTGCTCTGTGTGAGCAGAGACAGGACCCAGGGAATGGCCTAGAGCTGTGTCAGGGCAGGCTCAGGTTGGATCTCAGGGAAAGGTTCTTCCCCCAGAGGCTGGTTGGGCACTGACCAGGCTCCCCAGGGCAGTGGGCACAGCCCCAAGGCTGCCAGAGCCCTCCAAGGAGGGTTTGGACAACGC
>NW_021940840.1:206884-237039 GCF_001715985.3 Manacus vitellinus
GGGACTGGGTGGGCTTTAAGGTCCCTTCCAAACCATTCCAGGATTCTGTGACTAGGATTGTTCTGTTCCCATAGCTCCAGGAGCTATGGTCTCTCTGGTCTGAGTGGGAATTCAAGCCAGGGTGACTGGGATACTCCAATCCAGAGCAGGGGGAAGGGGATGTTCTGCAGTTTCCTCCCTGTCCAGACTAAAAGCCAGGAGCCCCCTGTGTCCCTCACATCCAGTCCAGGGCTCCCTCACCACCTCCCCAGGCAGGGTGACTATGAAACATAAACTATAAAATAGCATTTTAGAGTGAAATGTTATCCCAGCACCTCTGAAAAGCCTTTGTTTTGCACCCAGAAACTGTGGAAACACATCAAGCACAAGTATGAGAACTGAGCAGCTCAGCAGCAGGAGCCAGGAAGGAGCAGGGAAGGATTTGGCCTCCTGAAACTGGGAATGGATTCCTGATGGAACAACTCCAAGCCAGAGTGTATCAGTCCCCCACTGAGCTGATGTGAGGCAGGATGGACTCGGGGGTGCTGCTGCTGCTGTTCTTGACTCATGGTGTTCAAATAAAACTCTGGTCCTTGTCTCGTGTGTGTGTGTTCACCTCACCCATCCTTTGGCTTCCTTGGGGCTCCTCCTCCTCCAGGAGATGGAGAGTGGTTCAGTGCAGCCCCACTCCTTAGTTCCAAGGCATTGGAAGGAATCACAACCTCCTAAAAATGGTTGGAAAGGCTTGGAAGCACTTACAGAGCTGTGGTTTAGTGACAGCCCTTGGCCTCTGCCTGAGGAGAACCTGGAGAGGGAGGAGCAGCTCTTGTCTTTCTTCTGGCCTGTTCACAGAGAAGGGGCTTAAAGTCATTTACATCATCTGTGGTAGGTCCTGTACAGGGCTGGGGGAGGTTCCTGGCCCCTCTCCCTGCCCTGACAGTGGTAAATCTGCCCAGCACTGGCCCCTTGAGCTCTGAGCAGGCTGAGTGTGCCCAGCACTGCTGGGCTGAAAATGGGGGGGGGGGTGTCCAAAACCTCCTCAAAGGGGATGTGGATCCCTTCCCTAATTATTTCTGTGCCTTCTGGCTCTTCAGATGGTTTGAGGGGCAGAAGTTCTGTAGGTTTGTGTGGTACCACCAGCCTGCCCCCACCCTGGGATCCAAGGGGAGCTGCTGGCAAGGGAGAGGAATTGGTCTGTCCCCCCCAGCAGCTCAATCAGGGGAGTCATGGAATGGTTGGGATGGGAAGGGACCTTAAAGATGATCCAGTTCCATCCCCCTGCCCTGGGCAGAGCCATTCCCTCCTCAGCAGCCTCACTGAGGAGCCCAGCCCTGACTCTGTCAAACACCTCTTTATTCCCAGGAAGGGATGTTTGGGTACTGTTTGGGGTAACCATCCAGTTAATCACTCAGCTCTCTTGGGAGATCTGGCTCAGTGGTTCCTGCTCTTCCCCCTTCCCCAGCCCAGCAGCCACATCTCTCCCTCTTCCCTCCATTTTCCCTAATCAGGAGGAATTTTAGCCACGACTGGGGCAGAGCCCGTTAGAGCCAGTGCTGGGGGCAGCAGCTTTATTGGCTTTGCAAATGGGCACCAGGGGGGAAACATTTACTCTAAACACACTTAAAAAACATCGTGTTTTTAGAGCAAAACCCAACCCCAGCTGTGCCAGTCCCAGCTGTGCTCTCTGGAGACGTTCAGGGGGAAGGTTTCAGCGTTCCTGGGACAGCCCCAGCCCGTGGTGCCAGCTGGCTCTGCAGTGCTGCTGCTCCACGCTGAGCAGCTCAGAGAGGTGCAGCTTCTGAGCAGCGGGAACCAAAGCTGAATACAGGATGAGGGGGAGACAGCACTGCAGTGGGCAGCAGGGAGGGGCTGAGCCACGAGCCCAGGGAGCAGGAGCTGCAGGAGAGCAGTTACCCTAGCAGGGGATTGCCCTGGACACAGGATTTGGGGACAGTGGTGAATGCAATTCCGTTTTTCCTCTGCTTGTCATCAGGAGGTTTGAAAGAAAAAATCTCCTCGGAGCACTCAGGACTTCACCTCCTGTCGTGGCAGTGGCAGTTCTGCTGCATTTGTGCTGCTCTGCCAACAGCCCCACAGCAGTCCAGTCACACCCCAGTCCCCTGGAGTTAAACCAGGCACCAAGGTATGTCTACAGACCTTACTGCTACCTTACTACCACTTTACTACCACCCTGCTCCTGCTGCAGCTCTGGGATTACCCTGGATCATCATCCCCTGCTCATTTTCTCAGCGTGGGGGGTGACAGCCACAGGCACCTCTGCAGTTCTAGAAAATACAGGGTGGTGGAAGATGCCACTCAGGGCAGATTAACCAAGTCAATTAATAAAGCAAAGGCTAATTGGTTGCCAGGAAGTTCATCTCCATGATAAGGACAGCACTCCAAAACATCCCAACGCTCCATGACAACTGGAACAACTTTATCACCAGCTGTGGGCAGCTGAATCTGGGATGCCCAGGTAGAGTTGCAGCCACTGCTGTGGCATCTGAGCACCTCTCACACAGGTCACCTGGTAATTTCTGTGTCTCCCTGCCCAGGGAACAACTCCCTGACAAAATCCAGCCCTCGGGAGGAGCCCCTCAGCAAGTCACTCTCAGCTCCCAGCCTTGCCCCAGCAAAGGGTGGTGGGGGCAGTTCTGCCTCACGGGGTGGGACGGGGGGTTACTGAGGAGGCAACTCCTGGGGACTCCAACCTGCTGCCTTCAGCCTGGATTTCCACACCACTGGCATCCTGCTTAGCATTAGATCCTCATTTTCCAGCATCTTTGGTCTCTGTGGCTGTGGGTAAATCTCATTACACTGAACCAACACAGAGCAGGGAGAGAATTTCCCTGCCTGCAGATCCAGCACTGAGAGGCCTGTGGAGGTTCCTCAGAGTTACAGATCAATCCTGTCTGTGAGAGCCTAAAACACCACCTGAAACATCTCAATCATTTATTTGCCATGGTCTGTTTTCACAGGCCTCACTCAAGGGACAGAAATCTATGGCAAGGTCTTATTCCCCTCAACTCCTGTGGGTCTGTCAGCAGTAGGAACAGCCTGAGCAGTTCCCTGCCAGCATGGAGCCGTGCCAGGGAGGGCTAGGTTGGATCTCAGGGAAAGGTTCTTCTCCCAGAGGGTGGCTGGGCACTGCCCAGGCTCCCCAGGGCAGTGGGCACAGCCCCAAGGCTGCCAGAGCTCCAGGAGGGTTTGGACAATGCTCTGAGGGACAGGGTGGGATTGTTGAGGTGTGTGTGCAGGGACATGTTGGGGTGTCTGTGCAGGGATAGGAGTTGGCCTGGATGATCCTTGTGGGTCCCTTCCTTGGGATATTCTATGATTCCAGTTCAGGATAAGGCATTTCAGTGGAGCAGAGAGCTGGGGGCTGTCCCAGGGAGGCCACAGAGCCCTCAGGAGTGGCAGGGAGGGCACAGGGATCAGTATGAAAATAAAACTCTGCGAATTATAAATAGTACAAAAGGGAAGGAGGGGCTGGTGCAGCCTGTCCAGTGTATTGGGTGCAGCCACCAGCACACACGTGTGTGTCTGTGAACTGAGGAGGCTCAGGGCCTGCTCCTCCCCGGGAACAGGCAGCGCTCCCACAGGGAACGCCGTTCCAGGCGAGCTGCAGTGCCAGGTGTTGAACCAGGACATCCAGCCCCTGACCACAGGGAATGCCGAGGACACCAACTCCCGAGCAGGAGGCTGGGGACGGTGCCACCCCCGGCAGGAGTCCCTCAGGAGGGGATCATGCCCTTGCTGCGCTTCCTGTCGGCCATGGCCCGCCGGCTGTGGTTGGCCCTGGTGCTCTTGTTCGCCTCCTTCTTCCTCCGCTCCTGCACCGTCTCCCGGTTCTGCCCGTGGCCCTTGGCATTCCCAACAACGGCAGAGCTGTCGTGCTTGTACCTGCAGGACACAGGAAGGGACATCCCAACGAGCACATGGCACAGCTGGGGACAGAATCCCACACCCCCAAAACACCCAGTGATGAGGAGTTCAGCCCTCAGGCCTTGGCTCGTCCCAGGGATCCACAACAGCCCAGGATCAGCATCAGCCACACCACAACTGTGTCCTTTGACACACTGAGAGCTGAACATAGCTGTTAAACTGCCCCCAAATCCCTGCAGGAGCTGTTGGAGCTCTGGAAGCTGTGCTCTCCAAGATCCTGCCTTGCAAAGGGTTCTGCTGCTTGTGATAAAGGGCCTGGAATGACAGGACAAGGGGGAATGGCTCCCACTGCCACAGGGCAGGGATAGATGGGAGACTGGGAAGGAATTGTTGGCTGTGAGGGCGGGGAGGCCCTGGCCCAGGTTGCCCAGAGAAGCTGTGGCTGCCCCTGGATCCCTGGAAGTGTCCAAGGGCAGGTTGGAGAGGGCTTGGAGCAATGAGATGAACTTTAAGGTCCCTTCCCAGTCAAACCATTCCACGACTCCACGACAAGCCAACCCATTCAATGGGATAGAACAACCAGCAGTGAAGCAGAAGTGAGGAAGTTCACACCACGGTGGTGGTGACCCTGATGTACAGGAATGTCAGGAACAGGAACACCCTCAGCCATTCCAGTCAGCAACAAGACACCTGCCAACTGCAGAGCCGGGGATTCACCCCCCAGAGGCTGATCCCTGCTTACCCCTTCCTCGCCAGGAAGGCCTGGCGCCTGGCCTCGGCCCTCTCCCGCAGGACAGCGGGGTCCTGCACAAAGTGGTCCTGGAAAGAAGGGAGGGAAGAGGTCAGGAAACCCATCAGCACCCTGCAAAATCCTAGAGCAGGAACAGAGTTAGTCCCCGGTTCATTATCCCTGCAGGAATTGTGCCAGGGGCTCTGAACACCCCCTGGCACCGGTGCTGGCTGAGGCCCCTCCCCACAGCCCCCCTGCCAGCCCAGCCATGACAGAGCCCCAGGGACCCCCAGGGTGCTCTGCTGGCACTGCCTGGCTCTGGAACAGAGCAGAGCAAAGCTCCCCAGGCAGTAAAAGTCCCTGCTCCAGCCTGGTTATCCCGGGAAGCAGCGGAGCTGTCGGGGGGATGTGTCCCAGCCCAGCAGCCCAGCCTCTGCCTCTGCTGAAAGAGTCACTCCAAAATCTGCTCCACATCAGCCTGCAGGGAAGAAACAGGGTAAATCAGGGTCACCTTTGTTCTTTCCTTTTCAGCTTCCTCCTCCTCCTCCTCTTCATCCTCTTCCTCCTCCTCCTGTCCCTCCTCCTGTCCCTTAGGCCTGAGGACCTGAGGAATTGTGAATGGCCTGAGAACAAACCCACAGACAGTCAGCAAGGAAGTCACTGCAGCCACAAACACTTCACTGAACCTTCTTGCTTTGCATCACATCCTTAAAAAATGAAGTTCTACAAATTTCATGGACTTTTTCCCGAAGAAAAGAAAACACAAGGAAGGAAACTCAGCAGCTAATGACACATTCCTCAGGGTAATTAATGAACACATTCTTCACTGGGGAATGTTCACTATGGAGTTGTCACTGAAAATAATAATAGTTAAAAAAAAAAGGAGCAGGTCAGGGAAAACCTCAAACCTCACAAGGAATTTCTCCAAGCAAACAACTGCTTCCTTTGGGAAAGGGGGCTTTAGTAAGGAATATCCTTTGTTGAGCTTTAGCTCCCCAGCCAGGAACCCCCAAACCTCGAGTCCAAACTCAGACAGAAACATTGATGCTCAGCAAGTGTTGTGCTCCAAACCCTCTGTGAGTGGTCAGGGGTTATCCATGGAGCCCAAATTTCAATGCTGTGGCCCAGTTTCACACAGGGGGAAATCCTTGGAGAGATCTATCAGGATTTATGAATCACCCTGGACACACAGAGCAAAGGGCCTGGGGGTGGAGGCACAATTTACCACATGACTTTTACTCTTTAAAATATATATATTTGTGTGTATGCTTAAATTCTATTGGAATTCAGACCCACTGTTCCACTGTCAAAGAAATAAATGTAAACCCAGAAAAACCTTTGTTATTTCACACCCTCAGATCCAGTTTTCAGCAGAAACATCCACTAATTGTTTCTGGGGAGAGTGAGCACTGAAACAGGGGAAAAGACCTGGGTGCCACACTACCAGGCAAACCACAAAAAGGATTTAAATTGAACCCTCATCACACTTTAGGAGGGGAAAAAAAAGGACAAAGGAAGCCCAAAGCTTCATTTTGGTTTGATGTTAAGAACAGTGACATCTTCATAATACAGAATTGAAAAGGCTGCTTTCAGACAAGTGTTAAAGCAGCTTTTAAACCACGTGTTTTCTATCCCCAGCTCATATGTCTAAAACAAATATTCTACAGCCTCCATCCCAAACCAACCCTTTGCTTCCTAAAAGCTGATTGCCTGCAGCTGCCAGTCCTTCTGACAGTGCTGAGCAGCCCATGAGGGTCTGAATTCCAGCTGTCAGCACTTGGAGACATCAGAGGGGACTGGCAGGGAGAAGTCCAGTCATGCAGTTCCCCAGATTTTGAAGTTTTCCTTTCCTAACCAGCTGTTTTAGGTTGCCCAGCTACACCAACTGTCCAAACTGGCCCATTTTTCCCTGTTGCAGGGTGGTTTCTACAAGCAGAGTTTCAACACAATGGCAAAGTCTCCAGTTGGTTTTGCTGATGAGCAAATTTGCAGCTGGATTCGAGGCAATGGCTGAGTGGAGGCCAGAGAATGCCCTGGCACAGGCAAGACTCTCAACCCACAGGAGAAGGGAGACCCAAGTGTCACAGAGAGAGCAGCAGCAGCCAGAGGGCTGGTTTGAAGGTGGGGGGAGGACACACGTGCTCACGGAGGGGCAGAGCCCAAAGCCAGCCCTGACCAGGTGTGTGGGACCCACCCAAGGCCGTGGTGGTTCCCCCCGAGCTCCCCTTGCCCACCCACCTCCTGCTGATGAGCTCATCGTCCGAGTCGGCGTCGTTGGCCCCCACTTGGTTGCCGTCGTAGGTGTCGTCGTACTCGTCCTCGTAGTCCCCGTAGGGCTGGGCCTGCCCCGGGCCCAGGGGCAGCTCCTCCACCACCACCCTGTACTGGCTGTACCTCTCCCTCTGCTCCAGCACCAGGCTCTTGTCGTTCACCAGGCTCCTGGTCGTGTCCTTCTCCCTCCTGCACAGCAGCACAAAACAGGGACAGACACAGGCAGGGTGTCACAACTGCCCCAGAGGGTGGTTTTGCCCCTGTCAGTGGGAGATGAAGCAACACAAGTCTCTTTTCCAAGGCCACAAGCACTCCCTTAGACCCACCTGTTTCCTTGCTGACTTATGGAGTCATGGAATGGTTTGGGTTGGGAGGGACCTTAAAGTTCATCCCATCCCTACCCCTGCCATGGGCAGGGACACCTCCCACTAGCCCAGGTTGCTCCAAGCCCCATCCAACCTGCCCTTGGACACTCCCAGGGATCCAGGGGTAGCCACAGCTTCTCTGGGCAACCTGTGCCAGGGCCTCCCCACCCTCACAGGGAAGGATTCCTTCCCAATATCCCATCTAAACCTACTCTGTCAGTTTGAACCCATTCCCATTTGTCCTGGCACTCCAAGCTCCTGTAAATAATCCCTCTCCATCCTTCTTATCAGCTCCTTCAGGCCCTGGAAGGCCACAATTAGGTCACCTTGGAGCCTTCTCTTCTCCAGACTAAACAACCCCAGTTCTCTCAGCCTTTCCTCACAGCAGAGCTGCTCCATTCCTCCCATCGACCTGCTCTGGACTTGCTCCAACAGCTCCACGTCCTTCCTGTCCTGGGGGGGCCCAAATCTGGATGGAGTGGTCCCAGTGGGGTCATTTGTCCACTTTGGCCACTCAAACCATCCACTTCTGGCTTGGAACAAAGTCACTCTTAAGCAGAAGCCTGGGAAGATCCCACAGCAGATCAGAGCAGGAACTGGAGGCCACCACCACCCTTTGAGACAGAGAGGAAGCTTTTCCAGGAGACCAAGTGCAATCCTACTCCAGCAGAGATGTGGCCAAGGAGCACCAGGAGAGCCACAAACCATGAGTGAGGATGAGAGTCAACACAACTAACAAGGCAAAGAGCAAAACAGTAGATAATGACTGTGATTCAACCTCTCAGAGCACTGCAAGGGCTTTGTTTTTTAAGTTTAGAAGGCAAGTAAATTATAGTAATTTTAGAGAAGGGAAGAGCAGGAACCAGAGGTGTTAAAAAGCAGGCACTGAATGTCTCAAGCTGCACAAGCATAAGGTCTGAACTCCCATTTTTCAGACCAGATAAGTACATATTTACAGAAGAACAACAAGGGATTCCACTGTCTGGCATTCCCAGTACAGCCTGCAGCCCTCAGAGTCCAGGAGGAACAGGCACCAGTGGATATTACCACAGAAGGAACCTGTGCAGGGTAGTGGCAGTGACTCAGGAGGGGACAGACTGAGGTGACACAGCACCAGGCAGTGGGGAGGTGATCCAAGCAGCCTGATTTCCATTCAGAATCTCCAAACAAAGGAAGTTTGCAGCTCCATGTGGGTCCCTCTCTCCCATGACTCACCGTTCCAGGCCTGCATTCAGCTGCACAATGCCCTCCCAAGCATGCAGTGAGTTCACACATCCCCAGGCTGGGATCACTGGGATAACAGCTCCCGTGGGCATTCAGCACTGGGTAATTGCTTCCTGCCCAGCTGGTCTGGTGACTGCAGAGCTGTGTGAAATGGCACCAATCCCAGGAAAAACAGTGGGACAGCTCCTCTGGCCCCATGGTGCTGAGGGCATGCCCTGACTTAGGAGACAGATTCAAGTGAAACAACTAAGGCTGGACAGGCACAGACAAGTGGGATCACTTTTCAGGATCAGCAGAGTCTGTGCTGGTACATTCATTTCCTCACCCTCCTTTCTCTCCTCATCCTGCCTGGATTTCTCTTTCCCAAGGACAGGCCCTGCCCCAAACTGCTCACAGTGGCCAGTGCAGCAGGACCCAGCCTGCTCTGGCTCTTTAAGTGACATCATGCTTAGCAACAGACTGAACACAAGAGAATTTGGTGAGCAAAAGGCATTGAGAAGGAGGAAAAAAAGAGAAAGAATTAAATATTGATACAATTCCAATCCAAAGCAGATCTCAAACTAAGCCTGGAGAGCCCTGTTACTCCAATGCTTGGGTAAAACATCAGGCTTCTTGCTGGTGGAAGAACCACTGAGGAAGTGGGATTTTCAGTGCTGAAAAGACACTCTGGGTATTTATGGAGTGCTGAGTGTTAAATCCTGGAGAGCCAGGTACCTCAGCTTATCCTTGGATTGAGTTAGATGTGGTCAGCTTTGGGTGGAGGGTGTACAATGCCCATCACAGCTGGTCACATCCACATTTCAAACCACTCAGACCAGAAATAACGTGCCTGGAGTCCTGCAGAGCATTCTCAGTGTAAAAACTGTTCTGAAATGAAGACACAGCCTGAGGGAGGCCAAAAGACACCAGAAGAGCAGCAGTGAGTGGATAATCCCAAGAGTTCATGTAACTGCAGCAGGAGAGATGAGAACTTCTCCAGGAGTGATGGTGCCACTGGAGAGAAGGCTCAGCCTCCCACACAGCTGGAGGGCAGTGCCGTGGGAGCAGGGCCCTCCAGCCCAGCCCAGGGATCATCCACAGCTCCCAGAGCTCTCCAAGTGATCTGCAGAGGGAGCTCCGAGCCACTGGGTGCTCTGTGCTGATCCCGGGGCTCTCTGGCCTTGTCCAGCTGCTGCAGCAGCTGCCCAGCTGTGCAAGGCTTTGGGAGACAGGGAGAGCCCAGCTGTGCAAGGCTTTGGGAGACAGGGAGAGCCCAGCTCACCTGTGCAAGGCTTTGGGTTATCCCTGTCTGCCCAGCTCACCTGTGGAAGGCTTTGGGATTGAGGGATAAACCAACACAGCCGTGCACAGGGCACCTGCCTGCACTGAGCGAGGCAACACCACGAGGAGGAAGGTGAGGTCTGTGAATTCTTAGCCATGGGATGTGTCAAAAGTCTTGGCCAGAGAGAAAAGAAATCCCTTTCTTGCCCAGCCAAACCAGGATCAGCACAGTGGCACTGCCCTGAGAAGCTGGACTTGGGACAAAAGTGGGTTTCTCCTGAGAGGCTGATGCAGCTTTGCAACCAAAACCTTAACTGGGAGCTCTCATGGTCATGTGGCTCAAATTCCACCCAGATTTCTAGTTATCTTCTGTGTAATTACATCCCAACATAGAGATCACACTTGGCTGGTTACAGACAGTGTTTAGAGTGTAGTGGAAGGTGGAACAAGATGGGCTTTAAGGTCCTTTCCAACCCAAACCACTCTGTGATTCTGTGATAGGACTAAAAAGAATCTGAAACAAGGGAACCTCATTATAGAGGCAGAGTTGATATCAAGGAGAGCCAGCACCTAAATCTGCACGGAGTGTGGCACAGCACAACACACCAAACTGGGCAGAAAACAAAGTAAAAACTGGTGGGGTTTTATAGAAATCCCTGCCCATTGTAGGGAGACTGGACTAAGTGACCTTTAAAGGTCCCTTCCAACCCAAACTACTCCACGACTCCAAATGCCCTTGTGCAGGAGGCTCACGGCTGCAGGAACAACACGAGGTGTCTGAGGCACTCAGTGTTATCAGATTTTGAAGTAGATGGATATTGAAGCTTCTCTTGGCTCTAAACCAGATCATTATTTATTCTCAGCTCTGAGTCACAATCCCAGGCTCAGAGATGGTCCTTTTCAAGGTTTTGTTGCTCAGTACAAGTTTAACATTAAGCCCAAGGAGCAAGAGCCTGACATTACAAATGAGCTTGGCAGAGCCACCTCCAGCAGCAGACACAGCAAAGCCAATTAGGAAAAACACCACCTGAGACCAACACCCCTCATACTTCACTTTCCTTTCCCAGACACACAGGTGGGAAACATTTTTGATGGAGCCTCACCCCCTGCCAACACACCCCTGCAGGAGGCTTGCAGGAGATATAAATGTGCAGGTTCACAGGGATTTATTCCTCCTGCCACACAGAGTTAATGAGCAGGGACACGACACTCACCTCTTGCCTTTCTGTATCCGAGACACATCCACTGAGTCCCTGCTGAAAACATCAAACTCATCATTCTGGAAAACATTACAGCGGGAGGTGACCAGGGGAGTAGGGTCTGGCTTCAGCTGCCTGTTAGAAAAAACAAGGGGAGAGAGGATAAAAACAAATGTGAAGTGAGAAAGACTAAATCCTCTCCTCCCTAAGCCCCTGGTTTATCCTTTGACAGTCCCAAAGTCATCCAGAGCACACCAAGACCCTGCCTGAGGTTCTGGGTCAACCTTTCACTTCACAGCTCTAGTCTGAGCTACAAGGCAGCTTCCAAATCTAATCCTTGTGGGGAAACTAAAGCAACTCCCAGAAAGCCAAAAGGAAACTCTGCTGCTCCTTTCAGAGCAAGTCAAACCCTGCAGCACCACGGAATATTCAACAGACTGCCTGCTCTCCACACTGACTCAGTAAAGACAAACACTAAGTATGATGAATTACATGCTGGAAAAAATTCCAATAATTTGCTGCTGCTGATTGCAAGATATTTATCTCCCTGTGGTTCCTCCTTAAATCTTTCTCACGGCTCCAGGTTTACGTTTGTTCAACTTGTAAGACAAAAGGCTGTTCTCTGACATTGATTTTGGTGTGCAGTGAGCTCAGCTGGGCAGCTGCAAACGCTGCTGGGCTCACCCATAAATCAGCAGGGATCAGAATTGGACATTTCCTATTGAACTAACAGCTTTGTTTCAAGATGAAAAAGGCAGGGTGGGAAAAAAATCCAGCCCTATCTCATTTAACTGCTGGCTTTGCAGAAAAACCAACCCTTCCTTAAGCTCACCCTGCACCAGTTGTGCCAAAGTCAGCAGATCTGACTTGGGAGCACCAAGATTGTTGAAAAACTAGGATTTTTTTTCCATAGTTTTTCTGATAAAGATGCTTCCCTTTAACGCAACAGTGAGACAGTCTGCCCACTCCTCCATGAAATGTGAACAAACAGCACATTCACATCCTGACACTCCGTCAGGAACTGCTGGTGCAGCACAAAAACACACTCACAGCTGCAGACAAACTCCAGCAACTCAATCCTGCCACCAGCTATCAACCCCTTGTACAACACAGGCAAGCAGGGCAAGCCTGGCAAGTTTGTCAGAGGACACATAAAAATGGGTCTGAATTCCCAGTCCCAGCCTCTCTCTGGTCTAACTTCCCTCCCAGAGCAGCCTGTTGGATAACCACGTCTGACCCTGCAGGGTGAGCTGCAGCTGAACTAGCCCCTTCCCTGCAGGACACCTGGGATTTCCACACCTACCACCCCAAACTCTGCAGCAAAATAACTTTTGAAGGCAACACATTCTATTGCCCAGCCCAGTGTCCCAGTGACGGAATTTTAATGGTGCTTACTTGAGCATTTAATGTACAAGCAGTTTTGTCCCTGTCACAAATCACAGCCCAGAACCTGCTCTACTCAAACCCTGAGCAGAGAACGTTCTACCCCTTGGCAGAAAGCTGATGGCAGGTGACAAGGAGAAGCTCTCACTGCAGTTATACACCCCAAAAATACACACATGCAACTTCTCAGAGCCACACATGCCACACCTTTGCATCCTTCGGTCCAGCTTGTCCAAGTGTGGCACCAGCTTATCTTCCAGAATGTTGTTGATCACCTGCTCTGTGTTGTATCCATACTCCTCCAGGCAGGCCAGGATGAATCCCTCCCCGAGGTCAGGCAGCAGGTCCTTCACCTGGGAGATGAGGGAGTCCAGCTCCACGCCGGACACGCAGGCGACGGGCGCGGCCGCTGCACCAGCACACTGCGGGTACCAAACTGGGGTTACTGGCCAGGGACAGCAGCTGAGGGCAGGCAGGAGAGCTCAGAAACAAAGGGAGAGCAGCAGTCTGGGCTACCAGAGCTTAAACACACAGAACTCCAGGACTGGAGTCAAAAGAAGAGAAATCAGCTGTTTGAATCTGAACAGAGATGGGCACACGAGTGCTTTTGTCAGTCCCCAAGCCAGCAAAGACACTCTGCAGAATCCCTTCCTCAAAGCTGTGCATTTAAAAATATGCACATGAACTGCAGGGATGGGGCAGAGTATTTGACTAATCCCCAGCAAGGGAAAACCCAAGCCATGGGAGTTACAAGCCATTTGCTGAGAGATAAAGCGGGATTCAGGTGTGGATTCAATTCTCATTTCCCAAGGCATGTGGGGCTGCACTGAGATCCAGGGAAGGTCAGAAATGACACTAAATCTCATGTTGTCTCCAAAACTGAGCAAACCAAGCCTGTCCTCACAAAGAATGAAGGGCAGGCAGAGCAGAGCCCTGTCCCACCCACAGGCTGTACCCACCTCATTCCCCGGTGCACAGGCAGCTCCTGGATCCTCCCTGTCCTCAGCAGAGCTCTCCACTACTGCTGATGCTCCAGTAGATGCTGCTGCTGCTGCTGCTGGATCTTTCACAACCTGTCCTTTCTTCCTGTCCACCCCTTCCCAGGCACTTTCCACTGCCTGGAGGATATAGGCTGTCCTGGTCTCGTCTCTGAGGGCAGAGTTAAGGACATTCCTGGGTGTGCGCGTTCCGAGATCACCTTGGAGTAACTATGACTGTCAGTGGCTCCCAAGCCTGTGCCTACATCAACACCTATGGAATGGTTTGGGCTGGGAGGGACCTTAGAGCTCACCCCATCCCACCCCCTGCCATGGGCAGGGACACCTTCCACTAGCCCAGGTTGCTTCAACCTGGCCTTGGACACTTCCAGGGATGGGGCAGCCACAGCTTCTCTGGGCAACAACTGCCTCCCTCTCCTTTTTTTTTTTTAAGGGAAAGTTTCCAGCACTCGTTGCAGCTTAACCAGAGGCAGCAACAGAGGAAACGTCCCTGGAGTGAAGAATCCAACCCCCAAGGTGAGAGCAGAGGATACAGAGTGGAGGATGCCTGCTGGAGCAGGCTGACATCGTCCTCAACGGGGAACAGCTCGTCGTAGTCACGGAGAAATCTGAGAATGCAAGTTTAATCAGCTGAACTCGATTAATTACCACTCCCACCCCTGCTGTGCCTCCCTGACTGCCTCAGTGCTCGGGTAGGAACACACAGAACCTCTCACCCAGCCCTGGATTCCTGCCAGGCCTGATTTTGCTCCCACTACACTGCAGCAACACTCCCCCCAGGCCCTCAGAGCCAGCTGGAACACCCTCAGTGTGAGGGGCTGTAACCCAGTGCTGCATTACAGGGAAATGTGCTTTATGGTGTGAACGTGCTCAGAATGCCAGCACAGCCAGGAGGACGAGATGGAATTCCCAGTTCTGCCACTCACTTTGCATGTCCAGCATTAGTGTTTAATATCTTCCTGGTGTGGTCACCCCAGCTGGAAAGCACAGGTCACTAATAACAGCCTAACTTGTCAAGGGAGCTAATGGCTAAATTGCTACTCTCCTCTTTGAGAGCCTGGATTAAAGAGAGTGAAGAATAACATTCCTCAGTGTCATGCAGCACCCTCCTCACCTTTACAATGAGGGCTGTGCTGCAGGCTGAAATCCTCTCACTGCAGCTCTCCCAACTACTTGGAATGATTTCTAACTCCCCAAAGCCTCATAACGCTGTCTCAGGCAATCCTGGTGTAAAGAATGGGGGAGGAAGGAGGTGCCTCCCCTCGGGCTCCTTCCCAGCCAGACTCACCTCCTCTCCTGAAGCACTGAGGTGAAGATCTGTAGAAATTCCTCAATAAATGGCTGAATATTCTCACAGCTGCAGAAAACACAGCAGGGTGAACACTCAGAGCTAAGGCTGCCCCCCTGCACGAGCTCCATGTTCTGCCTCACCAGCCAAACCAGTCACACTCACACACCAAGGCAACACCCCATTTAAAAACAGATTCTAGGTCACTTTTTGGCTTTCACGGGAGCAAAGGGTCAAATGGAAACAAGTCCCTCTCATGGCTTCAGCAAACATTTCAGGCAGCTACATCTAAAGCTGTATCACAGTCAGAATTACAAGACAGGCTTTGCAAATAGTTTGATGCCTCAGACTTGCAGTGAGCAGAAAAGGGTGTGTGGTGCCTTTGTAATTGTGCCTGTATTATATGTCTTGGGATTACAGCAGTGAACCTCCCAGAAAGTATGTGCTCACCTGTGCAAGAGCCTGTGCCAGCAAACTCCCATTGCACCCCTGGTCACAGTGCCCAGACCTCCCCAGCCCACCCCCTGCCATGGGCAGGGACACCTCCCACCAGCCCAGGCTGCTCCAACCTGGCCTTGGACCTTCCAGGGATCCAGGGGCAGCCACAGCTTCTCTGGGCAACCTGGGCCAGGGCCTCCCCACCCTCACAGGGAAGGATTCCCAGTATCCCATCTCTCCCTGCCCTCCTGGAGCTTAGAGCCATTCCCCTTAATTCCTCTGAAGTGTTGACAGTCCTTACAACTGAGGGATCTGAACACATTACTCTGGTTTGTTGACACTCTCAGTATTCCAGTGGGTGCTGAAAGCCAACCCCAGGGAAGCAGGGGAAAGGCAAGGCTGCTGTTGCCCCTTGAAGGATTGGATTTACAGCACAGACAGACTGAGGGATAAAGTCCAGGTCTCAGAGGAAGTCAAGGAAGCAAATCCAATCTCATAAGGAATCATGGGGTGATTCTTGGGGGTGTCCTGTGCAGGGCCAGGAGTTGGGCTCAGTGGGTCACTTCCAGCTCAGGATACTCCGTGATTCCATAAATTCCACAAATAAACTGCTCATCTTGGACAGTTCCACTGCTGCCAAAGCAGGGGAAACATCCAAGCAGAGCAAGAGCCCCAGAGCCCAGCAACCTACACCAGCTCCAGCACAGGTGAGGAGAGACCAGCCCAAGGGAGCACTGGGCTGGCAGCTGGGATCCAGGCTCTTGGCTCTGTCCCCACACTACAGTTTTGGGTCATTTCACTTCTTTTCTTTCAAATCAGGTTAGTTTATACTTGCCTTCCTTTTGAGATTACTCAGTGCTATCAGTTAACAATTTTCCCAACAGGAGTGGGGAAGAACTAGATAAAGGCAGCAGTATCCAGGTTTAAAATGACTGTTTTCAGTGATCTCTAACTCTGCACCACTTCTACTGTGGGGTCTCAGCCAAGGTGTCTACACACACAATTAGAATTTGCATAAACTGAGGTTAGAAAGCTCCTTGGACCATAGCTCATCACAGAGATTCTGGACCAAACAGCTTCATCTGGAACATTCCTGATACACAGGACAAGAGAATTCTGATCTCAGCCAAGTCTTTGGCTGCAGCCCCAAGACAAATAGCAGTATCTGCTCATTTTCTCCAATAAATTTGTAAATGAGGAAACAGTTTCCCCCCCCAGCAATCAAATACCTGGCGAGGAGCACAGAGCCAAGTGCCAATACCTGCTCTCCAAGATGGGCTGCAGACAGACTTGGTTTATTAGGATGTGAAAAGCTTCTATCATCTTCTTCCTGGAATGTGAAATCCTCCTCCACAAATCAGCAAAAACACTTCAGAGAGAGCAAAAGACACTGTTGGTGGCAGCACAAGAATCTGTAACACACCTTCATGCCAGAGTCAACCTTCTAAAAGAGGGATTTCATCAGCAGAATCACTTCCTTGCTGCAAAGACCAGAGATTGGAGCCACTTCACAGGCATTAAGGAAAATCCATGCTCTACACAAAGCTCTTCTCAACCCCCAGTTGTCCTGACAGCTCCACACAGGATACCCCCAGTGTACCAGCACAGCCTGTGCCTTCCAATGAGGCCAAGCTGTACAAAGAGATATCACCCATGTTCTCACACTTGGTTACAATTGGAATGCACTTCCCATCAAATTCCTTCTTACACAGCACCAAAAGAAATGATTAGTCACCCCATTGCCCAGGAAAATTTGGAATTACAAGTGTCATCTCCTCAGAGCTCTTCGAAGCAGCACAAGAAAAGGGACAGAAAGATTCCCCAGGGATGGGTAAAGCAGCATGAAGTGAATTTTTAACTCAGCCCTGGGAAGCCTCTCTGAAAAGCCAAGGCCAACCCTTGCAGCCATTCTCACCTGTTATCCTCATAATGCCTCTTCTTGATTGCAGATTCCAGCTCAGGAATTGCCAGCTCATAAAATGAAGCTAACCTGTAGAAAGGGGGGGAACAAACCAGAAACTGTCAGCTGAGGCTCCAAAAATCATTTGCTAAAAGACAAACCAAATGGCTGGTTTCATTAAACCCTCCTCACCAGCTGTACTCCTTAGCATCACCCATTTTGTTATTTTTTCCCCCCAAAACACAGGCACACACATGAGAAAGAGCAGCACTGGAAGGAAATCACACTCTTAGGAAACCATTGAGGTGCCTTTGAAGAGGTAGGAAAGAAATGCATTCAAAAAGCTCCCTGGTACTTATCTGACCCATCTGCCCAACCCAAAAACATCCCAAACACAGACCTGCAAAGAGCCAACAGACATAGAATCACAGAATTGCTCAGGTTAGAAAAGCCCTCTGAGACCATCAATCCAACCCTTCCCCAGCACTGCCAAGGCCACCACTGACCGTGTCCCCAAGTGCCACATCCACAGGGCTTTTAAATCCCTCCAGGGAGGGGGACTCCACCATTGCCCTGGGCAGCTGTGCCAGGGCTGGACAGCCCTTTCCAGGAAGGAATTTTCCCAATATCCAACCTGACCCTCCCCTGGCACAGCTGGAGGCCGTTCCCTCTCCTCCTGTCCCTTGTTCCCTGGGAGCAGAGCCCGACCCCCCCCGGCTCCCCCCTCCTGTCAGGGACTTGCAGAGCCAGAAGGTCCCCCCTGAGCCTCCTTTGCTCCAGGCTGAGCCCCCCCAGCTCCCTCAGCCCCTCCTGCTGCTCCAGCCCCTTCCCAGCTCCGTTCCCTTCCCTGCACACGCTCCAGCCCCTCAGTGTCGTGAGGGGCCCAAAACTTAACCCAGTTTGAGTCCTCCCCAAAACACCCTGTCCCACCCCAGCACCCTCCTGGCCCTCCTGCTGTGTGCCAAGCACTGGACATGAAGTGGGACATCATTTCCAATCAGGCCTTACTGGCCTTGCTGCTCAGCTCTGCTCCAGGTGGGCGTTCAGCTGAAGGTATCCCACGTGCTGAAGGCCCAGGAGGATGTTCCAATGGGATGGGGCAGGGAGGAATCAGAGAAAGTTTGGCCCAGTTTCCGTTCCAGGCAGCACACACAGACCCTCTCCTTCAGGGACAGGGCACCAAGAGACCTGGAGAGATGCCCTCCCAGAACACAGCCAGCACTGCCTCACCAGCAGGGAGATGGTGATGGTTCCCAGCACTTTGCAGCAAAGTCTGGCTGGACTCCAGCAGGAACATTCTGTCCACGTCCCTCATTAAGAGCCAACCACGCTAAATGAGTGTCCTTGAGGCAAAAGTAGCAAAGCTGGTCCATACTTTTAGTGGGGGAGAGGAATTAGCAAGTGCCAGCAGATTGGCTGAGCTCAGAGGTTCCAGATGACACAAAAGAGTCTTTCCTCCCCACATTCCAAAGCCCCAGTCATTTGGCCCTACTGAGGATGGAAATGCTGCTGCTGTCTCACTGCACAGAGATGGAGACTCTCAGCACATCTCTGACATCAATAGGAGAATGAAAAGCCAAAGGTTTTCCCCCTCTGAGTGCCCAGGCATGGAAGCAGTGCTGTTTGCCAGCCCAAAGAGCCACCAGCAGCCCAGCAACCTGCTCTCCTTCCAAAATCCAGTGTGGGGACAACACCCAAGGAGGACAGAGAGCAGGTCACTCAGCCTGTGCTCCCTAAAGGCTTCAGAGCTCTGCAACTTGACTGGGAGCAAAAGTGAAATACAAACCCGTGTTTGCTCACACTAAGCAAACAAAACAGGGGAAATAAGGACAGTAAATTAACACTTCACTCAATCCTAAACAAGGGATGGTGAAGGCAAGACTCCACAAGGTGATGTGGGGGCTGAAACCACCTGGAGCAATGTGGGAAGGTGCCACTCAAGGACCTGCAGCCTCTGTGGGACAAGCTGTGCTGTCTGGACCTTGAGCCCATCCTGACTCATCCCCATTGTGCTCCAGAGCTGCACAGGGAATCAGTGCCAGCCCTGCTGTGACAGGGCTGCCTTGTCACCCTCTCCCAGGCACTCAGCTTTTGCCAGGCCTCAGTAATGCTCTCTACCATGAGACTTGGGCATAATATCAAACAAACCCACTTGTTTTCAGCTGTTGAAAGACCATGACTACAAAATACTTCCTGCTTCCCTTGCTTGGATCCCACAGCAGGAAGATCTTTATGTCCATAACTTGTCCCTCTCCACCCTTTGCAGAGCACACCAAGTACCGTCCAGCTGGGTTTTGAAGCTGCCATGGATGCCTGGCTCTGGGATCACTCACAGTGCTGAAGGTGAATATGTAACAGCAAATCTAGACATCCCTATCCATTTATTCATTCTGCTGTGCTCCTGTCAGTGTGAACCCAGCAGCCTCTGCATTAAATCTGTCTCCTCTTAGCGAGGGAGGGACTGGGACAGGACACAGCAGCACATTCAGTATTTTCACTTTGCCAGGACAAGCTCTGCCTGCAGAGCAAGACGTACCTGTAACAAAACTCGTGCTTTTGGAAGGTCTGGCAAGCCAAGGGGAAGACATCAAGAAAGGCCCAGAGTGTTGTGCAGGTGTCACATAAATACAGCACAATGTCCTTCAGCTCCTGGGGGGGAAAGAGCAGTTACTGAGGGAAGAGCAAGTTTTTCCAGGAACACAGTACATTCACCAACAGGGACACAGCATATTCAGGCCAGGCCTTTTCCTGACTGCAGAGTCTAAACTATAAACATGTTACAGGGTCTGGGGGCAGAGACAACATCTCTCCTAAAGACCTCCTAAACTCCTTTAAACTCCTAGACCCTTCAGAGGTCTATAAGGCAATCCTAACTGTTTGCTTTCGTTAAAGGTCCTGTGAAATTACAGGAATTCTCATCAGATCTTGTTCTGGACAGTGGCTTTGTTCTCAAAACACCCTCCACATATGGAATTCTTCCCTGTGTAGCTGGAAGCACTGCACGGGAAACAGAAACATGGGAGTCAAAGGGGTGATTTCAGCAGCCTGGTCCAGTGCTTTTCCAGGGCACCCCCCAAAACTGAGTGATTAAGATTTTGCAGACCATTCTCACTGACAGGGGCCTGTCTTTGTACAGTCCCCAGCACCTGAAACCCCTCTTAATTACCTACAGTTAAAGTACATTGTGGTTAAACACACACTCCTGAAGGAAAAAGCCCAGCTCTGCTCACTGCCAGGGTTGGGGGGACACTTCTGTCAGATGTTCTGTTACATTATGAGCTGGTTAAGCAAAAAAGCTGCCAGGTTTCAAACCTCCCCCTTTACAAGGGATGTGGGTGACATGCACACAGGCAAAGCAATCAGCTCAGGGTGGGAAGGTCTGATCACCACCTCCTGTGACAGTGGCACAGTGACACGGAACCACGTGCTGTGTGAGCTGTTTTTGGGAACAGGAGGGCACAACAGGCACAGCCCAGGCAGGAGCAGCCCTACCTGGAGGGGCATGTTCCCTGCAGTCACACTGACTTTCTCTTCCAGCTTCTGGGGCTCAGCAGAGGCTCCTTCACACTGCAAACCACACTTGTGCAAGATGTTGTTGAACACCTAAACCAAGAGACAGGGCAGTGTTAACAGAGAGGAGCAGGGCAAGCTTTGTCCTGGGAACAACCACTGCCCATCCCAAATGCAACTTGGGACTGTTTCTGTAATACCTCCTGGTAGTGAGCTATTCCCAAAGCCCTCCTGCCCTCCTCCCTGAGGCTGGCAGGACAGATTTTGTGGTCCTTTTTTACAAGCAAAGGTTCTGGGGAGGAGCTGCCAGCTGCAATGGTGACCAAACCCACCCTTCTGCAAACTGCTCTGATATGGCAGAGCACAAAAAGCAAATGGAATCTCTGCTGCCCTCCCCAGTAATTAAATTGAAGGCTTGGTCTTGCATCCCAGGATATTTTTACATTGTGGTTTCCCCTCTGAGATTTACCTCCAACAGTTTCTTAACACATGGAAAAAAAAAAGAACAATGTGGGTTTCCAAAAAGTCAAGTGACATTATAGGGGTCCTGGGGTAAATGATACAGAATTGTGGAATCATGGAATGGTTTGAGTGGGAAGGGACCTCAAAAATCACACAGTTCTGCTCCCTGCCATGGCCTTGGACACTTCCAGGGATCCAGGGGCAGCCACAGCTTCTCTGGGCAACCTGTGCCAGGGCCTCCCCACCCTCACAGCCAACAATTCCTTCCCAATATCCCATCTAACCCTGTCCTCTGGCAGTTTGAAGCCCTTCCCCCCTTGGCCAGTCACTACATGCTCTTGTAAATACCTTGTGTTTATTTTTGTGCATAGGGCAGCTTTTTGAGGACATAAACATGACATTTCAGGGTACAAAGACTTCAAGACACTTTGATTTCCCCCTCAGGCTGAATGTGAATCCTGCTTGCTCAGGTTGGAGAACATAAAAGCTGTTTATATAAAGGAAAGCTGATACATGGAGAGGTGCTAAATAGCTTTTGCACGGCCCCAGGGCACCCCTTGCATCAGATTTTCCCTTGCTCCTGAACCTGCAGTGTTATCCCTAACCCATTCTGCTGTGTTAAACTACCTCTCATGGTTTCTATTTTGTTGATTTAAGTTTAATTCTTCCCCTGAACTGCCCAATGAAAATTCCTTGAGATTCACTGGAGGGAAGGCAGGAAGCTGAAGGAAGGTGATGGGAGAGTCATCAAGGAATAGTTTTAGATAAAGGCTCAAAACCTCCCTGAGACACATTAACATAAACTAGGGAAAGGAAGCAATAGCAAAATCAAGGGAGGTTTAGGTTGGATCTCAGGGAAAGGTTCTTCCCCCAGAGGCTGGTTGGGCACTGCCCAGGCTCCCCAGGGCAGTGGGCACAGCCCCAAGGCTGCCAGAGCTGCAGGAGGGTTTGGATGATGCTCTGAGGGACAGGGTGGGATTTTGGGGTGTCTGTGCAGGGCCAGGAGTTGGACTGATGGTCCTTGTGGGTCCCTTCCAGCTCAGGATATTCTGTGATTCTGTGAACTGCCTGCCTATGACTGTTCCCTTCCACTCTCCAAGCCCTGCCACAGTTCCAGAGGAAATCCCAGCAGGAGAGCAGTACCTGGAGGACAGTGGGCAGAGTCTCATCCAGGTCACCGAAGTAACTTGGCTGCTGAGTGAAGATATTTTCTGAAAAGGGGAAGGAGACCATTTCCATTAGTTCAGGCACTGACACCAACGAGCAAATTGGCACCAGAATATTGTACCCATGACATTGTACCCATGACATTGTACCTGTGACACTGTACCCGTGACACTGTACCTGTGACACTGTGCCTGTGACATTACTGACACTGTGCTGTGACATTACTGACACTGTGCCTGTGACATTGTGCCTGTGACATTACTGACACTGTACCTGTGACACTGTGCCTGTGACATTACTGACACTGTGCTGTGACATTACTGACACTGTGCCTGTGACACTGTGCTGTGACATTACTGACACCCCCCAGGCACAGCTCATGACCACGTAGGACAGGGGCCCAGCTCAATCCTCAGTCCAAGCACAGGCCCTGCTCCCAGAAAGCTGCTCCATCAGCCCCCCAGTGCCACTGGAGGTGCAGCAGTGGGAACATGCTCATGAGAGCAGAGCAAAGGAGGTGTCAGATGATTCATGCTCCAGGGGCTGGATCAATGAATAATGCAAATACTATCACTGAACATCCCCAGTTCCTTTATTTGACAACTGGAGTTGACTTTTAATTACTGATAACAGTTCAGCACACACTGGAAATGTGCTGCAGAATATTTCTTAAAGGTAATGAGGCTTTAGTAACACCTGCTATTACATTACTGGGGCTCCATTATCTTTACAAAATACTCCACTGAGTAATGCCGTGCCATAAATCCTCACCAAGCACTGAGGCTTCTATTTTCCTGGGAATTATTGTTCAGACAATGAAAATTAAGAGTTCTCCAGCAAGCACAGAGCTTGGGCAAGAGTTATGAGATGAGTTTCAGAAAAATTTAAACCCTGAGAAGAACCTAAAGTTTATGAAGGTATGAATTACAGCCCAGAACTGCTCATGCCATCATTGTCACAGCATAATGAAATAACCAGGTGGGCAAATCCTTGGCCACCTGTGTGCAGAGTTATTGTGTGGCACTGCAGAGCATAATTCAAAGGAGGTTTCATGCACTCAGGTCTTCTTTGGAATATTTAAATCCAAGATAATCTAAGCTTCACATCTCAAAGAGATCTATCTATCTTGTCATGCCTTTCTTCCCACCTCTGAGGCCCAAGAGAGGAATTTAGAGTAGAAGTTACTGAAAAAAAGGATAAAGGGATTAAAAATGCAAAGGTTTATCTCAGCTTTTCTGGCTGGAAATCTGGCTGCATCACATGATCTCTAACACCTCTCTTGTTAGTGAGCTCAGAAATGAGACAAAAATAGCAAAGAAAGGGGAAAGTTTCATCCCATGAGCTTCATTCAAAGGGGGCAAGTATTTACTAAGAAGAGCTCACTTAATCCAAGCCCAGATACTCTTCCAGCTGTGCTCAGGTGACATTAAAGATCACAGGCAGTTGCCCTGTGAAGGGAGCACAGGATAAACACAGAAGTTAAGTCAATGTGCTCCATCTTCATCCCTCAGGTTCTGGCATCCACGGCTGAGACATTCCTGACTGTCCCTGCCACTGAGGCTGTGTGTGCACACAGAGAAATCCAGGGGTAAGCACAGCTTGAGCAACACTCTGAAGTGTTTGTGGTTTGGAGGCACTAAATACATCAATGTCTGCTTTGAAAATTCAAGTTCTCCCACTTCCCAGAGCAGAGGTTGCCTCACGCTGAGCGTTTCACTTGGCTCCCAGCTCTGGGAACAGAAGCACTCACATGAGCAGTTGGACTGTGCCCCAGCTCCCAACCCTCCTCCCTCTTTGCCCAGGAGTTGTTTGATCCTTCCCATCTCTTCCAGGATTTTACAGAACCCTCACATTCCTCTCCCAGTGGCTGAGGACACGTTTAATTGCATGGGAAAGGACTGAGCCTTGGTTCAAGCCTAAAAAAGCAAGAGCCCAGCTCGGGGCAGCAAAGCATGACATGATGTTTCCTTGGCACACATGAAGTGCACAAGAATAAAGAAAAGCACAGTCTGATCTAGAAATGATAGATCCTAGTTGCTACTGAACAATTCATTTTCAGAGTGGTAACACTGGTATAAAACCCCACTTGTCACTTGTCACACAAGTAAGGAAAAGCTTAAGTGCAACAAGTTGTTCCTTGGCTTTAACTAACCAATCATCTTCTGGAGCAGGAGGCCATTTCCTTTCCCAAAAAGCACACAGAGATCCAGAATCTTTGGGATGTCAAACAAGAAGTTGTTGTAAATGATTTCTCCAAAGACAGAGGGAGTGATAAAATGTTCCTACAAAATAAAAAAACAGGAGTAATTTAAAGGATAATCCCCCCCTTGCTCTGAGGTAACTTGAGCATTACAATGACACCCCTAAAAACCTCTCTCAGAGGAGTGTTAAGGGTTTGGTTTCAGAGAAGGCAGCAGCTCTGCTTGAAACAGCTTCTGTGGAGACATCCACATTCCTAGCTGCCTGTCACTGCCACTGATTTCTTCGTGTGAAGTGAATCAATCTACCTAAAAGTTAAACCAAAAATGTCCCCACAGTTCATGAGTTTGTCCCCAGCCTGGGGACAAACAGCTGAGCTGGCACAGAACAGCTCAGGAGCAGGAGTGAGTGACCAGGCACAGGCACAGCCTCACTGGCACTCACACAACAGGTCACAGCCTGAGGTTTTTGGACCCTGGGAGAGCAGAACCAGGGCACCAGAGATCACAGAATCAGTGACAAGCACGAAAAAGGCCCAGGAGCTGCAGCTCTGTACCCTGACTGCTGAACACTGTGCTGAAAACTCGTCACGCTGAGGGAATTTCTTCCAAAATTCTAGATGAAAACAAAAGGTCTGACACTGAGAAACAAACATCTGAAACGTGACTTTGGATTTCCAGAAGCCCAATTTGCCAGTGACAGCGAATGTTTTCAGCTCTGGTGAAAGGCAGGGCACGTTCTCCCTGCTGAAGCAGAGGGACAGGTCCAGTTTCCAGAACTCCTGCATGACAACAGACCATTCATTCCCCTCAAATCACTCAGCTGTAAAATGGTTTCAAATGCTCGCCTGCCTCTTGGAGAAGTGAGATTTAATCAGACCCTGGAATGAAAGACACCACAGAGGTGTTGAGTGCCTCTGCTGAAGTGGTGCCAGCTGCTGGATCCAGCATTCCTGCTACCTGCTCCTGTCCCAGTCCTCCAGCTCCCCCCACGAGCCCTTTCCTAAATATTTTATCCCCAAATAACACATCAAGAACCAATGAGGAGTTCAAGGGAGTAGTTGCTAAAACAAAAGGTGCCTCATCCATCCTGCCCAAAGGCCTGGTGAAAATTCCACAGCTCCTGGTGGGAGTTGCACTCACACCATTAGTGCTGAGTGTGTCTTTAATTATAGAATCCTGGAATGGGTTGGGTTGGAAGGGACCTTAAAGCACATCCAGTCCCACCCCCTGCCATGGGCAGGGACACCTTCCACTAGCCCAGGTTGCTCCAAGCCCCGTCCAACCTGGCCTTGGACACTTCCAGGGATCCAGGGGCAGCCACAGCTTCTCTGGGCAACCTGGGCCAGGGCCTCACCACCCTCACAGCCAACAATTCCTTCCCAATCTCCCATCTCTCCCTGCCCTCTGGCAGTGGGAAGCCATTCCCTGTGTCCTGTCCCTCTATCCCTTGCCCGCAGTCCCTCTCCAGCTCTCCTGGAGCCCTTTTGGGCACTGGAAGGGGCTCTCAGGTCTCTCTGGAGCCTTCCCTTCTCCAGGCTGAATGCCTGATGATGCCAAGAAAACAGTAACTCAGAGCAACTTCACTGTGTGTCCAAAACTTGGGGAAGGTTCAGGACAGACAGGTATTAGCCCAGATTCTGTGACACTGAGGGAGTGAACCCTCGGGAATGGTGGCCTGAAGAGCCTGTTCCATGTGGCCACACGGAGCCCAACTTGATCTTTCTCCTCTCACCATGACATATCCCACCACCACACATTATGTAAGGAAGGAGATCCAGGCAATCAACTAAGGAATCAGTGCATAGTTCAGATACTTCAGCTCTGAGTGTTGCCATCTCCACATGGAAAATCAGACTGACAAAAACACCGGGGAGAGGAACA
This sequence comes from Manacus vitellinus, assembly GCF_001715985.3. Classification (NCBI taxonomy): domain Eukaryota; kingdom Metazoa; phylum Chordata; class Aves; order Passeriformes; family Pipridae; genus Manacus; species Manacus vitellinus. The sequence goes on from NW_021940840.1 coordinate 233,026, forward strand.
CCACCGGACACGCAGGGCAGAAACAGGATTCCTTTCTCTAATTCCCTTTTTCCCCCGAGTTATACAGCCCTGGGAGGCAAAGCAACATTCACCTTGGACTCCTTGTGGGTGGACATCCTGAGGAAGGTGAGGAAGACGCTGTGATGGAGGGATTTCTGCACATCCTGCACCTCTGGATGGCAATCCCACATCCCGTCGAACTTGCGGGGGGCACGGCACAGGTAGGAGTCCAAACACTTCTGCAGGGTCTCATCAAATATCACCTGGCACACGGAAAGACAAGGAAATGGGAAGGAGGGAATCTCACACATTCATAGGTTGAGTTCATGGGCATCTCAGTTAAGTTTAAAGACGATCCAAAAACGCTTAAAAGGGCTCAGAGGATTCCCATATCCATCAAATACAAGCAAACTCTTAAAATCCACAGTGGAAAATCCATAGGGAAATACTTTCTTTGCACTCTAAGGTGCAGTAATTGAAATTAAAATGTTTCCCAAGTGACACAACGAGCACAAACAAATCTTTATGGAAATGATTTCAAGCTCATGGCTTTTACAAGCACCTGCACGGTCCTGCTTCATCCTCAGTGACCACAAAACAACGATTACCTGGCACCAGAATTTGTCGTGAGGCAAAGCCAGGAGCCAGTTCAGGTCATCTGCAATGAACTTGGCTCTCTCCAGGAACTCCTCCAGCAGAGCAGGGTCCCTGACAGCAGGAGGGGGTTTGTAGAGCACGAAGGACCGATCAGCTTTGATGTCTGGGTGCTGCAGGAAGCAGAGACACGGAGCTCAATCCCCACACCAAGCCAGGGGAGTGCCCAGTTACACCTGCACTGCCCCGGGAATTCCAGGACACACAAAGTTACATTTTAATACAGTTTGACATTCATGGAATCATGGAATAGCGTGGCTGGGAAGGGACCTTAAAACCCATCCAGTTCCACCTTCCACCAGCCCAGGTTGCTCCAAGCCCCGTCCAGCCTGGCCTTGGACACTGCCAGGGATCCAGGGGCAGCCACAGCTTCTCTGGGCAACCTGGGCCAGGGCCTCCCCACCCTCACAGCCAGGAATTCCTTCCCAATATCTAACCTAAGTTTCCCCCCTGTCACTTTGAGCCCACTACTCCTTGTCCCAGCCCTACAATTCCTCATGAGAGGAACATTCAGTTCCCTGGTAACTTCCCATTTTTTAACCCTTCAAGGCAGTGGGTTTGTGTCTTGATTTACCAGCAGTATTTCCAGACCTTGATAATTTGGTAATGTTGCTCCCTGCTTTCTATTAACCAAAGCCTTGCAAAGCAATCCTCCCACACCTTCAGAACAAACAGCAGGAGCTTCATGTCAAGCCTTTGAACTCTCTCTTTTTCCTCTGAACTGGTTCTTGCACAATATTCCATGAACTCAAACTGACACAACCATCAAACAGAAACACTTCACTTCCCAGGGTTTACTGACCAGGCCCTGCCCAAATCCTCCCACCTTAGAAGGAGAATTACAATGAGCAGCAGCTCCAAGCTCTGCCTCATCCCACAAGAGTGCTCAGGGTGGTGATGGTCCCACTCCTGCAACATGCCCAGAAGGTTCTCTCCAGGCCTTATTTCTGGGAGAAAAGGGTTACTGTGGGTTTAAGGTTTTGATTTCATCCAACTGAAGGCACAGGGTGGGAGATCACGAGTGGACTGATCCCAGAGCTGCAGCTCAGAGCTAAAATTGAGGCAGGGCTTGCAAAACCTCCCCGAGCTTCTCTATTGCAGCAGAGGTGACATCACTGATCAACTCATAATTTTGTTCCTTAAAAGAGAGGATCTGGGAAAACACAGTTTACCACAGATGTTGAACAGAGTAAGTTTGGTTGTTGCGTTTTGGGGCTTTTTGTTATGGTGGGTAAAGGAAATTTCAGTTATCTGAATGCATTAAAAAAAGAGATTTATTTAGCAGGCAAGCTGAACAAATTTCATCCTATCCCAGCCCAAGGGGTGGTTTTGCCCAAGTCCCAGTATAAGACAATTATTTATTAAAGTTCTTGTTTGTGTTTCAGGAAAAGCAGAGCTCACCAGTGCTGGCAAAGTTCTCAGCTTCCCTGTCTTGGGATCCCTTTGTGTCAGCTGGAGCTCATCCAGAGGCAGTGCTGGCATCCTGATGGCTTGTTCCTGTCCCCAGCAAACAAAAGCAGCACAGGAGGCACTTTACAAGGTCAGTCAGGCAAAAGCACAACAAAAGAAGCTGCAGCCTGGCTCTAACACACACACACAGAGTGGCTGCAAACACAGTTCTGCAAAGCAATTTATACCCAGCAACTGATACCCCACCAAAAGGCCAAATCCTGAGGGAACACCCAGGATTCCTGAGGGAATCCCAGAAGAAACCTGTAATGTGGTGCTGTACTTTCATTCCTGTTCCTTACTGGGAGAGCACAGGTATCTTCCAGGACAACAAAGAGCATTTGGGGACACTGCTCAGTATGGAAATTGGAGATTTAAATGTGGGTGCTGGATGAACTCTCTGCCTTTGCAGCTTCTTTTAACACTTGCAGTCCATCTCCTGACAGCACAGCCTGCAGAGGGAATCCAAACACAGCCTGCATGGGCTGTTAAAAGAGTATTTTTGGTGTTTCTGAGGCAGAATCACTCAGCACTCACCCAGACAAGGCACCCAGGCTGAGCCCACACACAGCATTCCCTGCCCTGCCAATTCCCACGTGCTCCCTAACCCGTGGCTTCATCTCCCACAGCCTCTGGGGGCTCAGAAACGTTTCAACTGCCTTTCAGAAATTAGCTGGAAGTCAAACATCAGAGTAACTCAAGAGAAAGTATGTTATGGGCGTCGTTAAAAAAGTTCAGACATAACCTGCAACTTTCATATTTTGTGTTTAATTTCTTTAGGGGGGCTTTAGTACTGAGTTCTGCAAAATGATAGTAAAAAGTTCTGTTCTTGTTGAGGTCTAAGGTCACACATCTCCTGATATGTACAATTAACACAGTCACACTGATTGGGCAGAATATCAATTAAAAGAAGAGAAGGGTCTCTACAGCTGAACAACTGATTCAGGAGCATGGTCACAGTTTAGACACCAAGTGAGAGAGGGACATTTTTCATTCCAGAGGATTTGCCACCTATGGATTTAGGCAAAAAATTGTGCCATCTCACATTTTAGACCTCAATTAAAAAAAAAAAATACAGTAGAGCAACAGCAACACACACAGTTTAGAAAACTCAAAATAATCATGTCTTTCCAGGGAAGTTTAAAAATTAAAATGTTGACAAGGTAACAATTTTTTTAAGATACAAAATTTCTTTTGGGGAAAAGACAAACAACACCAAAACTTTTCAGCAGAATAAGCCAAGCTGGTTTTCAGTTCTGGTCATATATTTAACTTGGCACTTAACATTTCTAGAGTCATTCTGAGAACTGCACGTAGAAGGGTGTGTTTGCAATGAGGAAAATCATGCCAAGTGTCTCATTTCCAGCCTGCCAGGCATCCAAATGTCCAGTCCAAGTCAAAAACATCTTGGAAAAGACAGACCCCTGGCCAAAAGCTTATTCAGCTGGAGAATAGAAGAAACCTGAGTATGGAATATCCTCAGCACAGAGAACCATTCCTGATCACCCTCATAAGCTTTTCCCCACTCAAGAACTTTGGTCTGAACTACAAGCCCACGATTATTCTGTTGTGCCCTGTGGTTCCAGGCACAGTGAAAAAGCCAAACAGCCCTGACAAAGAACACAGTGACCCCAACTTCTGCCAGGGAAACTGATGTTCCCAGTGCCAGAGGAGTTCTCTGTCCTGCACTTCCCACAAGATGCACAGGCATGGGGACATCCAGGGTGAGGTGACACCGCTGGGGCTGCGGGACCCACTGTGGCACAGCTGGCAGAGGGCAGTGCTGGGGCTTGTCACGGACTCATGGAATGGTTTGGGTGCGAAGGGACCTTAAAGCCCATCTTGTTTCACCCCCTGCCTGGGCAGGGACACCTTCCACCAGCCCAGGTTGCTCCAGCCCGGCCTTGGACA
>NW_021940840.1:238613-305409 GCF_001715985.3 Manacus vitellinus
CGTGACCAAACGGGCGGGTTCAGCCCCAGACCGGGCCGGCCGCGGGGCTGGGGCAGTGGCACCCCCTGACTTGTGTGGGGATGGGAAGGAGCCTCCAGCTGTTCTCCCTTTGAAGGCAAACCAGCTGGTCCAATAAATCCCCTTCGTAAAGAAGGCAACCCCGATATCTCAGTGGCACTGCCCCATCGGGCTCACGGGCAGGGGCAGGGGCTCTGCGGGGACAGGGGCCGGTCCCAGCCGGGACCCCCGCGGCCCCTCGGCGGTTCCCTCGGCGGTGACCGCCCGGTGCTCCTCGGGGGGTGTCTGTGCCGTACAGCCGGACACTGCGGGACAAGGGCAATTCCTGTCCGTTCGTACGGGCACAGGTTACATCAGTCACGCTTACACGGCACTGAAACTGCAGGAATCGGGCGCGTCCCAGCCCGCGGGGTGACACGGGCACATCCAGCCGTCACCAATCTGTGCTCCGAAGGGTCCTGGCTCTCCCCCGTGACCGCAGGGAACTCCTCCTAAACTTAGAGTCCAGCTTTAGATGGCAAAGTGGCCTAAAATAGAAACCACGCCATGCCCTGTGTCATGTGGCTGATCAGGGATGGGCTGGAAGGAGGTCCCGGCTCCCAATCCCCGATCCTCGCGGAGCCCGGACAGCCGGGGTTGTGCCTCCCCGCTGCCCCACTGTGTGTGCTGGCCCGTGACCCCACGGGGGGAGCGGGGAGGGGGCTGCACACCTCGAGGGATCCCTCAGCCCTGCCCCGGCCCCGTGTGCCTGTCCCACGGGCAGGAGGGCTCTGTTCCCTTCACACTCGGTCGGGTGTTACCGATTCGCACTGTAAATGTCACAACGGGCTGTCTGGAACTTGCCATCTCTCCTGTTCTGTCGAATTAGTAATTTTTATATGAAATATTCGTTATTTCTCGAACATCACTGCACCACTCAGGCCTCGGGACCGGAGCCCCGGCTGTGCGGAACAACCCGCCAGGACCAGCCCCCAGCGATGGTGTCGATCCAAGCTTTGCTCCGACTGCTCTGGGGAGGATAACGCTTGGCAACTGAAACATGATTCCCTTGCAGAGGCATCTGTTTATCTCCCCTCCTGTGCCAGCCCTCCTCAGAGCAGTCCTGGCACGATGCCAAGTGACTCAGTGGGCTTCGAATGTGTCATCGAGCTGTTTTGAGTCACTATTCCTCTTTTTGGGGTGTTTTTTGTTACCTTACCAACTGCGTATTCTCTATTTGATTTCCTGAAGCACCGTGAACTACTGGGGCCTCTGCCCAAAAATATTGGGGATATTAATTCCTCATGTATAACCGAGTTAGATAATTATATGTAGACACGTTATTCGTACAAATCTATCTGGCAAAAAAAAAAGTGCATCTGCTCAACGTGTCAGAGACCTTTAACACTTCATGACAGCAAAAGTTAAATTTGAAATCTTAACAAAATCACGACTTTCTGATCCCAGTGTGCAGGGAAACTGCCAGCCTGTCTGCCCAGATAAGGCAAAGCATTAAAATCAGCACGATGGCTGCTGGCTGTGCTGAAAATCCCTCTTTCAAGGTTTGATCCAGAGCCATCTGAAGTTACAGGGCAAGCAGGTTTCGGATCAGATGTGAAAGGGAGATCTTCTCCAGAAAAAAAAAAGCTTTTGGAAAGGAGCTTTTATTGAAAGGATCCTTCTCCAGTGTGATTCATGGACAGGAGGAAGCTGCTCAGCACTGGATGTAGTGCTGGGGGAGATCAGATGTCACCAGCCCAGGCCTGGGACGAGTGCCCTGGTTCTGTGGCAGCTACACAGGGATCACCTCCCGACTCCGGCTCTGCAGGAAGGCTGCTCCCCCCTCCCAGAGTGATAAGGCACAAAAGCAGCTTTTCTGTTTCAAGCAGCACAAAAAGCACCCAGAAGAGGAGTGAAACACTGGAGTGACCCCGGGAACGTGCTACTGGAGGTCGCACTGATGTATTTTCCTGGCCAGGCTGCCCCAAGCGCTGCAGTCCAGCATCCCACGTCCTGAACAGCACTGAGGCTTCCACAGCTCCTGCCTTTGCTCAAATTCCACCCCAAAGTCCCAAATGAGAGCGTGGGGTTGGAAGGAGTCTCTGCTTTGCTTCTGTGCAGTCACAAAGAGCTGTTTTCCTACTCACGCAGGAGCCTTGGTGCTTTCCAGGCCGAGTGACCTTCCTTGCCACACACAGACCAGGGGAGGCTCAGCTGCTGTCCCCTCTGCTGCTCCAGAGGACATCAGAGTGTGCTCTCCTCACACGCTGGTCTGAGGGTGCAGGGAACCCTGAAGGACCATCACGTCAGAGTGAAGGGAATAGAATAGAGTAAAATAGAATAAAATGAAAGAGTTATGAAATGGCCTGAGGAAAATGTCAGTGTAATCTAAAAAAAAAAAGAACCATAGTACTAAATTGCAAAGTTGTAGAAATTGGCTATTAAGTGTTCAAAGCAGCTGAAATGCAATTACAGTAATAGCAATGAATCAGGAGAGCCCTGGGCTTTGCAATATTTCAACCCAGCTCTGCTTTTTCCTTTTTTCCATTTTATCTTAATGATATACATTAGCTTATCAAGGACTAATGGAAGCTACAAACCTTGGAATCATAGAGTGACAGAATCATTTAGGTTGGAAAAGACCTCCAAGTTTGACTGATCACCACCTTGTCAACTAGACCGTGGCATTAAGTGCACATCCTGTTGTTTCTTGGACACCTCCAGGGATGGGGACTCCACCCCTGCCCTGGGCAGCTGTGTCAGGGCTGGACAGCCCTTTCCAGGAAGAAATGTTCCCTGATGTCCAACCTGACCCTCCCCTGGCACAGCCTGAGGCCGTTCCCTCTCCTCCTGTCCCTTGTTCCCTGGGAGCAGAGCCCGACCCCCCCCGGCTCCCCCCTCGCATGTCAGGACTTGCAGAGCCAGAAGGTCCCCCCTGAGCTCGCTTTGCTCCAGGCCTGAGCCCCCAGCTCGTCCTCCGCCTGCTCCTGCTGCTCCAGCCCCTTCCCAGCTCCGTTCCCTTCCCTGCACACGCTCCAGCCCCTCAGTGTCTCTCTTGTCTGAGGGGCCCAGAACTGGGCACAGCACTGGAGGTGCCCCAGCAGTGCCAGCACAGGGTAACAATCACACCTTCCACAGCATGTTCTTGACAGCCATAAAGACAGAGGTGTCAGCGTTAAACTATTGACCTGATGGACCCTACAATAATTCATTAACTGTTCTTTTAATTTCCCATCGTTCTCCAGTTAAACCCTTCTAAGTCTGTTTTCATCATGAAGTCTGATCGTAGAATATTTCTTATTTTGGTCACTAATGAAAGCCACCAGAGATGACCCAAGGTACTCCTCAGTTGACTCCCTGTGTGGCACTGGGGCTGGGAGGGGCAGGAACACCCGTTCCCCTGTGCCAGGACACTGCAGGTACCGCGTCCGCCTGGGCAGTGGAACCCAGGAGTTGCTCAACTGTGGAGAGTTTAATGATGCAAGTTCCTGTGGGTGGGAACTCCCAGCAGAGCCCTGAGCCAGCTACCAGCCTGTGTCTACAGGAAAGAATTAGCACCAAAAGATATTCAGTTAAAATAATATCATCTTCTAAAGACACTTGAAGCAGATCCTCTGATCCGACAGCTGCCTGGCCCCTCTTTGCCTGCTGTTTCTCTAATTATCCAACCTCAGGAGGAAGGTTCTTAAGTGCTTATTAAGAAAAACAGATATGCTTTATTATGAAAAGCATTTTTTTCAGGCAGCTTTGTTGCAGCAGCACAGCACATGATACAGGTTAAAGTTGTGTCAGTTGGCTTTTGCAAAGAAAAGACAGGTTCAGCACAAAATGCTTTCAACCTTTTATGTATTTTTAGCTCACGGGATAAAAAATATCATGAGATGGTTTGAGTGGGAAGGGACCTTAAAGCACATCCAGTCCCACCCCTGCCATGGGCAGGGACACCTCCCACCAGCCCAGGTTGCTCCAAGCCCCGTCCAACCTGGCCTTGGACACTTGCAGGGATCCAGGGGCAGCCACAGCTTCTCTGGGCAACCTGGGCCAGGGCCTCCCCACCCTCACAGCCAACAATTCCTTCCCAATCTCCCATCTCTCCCTGCCCTCTGGCAGTGGAAGCCATTCCTGTGTCCTGTCCTCCATACCTTTGTCCCGTGTTTGCGTTCCCCCCTTTGTTCCCCCCCACCCCCAGTCCCTCGCAGCTCTCCTGGAGCCCCTTTAGGCCCTGCAAGGGGCTCTCAGCTCTCCCTGGAGCCTTCTCTTCTCCAGGTGATCCCCCCCAGCTCTCCCAGCCTGGCTCCAGAGGAGGAAATGATGAGTCTAACATGAATCTCTATTCATCTAATAATTATCTCCTATGGGTTATTAGTTTTTTAAAGAAAATAATATAAGCATCCACAAACCAAGACTTCCAGGCATCCTTCCTGCACTGAACTGAATACTGAGGGCTTCAGCTTTTACTTCCAGGTATAGAAACTCCTTGCATAAACAAGGTGTCATCCATCACCCACAGAGCAATGAACAGGAGCAGCACTGGTGTGTCCAATACAAATTCAGGAATGCAGAGCTCTCCTGCCTTTCACAGCTGGACATAGTCTGGCTTTGGCTGATCCAGACAGAGCTGGCTGACACATCCGTGCAGAGCCAGGCTCAGCCATCTGTGCTCCTACCTGCAAACACTGTCCCCAAAGCCATTTTCATATTTGCTCAAAAGTGTGGTCGCTGTTCCACTGAACTTGAAGTTCTGAGTCCCCCAAATCTTCGTGTTTGGGTAGTCCTGTGATAATCATCTTGATGTGCAGCCAAGGCAGCTTCACTGCTGCTTCCCCTCAGCGCAGCGTCACTAATAACACGTCTTGGTTTAAAACGGGGTCATTACCAGACAAAAAAAATCCTAAAATGAGACTGTTGCAAAATGTTCCGACCAAAATGATATGTATGTAATAAAAATCTCGTTATTTTCAAATTATTCATCTACTTTGCAGGGGAATGAGTCAGAGCATCTGTTCTGGGGCCCCATCAGGAGGACTGGCAGTGGGTGGCTCTCACCTGCCACGTTTGAATCAGGGGTGTTCTGACCCCGATGTCACCTCCTCCCAGCTGGATGGAATGAGCAATGAAATAGCAGCTTGTTTGATGGGAGCAGGAGGGATGGAAGCACCTACAAGACAAGGAATACCACGTCAATACAGTGACCAGGGATGGGGCTGAACATTCTGCTCAGGCATTCATTAAAAAACCAGGAGAGTAAAATGAGTAAAACATCTAAGTAGGATAAAAGATGAGAAAACAAACAAAATAGGAGAGAAGCGATGAAAGGAGCTGCTTTTGGGTAGCAAACTGGCCAAAGGAGGCAGTTTGGAGTCCTGAGAAAGCAAACTCCCCCATGCTCCATGATCTGACTGTTCTTACTGGATCAGGACTTGGCGTGCTGATTGTTTGTTTTAAGGCATATCTGAGCTTGCCATCAGTTTTTCATCATAACAGACACAGCCTGCAAAGGCTGGGGTGGGTGTTGGGGCCAGTGAAGTGTATAAAGGTCACTGGATGGGAACAGGGGCAGGGAAGGACCCAGCACACCTTTGGCTTGGCTGTTTGTCGCTGTCCCAGGTGTGGGACACTCCAGGGCTGCAGCTCATGCCCAGGATGGGCACCAGGGCTGGGCTCTGGGAAGGTGATCCCAGGGACCGGGGTGGGATGAGCCAGAACAGGATGCTCTCCACAACCACGTGCAGATTTTAAATGTGTCCTTACTGAACTCAAGTGACATTTGGGTTGCAACTGCAGCCCAAGGAACGTCTTTCCACACCAGGTACCCCTTTTCTTTCCACACCAGGTACCCCTTTTCTTTCCACACCAGGTACCCCTTTTCTTTCCACAAGGAGCCAACTAGTGGCTCAGTGGCTGTGCCTCAAAGAGTAAGAGAGGTTTGGGGAGGACTCGTTGGGCCTTTAGGGTCAGTTCTCAGCTGTTGGTGGCAACTGCATGAGGGTACAGCAGCTCTGGGAAGGATGACCCAGAGCCTCGGGACTTGAGCTGCTGGAAGCTCCGGTGTTCTCATGTTTCAGCCCAGACTTTTCATGGCCATCGGATACTTGTTTTCTCGTGTATGAACACCCCTGCTCTTAAGGGAGATGTGTTTACTGTTGTGTTTACTCCCTGAAGTTTTGTGGAGAACACCCATTTCCCTTCTCAGCGTTCAGGTTTTCTGGCTAAACAAATTATTTCAAGATCCTTATATAGGGAAAAAAATCAGTATTACCCTGTAATTACTTTCTGGTCACATTTTGTCTCCCTCAATAAAAAGTGACCAGAGCTGCATGCATAATTCCAGAGAAGGTTGCAGCAGAGCTTCCTATAATGGCATTAACATTTCCCCTTGTCCTGGAAATATCTCAGTTGATCCATGCTTTTTGTCAGATCTGCTTCATACTGGGAGTTCACAGTCATCTGGAGATCAACAAATACACCCAGATTTTTCTCTTCTTCTGTCATTTCCAACTGATGAGCTCCCAGCTTGCAGCAGAGATTCTTGTTAGCAATTCCCAAGGGCATGACCTTGTACTTTCCACTATTAAATTTCATCCCATTTCCAGTGTGCCAGCTCTGTGTTATCCAACTCTTCCAGCAGTACAGCTATTCCTGCTGCTCGGCTGGTGCCTCCCAGCTTTGTGCCATCAGCAAATGCCATCAGCTCACTCCTACCTTTTGTTCCAAGGCCTGTCTGAAAAATATTGTGCAAGATCAAGAGCACATACAGACCTGCCTTGCTGGGCCAGCCTGTGATCACGGGGATCCAGCACTCCAGAGGCTGGATAGGGAGAACAAGGGAACCCAGACACTTTCTGCTCACTCTTCCCTTTGAACGCCCTGTGGATCCACAACTGGTGTATATTTCAGGTGCCTTCCCTACCTTTTCCATCTAGCTACATTTTATGGACCTGCTTTCCATTAATTTATTGAATAAATTAATTAATCTATAATATATCTGTTGTCTAAAAAACAATTATCAAAGGTATAATCTTAGTTAAATGCAATTAATCTTTAGTAAAGCTATGTCACATTTTTACTTTACATTTTTACATTTATTTGTCTGGCCCCAACTGCTTTTTCCTTTATATTTTATTTTTTAAGCTTTTAATGTTGTTGAGGTCACACTAACGTGTGTCTAAATGACTGGATTGCTTTACTTCCTCCTGCTTAAAACCAGCCAGTGCTTCAGGAGTTCCTCTGTAATTCATTACCACCCTCCAGCTGACAAATTAAAAACTGTACTGGATGAGTGAGGATACATTCCAGGTCCGTCAGGACTCTGGTTTTGGGAACACCTCATTCCCTGAGCTGTCAGGTTCTTACAGGCCTTGCTCTCCCTTTGGGTCCAGTAATTCCCATTTCCATAAAATAATCCTCATTAGCTATCATCCTTCGTCCTGATCATCATGGGAAATATGGGCAAAAGTCATTTAACATATTAAAAAATACACTGGAACACAAGTAATGGAGAGGTTCAGGGCACAGGACATGGAATGTCTCCATGCAATGTGTGTGACCGTATTGGTAAGGATGGAGTATAGAAATAAGCAGCTGGAAGTGCCCAGCTTTTCCTGTCACAGGGATGGCACTGCAGGAGTTCCCCCTCCTTGAAAACCAGCAGGAGCACCCAGCAGGTTCTGCTGTGCAGCAGCCCTGGGTCTCCAGGATCCAGCTCCCTGAAGTAGGTCACATCTGATCTCCCTCCAGACACACTCAGAAAGGCAACATTTAACAGGGACTTCTCAAAATTCACATTTTGCTTGCTAATGCTGTCAACACACATCCTTTTCAGATTCACCTATACTGGCTCAACATATTTTCGTTGCTTTGGCGTGTAAACAGGCCAAGAATCCTGTTTTTCCCTTCAGTTACCTGTATTTCTCCCAAAGTTCTGCTGAAGGTACATATTGACATTCAGATCACATTTGCATTCAGATGATGGCTTGTTGTTGGAAAAAAAATCCCTTCAGAGGGTCTGATTAACTTCCTTTCAAATGTTGGCTGTCCCTGGCCAAGGGAGAAGAACTAGAACACAACTCACTGCGTGGCTCATACCCGAGTGTGAAGACACGGGATCCTGTATTTTGCATTGTTCTCTCTGAACATTAATGCTCCTTCCAGCTTAGACATGACCTAATGACAGACTGAAGTCCATCTGTTACAATGACTAGCCTTGGACTCAGAGGGAGAGTCCTGTGGATAATTTAGGAGTGCATTTTATAGCTGCTTGCAAGCATTTCATTTCAGATCAAGGCGAACATGAGGAGCAGGTGGAAATCTCTCGCAGAAGTACAACCTGACCTACATACGGTATTGTAAATTAAAGATATGTATAAAAATAAAACATTAATGATCCATCACAGTTGCAACAAAACCCAGATATAAATCTTGCTGCTGGAAAGGAGCTTCATTGCACAAGGCTTAGTAAAGGCTTCATTTTGGAACCGGTGACACTCTTGCCGCCTCCGACAGTGGTGCCGCTCTCCTCTCCAGCTTTCTTGTGTTTTCTGTAGCTTAACGCTCACAGACCTTTGGCTTTATCACTTGTGTCTCAGTTTCCATGTGTTTTTTGGCAGTTCTGCCTTGTGTTGGCTCTCTGTTCCCCATTACCTCATGCTTTAGGAGCTGTGGGCTGTGTAGGGTGGCTCGGACAGCGCATGTCCTGGTGGTGTGGGGCCACACATGTCCTACAGCTGAGCTGGGTGGCACCAAAGCAATGCAGGAAAACATCAGCCTGAAGACCTTGTGCACCAGACTGGCTTTTATGGCTGGATAGGGTGTTTCTCCGGGGGTTTTAGAGAATTCTAGAGAGGAGGGATGGCAGTGGATGCTGCAGGGTGTGGATACACTTCAGATCTCAGAGCTCCTTAGCCCCCCTCAGCACCCACCTACACTATTACCTGTCTCACAGGTTGGATGCTAAACCCTCTTCTGAGACACCTCCTGCCCCATGGCTCACACCTCCCACCTCAGAGGGGCTCCGGGACACTCAGTCAGTGCTGGTGTTTACAGACTCCTGCAGGGGGATAACGAGTAAGGGGTGAGTCAGCTTCACAGATTCACAGAATCACAGAATCACAGAATCACAGAACTGTTAGTGTTGGAAAGGACTTCCAGATACCACCCAGTCCAACCCCCTGCCGAGGCATGGGGACCTGGAGCAGGTGACACAGGAATGTGTCTGGGTGGGTTTGGAATGTCTGTAGAGAAGGAGAATCCACGACCTCCCTGGGCAGCTCTGCCACCCTCCATGGAAAGAAGGTCTTCCCATGTTGAGGTGGAACTTCTTGTGTTTCAGTTTATGGTCATTGCTCCTCATCTTGTCACTCAGCTCCAAGGAAAAGAGTCTGGCACCATCCTCTGGACACCCCTTGGAGATATTTATATGCATTGATGAGATCCCCTCTCAGTCTTCTCCGGACTAACCAGGCCCAGCTCCTGCAGTCTCTCCTCATAAGGGGGACGCTCCAGTCCTTTAATCATCTCTGTGGCCCCTTCTGGGGGCACGGGGAGCGCTCAGCCGGGAGGGGCTGTGACATTACCTGGCAGAAAAGTGTTTTCACCATTTGGGTGGTCAGACATTGGAACGGGCTGCCGGGAGGTGGTGGAGTCAGCATGCACGGAATTAAGAGGTGTTTGGGTCTGGCGCTGGGTGATCCAGTTGAGGGGTTACGTTGGTGGTGCTGAGGGTGAGGGTTGCATTGGATGATCTCAAGGGTCTCCTTCAACCTTGCTGATTCTGTGATTCTGTAGTTTCGTGGTTCTGTGATCCTGCAATTTCCTGATTCTATGTTTCCCTAATTCCGTGATTCTATAATTCTGTGGGTCTTTGATTCTACAATTCCGTGATTCTGCAACTCTGCGATTCCATGATTCTGCATTTCTGTGGTTCCGTAATTTCCCGATTCTGTGATTCCGTGGTTCTGTGGTTCCATGACTCTATAATTCTATCATCCCGAGATTCCGTAGTTCTGTGGGTCTGTGACTCGCCGTTCCACAGTTCCCGGTTCCCGCTCGCCCGGCGGGTTCCCGCCCCCCCCGCTCCCTCACGGCCGAGGGCGGGAGCGGCGCGCGGCGCCCGTACTCCCCGCGGGCGGCTGAGGCGGGAGGCGATCCTGCGGCGGCCGCCATGTTGTTGTGGCCCGTGAGCGCGGCGGCGCGCCCCGACCGCAGCGACCCCGGCCCGGCAGGGACGCCCGCGCCCCGGATCGCGGCGGGGCTCCGCGCCATGCCCCTGCCCCGGCGGTAAACGAACCCGCCGGCGTGCCCGCTGTCCCGCGCGGGAGGGCCGGCCCGGCGCGAGCCTGGCGGAGCGCGGCCGCGCTGTCACTGAGCGGCCGCACGACGCGACCCGCGCCGCGGGTGCGGGGCCGTACCACGGGCGCCCTCAGCCCCCGCTCCGCTCGCCCCCGCCGGGGGCAGCCGGCAGAGGCCGGCTCCCAGGGCGGCCTCCTGTGCCGCCGTGCCGCTTCTCTGCGGGGCCTCGGCGGCGGGGGCCGGGCAGCGGCTGCCCGCTGGGCCTCGCCGGCAACGCGCCCCCGTGCCCGGCCCCGCGCGAGCGTCCGGGGTGGCCGGTCCCTTGGGGGGCCGGTTCGCCTTGGGTGGCCGTTCCCTTGGGGGCCCGGGTTCCCTTGGGGGTGGCCCCGTTTCCACCGGGGTGGCCGGTTCTCCCCGGGGGTCGGCCGTTCCCTGGGGTGGCCGTCTCCTCGGGGGGGCCGGTCTCCCCCGGGGGTGGCCGCCTCCCCCGCAGCACCGCCGCGATCGCCCCGTGCCGTTGGCAACCGCCGGCCCCTGCCCGGCTCCTCGGGCCGTGTGTCAGCTCCGCTCGGCTACCCTTGTGCGCGGGGCCGAATTCCCGTGCCTTTTATACCTGGGGCTTGTTAAGGCTTTTTATTGACATGGTGTTGCGGCTTTAATTGCGCCTCTTCCCCCTGTTCCTCTTAACAGTCCTGTTCTTTCACTGGGATCTGAGCAGATGTTGCCCTTCCTTGGTAAGTGCTTTGCCCCCCGATATGGAGCTTAAATGTGCGTTGAAGTTGTTCCCGCTCTTGTTGGCTTTTTATCAGCAGATGAGACCTGGTGTTTCTTCACATCTCTGCACAGGAAATTGATTTCTTTCCTTTCCGTGCACACTTCCCTCGCTGGGGGAAGGTTGGGTGTGAGCTTGTAACTCTTGCAGGCTTCAAGTGTTACAGGCGCTTTCCTGTGTGCTTCACCTGTTTGTTTGGTTGTGTGATGTAGCCGTGTCAATGAGGCTTTCTGTTGGAAGAAAGGAGCTTCTCTAGTGAATCATGTCAGGTAGTGCTGAGCGTGGAGGTGCAGCTTGGCTTTCTGGTGAATATAAAGGCACGTTTAGATTCCTTGGTGAGTCCACTGGGAAGGGACAGAGCGTGACGGAGGGAGCTATGACAGGTTTCTTGTAGTACCTGTCATGCTCTGAGCTGTAGATAAAGAGCTGAGCTGCCTTTTGTCTGTTACTAAAGCACGTGGTATTTGAAAATGAACTTTTTTGATGGAGGTGAAGGAGTTTTTATGAAGGAGTGCTTGTGAACTGGGGGGGAGGAGGCTGACATCTGATACCTGCTTTGCTTCAGCTGTTACTGATCGCTGTGGTTTGGGAGATAGAAGTGGTGCTTTCTTTCCTAGCACAGGAAATACTGAGCTGTAAGTGTTGAAACTTTGTGCAGATAAGTGAGGGCGGGGCACGAGGGTCTAGAATGCTTCAGTGACAAGTGCTTCTGTGCCTGCTTTGGGGCTTGGGGAGGGGACAAAGGGGCGCAAACAGTGGGGTTGACCAAACCATGTTGTTTTTTGAGTGATTGCACTAAAAGGTGCTCTTGTCCTACTTCACTTTATAGGAGTGATATATAGAGGGCCAAGTTCTCTTGCTGGCAGTGCTGTAGGTGCCTATCTAGGATGCTGTTAATATTCATTACATTAACTGCACTAGCAATTATTAAAATATCACTGTTAACCTGCTTAAGTAACCTGCCATGCAACCCACTAATGATACCACGGAGGTGGAGTAGGTCAGCTTGATAAGCTCTCATTGTATTTTATTTATTTTTTACATAAAAACAGCCATCTGCAGCTGGAGGAGACAGAAATGGAGCATGCCCAGGCTTCTGAAATAGAGGATACAATATTTTATCTCAGATCTCAATCCACCTACGTGCAGCCCAGGATGGTGGAGAGAAGTATGTTGTCAGCTTTCAGGAGTAGGAGGAACAGGGCTGTGCAGTGCTTAGCTGGCAATTAACCTGGAAAAAAGGAGTAACTTAAGGAGAGGGGGATCGTTGGGCTGCTGGAGTAACGGGCAAGTCTGCTGTAGCAGGGAAGAGGAATTGTCTCCAAGGAGTGACTTGGAGGAGCTGGGTTAGCAACCAGCCCAGAGTTCAAGATCTCTTCACCTGCAGAGATCAAAAGGCTGTGATGGCTGTTCCTGCCCTGATGGCTTCCTACTGGGAAGTGTAACTGGATATAAGGAGATAGGACTCTTCTACTTGGTATCGGTGGTGCCTTCCAGAGCACGTGACTCCAAACAGTGCATTAGAGCTTATCAAATGCTGTGAACTAGAATGAGACGTCCAGATACTTCACCATGCACTTGTTTCATAGTATCTTTCGCTGGCTGAGTCAAAGTAATGTCACGTTTCCTTCAAAATAACCTTTTAGGTGCTGAAATGTCTGAGCCAGGAGGTGCAACTGTTCTGCATTTGTCTCTGGCCTGGGTTGCTGGTGGTGTAAAGAGCTGCCTGTTAGATCCCATATGGGTTTGAAACTCTGAGAAATGAGCTTCATGACTTGTGATTCCGCCCCCCCTTCTAGATATCGGTGCCGTAACTTCCCAGTGCTGTCAGGAAAACTTGAGGAATGTGCCCAGCGCTCAATTCGTGCTGTGATCCTGTGAATTAACTGGATTGTTAAAAGACAACTATTTCTTTCTACATAATGCTTCAAAATTTCAGGCTGACTGAGTGGCTTTCGTGGAAGACCTCAAAGTGGAGCTGGTGGTAATTCCAGAATTTGAAATGCTGACTTTTTACCAGGAGCTCAGCTCCTGGTGCTTTAACAGCTTCTCCCTTGGACGGGGCAGGGTTGCTGTGTCCAGACTGGTGCATCGACTTGCATATGTGTCAGCTGCTTGTGGGATGGGCAGAGGTCACAAACCACAGCCTCCTTTGGTGTGAACTGTCCTTATTGGATTGTATTTTTCAGCAGAACAGCCAGAACTCTGCCCTTGCTTTGGGGGGAGCAGCTGAGAAGCTCTGACAGGATGGACTCGATGCCGTAGAAATCTAATGGTGCACTGGAGCATGAGTAGCCCTGACCTGTTCTTCCCCTCATCTGATCAGTAGTTTCTGGTGGTGGTGTGAGGGAGGTGAACCCCAGCTGGCTGTAGTGATTCCAGGGGTAATGTTTCATCCCGTAAGGAAGCCTCCAGTCTGTCCCTGCTGCTCAGAGCTGCAGGGAGTAGCAGCAGGGAAGAAATGTGCGTGATCTTGTTGCAAGCAGTGGTATGTCTCACCTTTAGTCTGTTCTGAGGTGTCAGGTTGTGCTGTTCTGAGCCAGAGGTGCTCTGCTCTCCTCCAGCCAGTGCCAATGTGCACCTGGAGGTGAGGCTTGGACCTGTGGAGCCGTGCGAAGTGAGCTGGGGGGGAGGGCAAACAGGCAGCTTTCTAGAATGTTGACTGACGTGGGGAAGCTGCTTCTGGAGTCACTGATGTCCGGCAAAAAGCAGTGTTTGTAAAGGCTTCACTTAAAATACGATTGCTGATTCCTAGCTTTGGTTCATCTTCTGAAACTTGGAATCTTAATGTGAAGCTGGGAAAGCAGCACTTGGTTTGACACCTGAATGTGGCTGCAGGTTAAGCTGGTAACTGGTAGTGGGCTCTCTAGGGCTTACTGGGGGCAACTGGGTATTTCAGAGGTTTTGTTCCCCCTCATGGGTGGAACAACAGACCTTGTGGGTCCTTATTAACCCCTTATGGGTGTTAATGCTAAAAATTGTAATAAGGTAACCATGGAAAGATCCAGCTGGAAGTTTTTCTGGAATTTGTGTGTGAGGCTGTTAATGACATTGAAATAGTTGTCATGGAGGTGGTGGAACTCTGAGAAGGGGAGAAAAACCCCCCAGACTCTGAAAGAACTGCCTGAATAAGGGGCTCTTGCTCTTCCTTGGGAGAGTTGGATTTCAAAAAACTTGAAGCTGGATGGCCCTTGTTCAGCAATACTGCAACTAAATTGTACAAGCTGCTGTATTGAAGTATTGCCACTTCTGAAAAGTGAATACTTTGAACAAGCTCCAGTGGAACTTGATTTTATTTTTCCTCTTGACTAGGAATGCAGTGAAAAGCTGTAAAGCAGCAGTGGCTCGGGGGCAGGCTGTTGTACATCACCAGTCATGCCAGTAATGAAATGTGTCCTCAATAACACATGCTAATGGATTTTAAGCAGCATTAAACTCCTTTTTTAGAGAAATTTAACCAAAAATACTGAACTGTAAATACTTCAAAATATAACTTTGCAGGCTGATGTTGAAAGAGGACAGAACATCAAAGAAACCAAGGCTTGGAGAAGCACCGTAGGTGACAAGCAAAGCAAGTTGTCCTTTGCCTTGCTCAGCACATCTCACTGCTTTCAGCCTTCATTGTGATGGACTGAGTAACCACGGTGGAAATGAAGCTGGGTTTGCTCTGCACAGCTTTCACCTGAGATGCTGATTGGGCTGATGCTTTTACTGACTTTGGTTGCTCATCAGGTTGTTCTGCAGCGTGCAAACAGCGTGGCAGTGCTCAGCTTCACGATTTTAGCTGCTGTGTATCTGCTGGAGCGTTAGAGCTGGTGCTACACTGGGCTCAGCTTGGCAAGTTGTCCTGTTGCCTATGGAATTAGCTGGAAGCGAGAATGAAATCTGAAAGTTAGTGTTAGTCCCTGGCTGTCGGGAAGAGCTGGGCTTTAGGAAAGGCAGGCAGAACAGAGCACCACCCTGACTGGGGTGTGTTCTTTACAGGGGCAACTGTAACAGGGAATGTCCAAATGTTTGAACTTCCCAGGCTGGACAGCAAGGGAGGCTTGGAGCTTCCAGCATGTGGCCTAGAAGGCAGTGACTATCCGTGTAGGAAAGACTTGTGCTCTGTTTTTCTTCGATATTTAGGTGTCTTCTTCCTTGCTGTTGTGTGTGTGGGTCTCAGCTGTATGTTCTGTGCTCCCTCCATTCCAGTTTAGTCCAGTCATTCTTGCATCGTCTGCAGAGTGATGTTGTCTTGGTTTGATTTCAGAACTGAAGTTGTTCTTTTCTGGGACTGTCTCTAGCAGATGTGCCAGGTCTAATGTATCAGGTTTAGCCTTTCCTGGAAAAAAGAATCAAAAAGGACTTTTTTCACTATAATCTCAGCTTCCTACTTTTCAAGGTAACGATGTTGTTAAAGTAACTTACTACCTGTATGTGCTTCTCTCATGCTTTACATTATCCCCATGGCTAAGAATTCTACCAAAGCCTCTCATTTATGGTTCTTCTTACCCAATTTTAAGAAAGATTTTCATCAGGGAAAACCAGTGAAAATGGTTTGAATCTTTCTTTAACTGAGATTTCTGAAAGCAAAGTAGCATGAAATAGATCTCTAGGGTGCCTGTCTGTGTGATGAAGTCTTTTGTGTATACAAGTCTAATAGTCTCTAAGTATTTTGGATTGTTCTGGTACTCTGAAGGTTTAGTTTTTAGAACATATAGGCAATATGGGGGGAAGTAATGCACTTGAGGTTGAATTTGTGGAGGAAGGCTGCTGCATTGCCATAATTAAGTCTTTGTAGTTTTTCTTTCCGATACCAGAGATTTGTGCACTGGTATAGACATTATTTATAGAAACACTGTTAGAACAGTTTTGTGTTGCCCTTTTGTGGGCCTCATTTGCTTCTCCAACTTTGGAACTGGAAACTAGGGCTATAATCAAAGCATTAATTCTGTGGTGTTACCTGGGAGGACGGAGCTTCAGGAAGAAATAAAAATAGTTTCTCTTTCCCTGTGCCTTTAAAAGAAGGTTTTGACTCTTCTATCAACCAGGAAAGGGCAGACTCGTGACAGAATGAGACTTGTTTTCTCCAGTGCTGCTTTCTCCACTTGTGGAAGTGCCTGGGGGAAACTGCTCCCCAGCACCTGAGAGGGGAGAGGCCAGAAATGCTGTGTGTGTGGGTTGACATGAGTCTGTGAAGACAAGATGCTCGGGGTTGGCTCCTGAGTGCCCTTGGAGAGCAGAGCAAAGGCAGGGCTCGCTGCAGGGCCTCTCCCAGCTCACCCTGAGAGCAGCCTTTCATGGAGGGCTCCTGTGCATCACACAACTCCCAGGCCCTGTGAGTGTGACTCCTCAGTTCCACTGAGGATTCTCCTTGACTGTTCTGGGCAAGTAGGATTCTTATTTTTGGGGGTTTCCCTATAGCTGGTGGCAAGATTTCAGAAAACAGATGGAAAACCAGATCTTCCCTCGAGTCTTTCTGTCATGTGGAGTTTAGCACAGCATAGGTCAAGGGTAGACTACTAGAATATTGATTTTGGTTGTTTAGTTGCTGGAAGTGGTAGTTGAAAGCATTGAAGAGCTGAGTGAAACGGAAGGCTGAGGTAAAGAAGTAGTGAGCATACAGAGGTTAAGAACCATTTGTTTGAACTGCTGTACTAGTGGAACTGCTTATGACTGTGGAGTCTTAATACCTTCAACATCTTACAGTAGGTGTTAGATGGGTGAGGGAACTTTCAGTACTTCTGAAGTGAAACCTCAGTTTTGTACAGGAGACATCAGAATGACCAGTCTAACAGCTGATCCCGTGTCAGACTCTGTCCTAGCGCTCTTACGCTGTCACCGCGTCTTTTCAAAATGAGGTAAAGTCCAGAGCTGCTCGTGGAAGTGGCTGCCTCTGGGTCTGGAATTGGTGGAAGGTTTCCTTGGGATTTCTGGGTTTGGAATTGGTGGAGGGCATTTCCGTGGAATATCCTACCTGCTAGTTAGGAGGGACCCAACAGCCTGACTCTGCCTGTTCTCCCTGCAAGCAGATGAGGACAGGGAGTGAGCTGGGGCTGTGATTCCATCTCTTGTAGCCGTAATTGGCCTTAATGTGTACCTGGGAAAGCTCTGCTTATTCCCTGCTATCTGCCAGAGTGTAATTGCTGTCATTGAAACTTAAACCAGAGGGAAGTGAGACGCTGGGAGTTGTGCTGGTTGGGATGGTGCTGTTTGCTTTGAGACCTTTTCAGACCTGGTGCTGCATTTGCTGCAGCTGGAAACTGTTCTCAGTTTTCTCGCCTCCAGCCTTTGGTGTCTCTCTAACTAAAACTGCTCTTATCAAAGCTGACTTTTACTGTTCTGTGGGTCCCTCAGTTCAGGCTTTTCAAATACTTGTCTGTCTCCTGGCAAAGAACAGAAGAGCCAAAATGAGAGGCAGTGAGAATAAAACTCACCTGCCGTATCACAGAGCAGCTTTGCTTGAAAAGTGATGTGAGGACATCTCTCTCCACTGTGCTGCCTGGTTGCTGTGGGCTGACCAGAGCGAAAACACTCTAGTTGTTTTGACCTCATAGCTTTGATTTCATTGTATTTGAATTTTCTTAATTTCCTTTTTGTTTCCAGTTCTGAGAACAAATAGTCAGTGTAATGTAGGCACTATTGAACTTTTGATCCGTGAAACCTGGCTAAAATGTCTAAGCAGATTGCATTTCTAGGTTTTTTGATTATTTTCCTTTAATAAATGGAAGCTGAAAGCAAGTGAAGTGTACTTAATGTAAACTCACAAGTTTACTGCCTCTGCCTGCAGACCTTTCCTTTCCATCTAAACACTGTGCATGGGTTTTTTTAAGAGTGGATAAGCTTTTCATCAAATTAATGACTAATCCTTATCAAATAAGTGTTCATCTTTACAATTAGGGAACAGGAATGCTTAATTGTGTGCTGATTGGTGAACATACTAGCCATGAGTACATTTGAGAATTCAGATTCTTAATTTTCTCTCACTGCTGGTAGCAGGAATTTGCTGTGAACAGGGCATTATATTCTGGTTGGATACCCATTATGATTAAATTATCATCTTTGTCTATGTTCAGTGAACCTTTCTTTGAGTAACTTCCAAAAGAATGCACCTTTTTGCACTTTGGGAAAATCTGAACTCTCTGAGGAAAAAAGAGGAAGATGGAAGAAGGGTAAATATTTTGAGGTCTGCTCAGCTTTCCTTGTAGGTTTGGCTAATGGATTATGGTCAAGGCATAGTTGTGTTCTAATGCAGAATACAATAGCTTGCTTGTTTTCTTTTACTTTGGGCTGGAATCTCTTAATCCCTTCAGACTCAAGCATGAGTATCACATGATTTGGAGGTGTTTGGTTAGTGTACTTCCCTGCTGCAGAGCATCCCTGTACGTAACAGAGGAGTAAATTGGGACTGCAGGGAGAAGCCACATGGAAATTTTCAGTTTTGGAGATCCAAGTGTTGAATATTTAGTGCTGGCAAAACCATGTGGTCAGTTGGGCTGGAAGGAAGGAAGGAGCCCGGATACCCTGCTCTAAAACTCCAAGTTCATTATAGAAAGGACTGCAACTTCAACATACTGACACTGCACCTGTATGTCCAATACACCTGCAGTGCTCAGGCCATGTACTAGGGGATCTGTAGGGAAACTTCCTTGCAGGAAAACTGGTGGTACAGCTAATTGAGGGTCCTTCTTTCACAATCTGTGACCACATGGGACATCAGTGGGGTTATAGCTGTATAAGTAATGCTCATAAACCCTTATTAAAGTAAAAGAATAATAAGTATTCATTAACAGTGAATTTCTAAAAGTAGTAACTCCTTGTATAGTTGCATCATGGTACCACCGTGCCTGGTTACTGTTGTGTTGCTTTTCCCCCTTTCAGTTCTGCAGGCTTTAGGAGCTGGAACCAAAATGCCTTCCACACGTCCAACTGGAATTTTGGCTTATAATGACAGGATGAGTGCTGGCACTTGATGAGGGTGGCTGCTAACCACGGACCTGGGGACAGCACTGGGCCGGGGGGTGCTAAAATAGAACAGGATTCCCTGGAGTGCCGAAATATGGCAATGAAGAGGATGGTGAGAAGACTCCAGGGAGTTACAGGATTGAGTCTTGAGTCTTGGTGCTGCTTTTGCAGAATTTGGTCCCTTAAGCTCAAGGTCAGTGTTGCTTTCTGGGAGCTGCTGCTTGCCCAGGTGTCTCACTGCAGAGCCACAGGGGTGACTGGGGCGCTGCAGTCGTGGTGGCTCTGTACTTAGCTCGTTACTCCAGGCAAATTACCTTTTCCTTCTCAAGTGTTGACTGGCAGGTTGGTTGGAGAGCTGTCTGGCTTTCCATTGCTGGGGCATTCCAGCTCCTCTGCAGTGTTTGCAGTGCACAGGCACTTCTTCCTGGGAGCTCTGGGAAGGCTGGGGATCGCCGAGCAGCGGGAGGGGCTGAGGATGGGGGCTCTGTAGGTGTTGGGTCAAAGGTTGGGCTTGATGATCTCAGAAGTCTTTTCCAACCTAGTTGATTCTGTGAATTCATTGAAGGGAAAACAAGCAATACCAAGCCGACTGTTGTAATCAGCTGGGAGCAGGAAGCAATCTTGAAACCGGCTTGATACTCTGCGCGCCTGTGGAGCGTGGTTGGGTCCATCCCTCCACTGCTGGCACCTCAGCTGGGGGGTGTGCTGTTCACCTGCAGGAGTCAGCCTGGGCAGCTGGGGACAAAGGGTTTTGCTTGACTTGACAAGTATAAAATGGTTATACCAAAGACAATGAGAGCTATTTCTTGCTTTCCTTTTGAAGCCTGGTTCTTGGCTGAGCTGTTTGTGTCAGGCCCCAGCTGAGGAGCTCCCCTGCTCTGAGGGTCACACCCAGAGCACAGCCCTATTACAGGTAATGGGGCTGTTGCCTCATGCCCGAGCCCGCCGTGTCCCATTCAGCTCTCAGGTATGAAGACTTTTCCTCTTGCATAAGACAACTTGATTTGCTGGGCTCGGGCAGGAAACAGTTGGCAGCTCCCTGAGGAGTGAGTTCCGTGCTGCTGTGCCCTGTAGCTTATTTTTCTGAACATTAGTATTTCGAGTTATTGTCCAGCTTTTTAAACTGTACAGCTGCCCCAGGCTGGACCATGGCTCTCACAAAGACAGGGATTACCTGCTGCCCATGCTGGATGCAGAGATCCTTCCCTGCTTCCAGCAGACTTCATGCTCCTGGACCCAAATTGTTTGGTATTCAGAGTAGAGACACAGCAGGGCTAAGCCTCATGGACTTGAACATATTTCAAGAGCCTCAAAATTGCAACATGGCTCAATTTGCCTTTTCTCTTTTGAATTTCTAAGTATTTCTAACTACTGCATTTATTTTTTCTGGTTCTTCCAACAAAATTCAGTTTTTGGTCTCATCATAAATCCTCTCTACCATGTGTCAATCCCAGCAGACCAAGTCATGTACTAGTTAAGAAATGATTTTTCTATAAATACATTACAGGTCTAGTAACATTTGTTATTGAGCTAAAGTGACTTCACTTACCAAAAGCAAGGAGTGCTAAGTTAAAACAAGCCAAAGAAGCTGGTCTGAAGTGACTTGTGTCATGAAAAGGACGAGAAAGGACTGAAGGTTTTTGTGCAATATTTACCATATTAGAAGTAAGCAGGTGGGCTGGGGAGAATCTAGTTAAGCTTACAGTTTAGTGCCAAAACACCCTCAAAACCTAATTTATGTGCTTCAACTCCCCAGTTTTTATGCTGCCTCTTGCCAAGACAATTAAAGAATTCCTAGAGCTAGTCTGAATTTCCAGGCTGGGTTTGGAATATGAAACCCACTTCTGCAGGTGCAGAGAACACTCCAGCCTGTTCAGGTAGGTTGGTGAGTCTCGGTGGCTTTATTGCTGGTTTATTTGATTTTTCAGGAGTCTGGAGATGTTGCTCTGAAGCACATTTGTGGTGCAGTTGCAGGTGTAGCCAGCTGGGTTTTTGCTGCTTGCAAAAGGTCTGCTTTTAAGCTTCCATGAATTGATGAACAGTAAACTTGAGGCTGGTGTTGCAGCACCTGTTTTCTAGAGTTTCAAGCCTCCTGTTTGACTCTGGAAAACTTAGGAGGAAAAATTTAGGTCCCTGTGTGGTGTTGATATTCTTAAGATCTGCTTAACTATTTGTAACTAATTAAAATGCAGGAGGTGAAGGAATACCCTGGGGTCAGTTCAGAGAGGGCTTGTGCAGCTGAGTGAAGATCAGCTGTGGTAGGAGAACTCAGTGCATCCATCACGTCTGCAGAGAAAACCCAACCAGCACCTTGTTGCAGCAGCACTTGGGTTGTGTCATTGTGCTCTCCCCTGGGTCACCTCATGGTGAGTGTTGGTGAAAGACTTGACTTGGCAGAGTTTGGACATGTTGAAACAAATTTGATGGCTTGAAACTTGTCTGAAGAATCTGCTGCTTGTCAGGTGACTCCCGAGATGCTGCTCTACCTGTGACCCCTCAGAACATCACGACCTGGTTACTTTGATTATTTTTTAATAACATTTTAACTCAGAGGTTCAATGACACATTGGCAGCTTATTGCATGTCAGAATGTGAAAGAGAAAGTGTGAACCTTTCTGTGGAGCTGGGAATCCATAGATCAAACTGGGTGAGTGACAGCTCAGCCTCTACATGGAATTCAGAGCGTCTTTGCCATGTTATAAAAAGCTTGCTGCCTGGTGCTGATCTGTTCCTCCAACACTGAGCTTTTTGTAACCTTTAAACTCTAAGTATAGGGTAGGAATTTATCCAGTTAAAACCTGCATTTGTTTGAAGAGTTAACTCCTGCCTGGTTACCTCTGCCCCACATCTCTAGATCTCAGTTATTTGAATACCAAGGTGTGTGTCACTCACTGGGTAGGGAGGTTTTTCCTTTAGCAGAAAGAAGTAAATGTGACCTGCAGAGAGCAAGCAGCTGTGCCTGTCTTGCTACACCTTTCTCATTCTTCAACTTTGCTTATTTACAGTGCGGAACTGTTAAATTAGGATTTAGAGTTGGTCTGCAGGTGAGTTTTTGCCTGTGAAATTCTGGAAATACTTCTGAGATTAGGGCCTTAATTTCAACCTTATCTTGAAGTGATGTGTTTTACGTTGTCTCTGATGTCAGTTTTACAGGCTTTCTTTTGGGGAGGAATGGGGAAAAGTCCTTACTAATGTCTCATCTTAAGTAGGCTGAGTGAATAACATATGCTGGAATATCTTAAAAATGAAGTGCTGGATGAAGTAGGTTGGATGGAAGGGTTTGAAAGCTTCAATTCTGAAGTAAGGAATAAGTCTTCTGGTTTGTCTGCTTAGGCTTGTCCTACTTTGAAGCCTCACTGAATTTTCAAATGGAGAAGTAGCAGATTTGTTTGGTGTTGAACAGCAGGCTTGAATTATATCCTTTTTTAGTATTTTGAGATAGCTTGGTGTAAACCTTTCACAGAAATGCTGCTCTTACTGAGCTGGTGAGTTAAGTTCATCACAACTCAAATGTTGTTCTTTCTCTTCCTTCCAGTCCTTTAACTCCTTGTCACAAGTGACAATGTTCCTTGCAGGCAGATTTGAGGTAGAAATCCTCACCTTTAGCTCTCAGCCTTTGCATCCTCCAGGGTTAAGGTGCAGTCTCAGTGCCGTTTTCAGAATGATGCTCTGGAGGGGATTTTTAACCCTTCTAGACCAGGGTTGCTGCAAGTAAAGCATTTAGCACGTGTTTCTGCAGGGCTTTATTGCGTTTCTGCAGGTAGATGGTCCCTGTGCTGAGGTTGCTGGTTTCCCTTCCCTGGGCAGAGGATGTGGCCTGGGAAGGGTGCAGAGCAGCAGGGCTGCTCCGTGGATCCTGGGGCTCCATCGCTTATGGCACTGGGACCTTGGGCTGACCTGCTGGCACAGGCAACCCTAAATGCTGAAGGGTATCTACCACTGCCAACTTCAGATTATCCCTCAAAAATACAGCTCCTGAAGCTGTTCTGTATCTGTGGTGTTGCTTGAGATTTATGTAGGAAGTGGGAGCAGATGCTTTCCTTTTTCTCAGATCTTTTATTAGTTGTTAACTGAAACAGTTGTATTGCTGGGGTTTGTTTAGGATTTGTGGTAAGATTTGATACGTTGCTTGATAAATGCTCCTGTGTTTTCCACAGATAACATGTGCTTATTCCTTGTGGGTTACGGAGTAGTGGGCTTTTGGATCTGTGGATGTTAAGGTGGTTGTGTTTTTAATCCAGCAGAGAGGACTGATGCACTGAAACTTCAGACTGGAGAGTTACTCAGTAACACTGTTTTTGTCACTGAGCCACTAAAAAATAATGCTGAGAACTTAGCAGGACTCAATGGATGTTGTACAAAACACAAATGTATCTGTTTCAGAGCCTCCCCCGGAGGTAATAAAGCCTTCAGTGGTAACTGTGCTCAGGCAGAGATTCCTCTGGCTCTAACAAGACTGAATGTTGTTATTGATGTTCTTTACCTACACGACTAGGACTGTAGCTGTTATTTGCGAGGTTATTTCCTGTGAGCAGAGTGACTCCCTGTCAGTTTACCGGAATGCTCAAAGGCAGGATTCACTCCCAGCGTGTCCCGAGGAGGGCAGAGCATGTGCAGGGCTGTGTGTGCCCGGGGTGAGTTACTGCAGAGCCCTGGTAGGTCCCTTCCCTGGGATCACGTATCCGTCTGGGAGGGAGAAGCCGCTCTGCCAGCACACTTAATCTATTTTTGATTCGTCAGGATCTCCAAGACAGAAACAAAAAGCACTTTGTGCTGGCTGGACTCGAGGACTGACACTTGAATGGCTCTTTCCATTGTCTATTCAGTGGCTCGTGAGTGCTCCTGCAGTGGAGCACATTGTTGTGGAGCAGCCACTTCACTGCCGGGGCTCCCAGGCCTCGGGCTGGGCGGGAGCTCTCGGAGCAGCAGCTTCACAGCAGGCACTTGTTTGAGCGGTTCCAAGGTCAGCCTTGCCAGTGGAACTCACTGAAGCTTCCGGGGCAACTGGTGGCCCTTCAGTGGAGGTCAGTGCCAGGCTGGCTCAGCGCTGCCTTCCTCCCCTCCTGGCTGCTGTGGCTCCTTTCCCCAGTGAGAGAAGGGTATCGCTGGAGGTACCTTTGGATCAGAAGCTCCACAGAATCTCTGGAGCTTTGGTGGACTCTCCAGGGAATCATTCATAATTATTTATGCTTTACTGCTGAGAGGATCTGACAGAATATTCTGGACATACTGCAATCCAAGTTTTAGTTATTTTGTTACAATAAACCTTTCTTCACTGCTGATCCCAAGTATCCAGATACAGGAAAAAGATGGAGTCTTTACCTTGTTGTATAATTTTCCCATGGCTGTTTTCTGAATGGTTTTTAATTTCTTATACACAGAGCTGTTCGAGAATTTCCTTGATACTTGCAGGTGATCATGAAGTCTTTGGTTTATCTTGAAGTAGTTCACCTTGGTTTCCTACTGTTAATTCCATGCTCTTTAGGTTTTTGTTTGCATTTACCTCTGTTAAGCAATAATAATTAACTCAAAGCATTGAACTGATGGAGTTATTGTGTTGGGAGAACAAACCAATAACCATAATGCAATAAGCATTACTGCAACTTCCTGGTAATGAAAATTCCAGTGGTGGAGGACTTGATTTAATTTTTAAGCTTTGAGAGAATAGTAGTGGTGATAAAGTGACTTTATAACTGAGTCTCACTTAGGCAGCTACTTAATGCTAGGAAAAATCTTGGGGTGTGAGGAAGAATCATGGTGGGAAGAATCATACAGCTGTTGAGGATAAAAGCTGTTTATGTTAATAGAGGGAATGTCTGAGCTTTTGCTGTTCACATTTGAACCCCATCCTGCAGTGTGCAGCTATGTTTTTAAGTTACTGTTGCTTCCCCAGACAGTCTGGATGACATTGTTTACTTCCTTCTAGTGAGTCTGTCTGGATGTATTTAAGCTGGAAAGTGCAGAGTTAAGGGCAGTTGGATATTCCTGTCCTCCCACCAGACCACACAGTTGAATTAAGAATCTGTCTGTCTCCTGAAGTGGGTGTTCAAAATAGGTAAGAACTGCTCACCAAGGGACAGAATGTAGGACTTTTAGAAAGGGAAAATACCAGGCACAGAATCTGGCTTGTGATGAGGAGAATCTTCCTTAAGGTCTGTGGGGCAGTTTTTGTGTACAGCTGGCACGGCCGTGGCACTGAGGATGCTTCCAGGAGAGATGGATCTCTTGGCTGCAGATGGCTTTGGCAGTTTTCTTGGCATGAAAGGCTGATTAACGAGCACAGCTGGAGCAGGAGTGCAGCTCCAGCCTCTGCAGGGCCCACGGGACAGCTCTGAGGAGCCTGGGTGTGTTGTGTAAGGACAGCTCTGACTCAGTGGCAATGGAAGCACGTGGTTGAACTTAAGCAGTATCACTGCACAAGTCAGAATGAGGGCTCACAGCCTCACCAGTTTGATCCCATTACCCTCTTAAGTGACATCACACCTCCAAAGCTTGTTTCTTACCTCGCTCTGTGTTATTGTGCTTACTTTTAGGCACTGATTTCCAGCTGTGCAGGCTGAAGCACTGCTGTATGCTCTGCAGATCAGCTCATGGGTGAGTGGGCACTGACTCAGACACTCCTGCACAGGGACGCTCTTCACGTGCAGGGAGATCCTGTTCTGTACCAGTTCAGAAGCTTCTGGTATAACAAACTTGCTCCAAAGCCAACTTCTCATGGGTATTGTATCTTAAATACTGGTGTTTTGAGCGATGGTTGAAGAATTGAAGATGAATGCTTATGGGACAGCAGTGGGTTTGGAGGCTGGGATGCCTTAATGGCATTTTTAAAGTGAGCTGAAGAGTTAACAGAGCCATTCTAAATATACTGCAGCATTGCAGTCGTGGCAGTGACTGTGATGCCAGGCCTGGACTATGAACACAACTTACATGTGCACACTCATGTGAGAATGACAGAACAGCACGTGCTGGGCTTGCAGATAGTGTTTCTTTCAGCATGATAAGGACTGTGGCACAATTACCCTTTGCTTTTGACGTGTCACACAGCCCCAGTGCTCTGTGGCTGTCCAGGAGAGAGTGCAGGCTGCAGGGTGTGGGAAAATCACTCCTCAGAAAGAGAACACACCTCAGTTTGTGCTTGTGTTGAGTATGACATTGAATATGACATGTCAGGGAGAGGGACTTCTCATGCAGATGGAAAACTAGAACCATCTCCCAGCTGTGGTCTCCCAGGCTATCCGGTTTTTCCTCTTGCTTAGGTTTTTAGGTTGCTTGTGTACTAGTTTATTCCTCACCAGTCAGGTAGTTAGAGGGGGACACCTGGTAAGTAATACCTGCAGGCTCTGTAATGGATTGGGGTGAGCTGTTCAAGTGTCTGCTGCTTTCTTGCTCCCAACTGCACAATGTGAAGGAAGTTTAGGGTGTTTTGGACAGGAAGGGACACGTCCTAAGAGCCAAACTATCTGAAGGGCACTGCCCAGCATAGCTGTCCTGATAGCAGAGAGGATGGTTGGCAAATCAGTGAAACACCAGCTCTGAACACCTTCTTAAGCCACCTGGTCTCCTTGGCAGAATTAGTTCTTTAAACATACAAACTCTTCAGGCAATCTAAAGCTGGTTGTTATTGCAGGCAAATGTCCTGATGACCTGCAGGAGGACTTGTTCTTTCTTGGAGTTGTCCTCCTGTACTGGCAGGAGATGGGTGTTTTTCCTGTGAACACCTTCTGCCATAAGGCATCAGGTTCTCGAGTGAGAAGCCTTAGTTTAACTAAGTGGAAGTGAAGTGGCCTTGAATGCCAGAAAATGGGATTGCCAATGACTGATGAAGGATCTATACCTTGCTTCAGACTTCCCTTCAAGTGTCCTGGGTTTCTGATGGAGTTTAATAGACAGGTTGACTTAGTACCAGAGACAAGTGGTAACTTGGAAGTGGGGTTGACACTGTAAAGGTGGATGTAAGGCAAGAGGGAAAATGTGAAGAGCTGACATGCTCTCACTGCCTTGATTTCCATACCTGTGCAAGGCCTGGACATTAAAAGTGTGCTGCTAAAAACCTCTCCCTTGTGTGGAAGCAGAATGACAGGCTCCAGTTGCTCCCTCCTGCTGCTTTAATTCCTCCTAAGGCTGCTGAGGAGCAGCTTTGCTGCACGTTCTAGCAGTGCAGCCTTTCTCTGGGAACACCACTGCTGTAGCAGTTGAGTGAGCACTGGAAGGCTCAGTAAGTACCACTGGCTGGTTCTCAAGTCTGACATCATATCCAAGAATTAGATGGCTCCCTCTCACCGTGGGGATAATGAAATAATTCCTACTGTGTTATTCATTAACTCACATTTCATTCAGTGGCTCCTAAGAGGATAACGAGTACATTAGAGGTGAACTTGTATAAGCCTTCTGACATCCTTTTGATAAGTTAAATAAGAGTTAAAGCTATGGCAGACAAAGCATGGCAGGGGGGCCTCACTGAGGGGCAGGTGGCCTGTGCTGTATTACACACACTGACTTAAAAACTAATTTAATGGCTTTTCTTCAATGGTTTAGAAAAATAGCCTGCTTCTAAAGGTGCTGGAGAAATAACTAGTGCCCAGAGCCAGCTGAAGGTCATCCTCAGTGTAGAGCCTGCTCCTGATTGAAGGGCTGTGTTCAGGTGGTGTCCAGCCCAGCACAGCAGGGAACCCAACAAATAAATGAAGGATCTACAACAATAAAAGGGGGGGAAAAGCAGCCTGGTGAAGGAAGGACAGCTGCTCCTGATCCATATAAAACTTGTGGTACAGGAGCCTGTTGAGCCTTGCTGGGTTTCCAGTTTGAGTGTTAATGTAGCTTGAGCTTGTGTAAAATTTGAATCTCCCTCAAGTGTCCCTGTCGGGGACTTTCCCCTCAGCTTAAGTGCCATGTGCTGCTCCTCAAGGGAGCCTCAAAGAGGGGAGGGATTGCATCAGTTGGTGAGGGATTTTTCACTGACATGATGTTCGGGACCAATAAAACTGGACAGCCCTACCTCTGGCTTTAGGG
The DNA here is from genome assembly GCF_001715985.3 of Manacus vitellinus. Classification (NCBI taxonomy): domain Eukaryota; kingdom Metazoa; phylum Chordata; class Aves; order Passeriformes; family Pipridae; genus Manacus; species Manacus vitellinus. Next base: position 266,626 of record NW_021940840.1, read on the forward strand.
CTTTTTAAAGGAGGGAATTGTATCAGGAAGAGTGTGGCAGCAGGGGCAGGGCAGTGACTCTGCCCCTGGACTCAGCACTGGTGAGGCCACCCCTGGAGTGCTGTGTCCAGCTCTGGGCCCTCAGCTCAGGAAGGACATGGAGGGGCTGGAGCAGGTCCAGAGAAGAGCAACGAGGCTGGGGAAGGGACTGGAGCAACAAGTGGCTTGTGAGGAGAGGCCTGAGGGATCTGGGGGGGCTTCAGCCTGGAGGAGGCTCAGTGGGGAGAACCTCCTGGACTTCTGAATCCCCTGACAGGAGGAGGGAGCTGGGTGAAGGTCGGGCTCTGCTCCCAGGAACCAGCAGTAGGACAAGAGGGCACGGCCTTAAACTCTGCCAGGGGAGGTTTAGGTTGGATATTGGGAAGAAAGTTTTTCCAGAGGGTGCTCAGGGCTGCCCAGGGAGGGGGTGGAGTCACCGTCCCTGGAGGTGTTTAAGGTGAGACTGGATGTGGCATCAGTGCCATGGGCTGGGAACCACAGTGGGGTTGGATCAAGGGTTGGACTTGATGATCTCAGAGGTCTTTTCCAATCTGGTTGATTCTATGATTTATTTTGTGGGAATTGGGTGTATTGACTCTTTTGGCTCTACTGTGAGTCCTTGCTGACCTGGGCTCCCTGGTGCATATGGCTGTGTCTGAGGAAGCTGCTGCTCTGACTGGGAGTGCTGGTCTGTTCTGAAGGCTCCCCAGGAGTTTGTCTCCTTCCCAAAGAGGTTTGTCTGTGCTGTGCAATTGAGGCAATAAACTAATATAAATAAAGATTAAGCTGTTTGTGGGAGGAATGATGATTGGATATTCAGATGCCCAACAATCTGTCTGATCTCTTGAGTGTAGCTGTGACGGTGCTGACATCAGTAATTCATCCCCACAGGTAATGACTGAAATCACTTTAAGCAGAGGCTGCAGTAGCCTTGGACATCTGAAGAAATCCAGAATTTCCAGGTGGCCCAATAAGATCTTAAATTACCTGGTACTTGTGGAAGCGCTGGGTGAGGTGGCTTTATCTGGGAAGAAGTAGGTGGTGGTCTGGTGAGTCAGGTCAGTGCCATCCTGGAGAACCAGGTGTGTCCTTGCCCGGCTGTGGATTGTGGTCCTGGCTGGGAAGTTACTGGGAACCTTTCCAGGTGTGTGGAGAGTTCTGGGTTTGGTGCTGAGTACACAACTCCAGGCCTGGGTGCTCATCTCTGCAGCTCAGACCCCCAGCTAGTAGAGTTTCCAGGCACAGAGCAGAATCCTATAAACATTGGGAGTATTTGAAAAACTGGACTTGGGACGTTTGTTCTGGGTACCAAAACTAGAAGGATCATTCTGATGGCATGAACTCTTAGTTTTCCAGCCTTTTAAAAATCTATTACTGGCACTTAATATGTGGGGCAGTGTGAGAGCTCTGGAGAGCACTGTGGATCCTCAGCAGAAGGGGTGCTGTGAAATGAGCAGTGCCGAGAGGATTGACTGGGCTCAGAACTCCACCCTGACTACAGGGTTAAGGGAAATGACTGTAATTAAAGTTCTGTGTTCAGGGAATGTTGTCTCACCCAAGTTCACTGGGTGAGGGTGGGGGTTTATGGGAAGGAAAGGATGGAGAAGGTAGTTAGGGATCATACATATCCAGGAGAAGCTGAGCTAAAGCTTCCCAGGTGATCACGGTGTTTGCATTTCCTAATGTGTAACTCTTCACTCCGTGCTTTTTATGTGTGACCACTTGAAGCTGCAATTACAGGTTGATTTCCATGGCATGAGCAGTGAAAATACCTGCTGGGTCATTAAGACTTGGGGCTTTCAGCTTCACCTCCCTTGTTGACTTATTGTGCAACTACATGGAACAGCCTAGCCCACAAATCCATCACCCAGGCACTGCAGCCTGGCAAGGACCTCTTCCCCTCCAGCAGCACTCACACACCAGTGCTCTGACTTCCTGAGGAAAATACCAAGAACTGAAGTAGTAAAACACCAAACCAGGTAACTGTGTCCTACCTGTCCCACCTTGGGGAATCTGTTTTCCAGCAGCCGAGGTAATGGCAGCTGGAAAGAGAATTCTTCAGTTCAAGCTTCAAGTTGTTCAGGCTGAACACAGAAGTTTTACTCTTTGGTTCCTGATGGTATTTTTATTCTGGAGGCCTCACCATCAGAGAAGGCTTTGGGAACAGTTCTGTCAGCTGAACTCACTGCAGAGGTGTCACATTTCCGAGTTCATGACACAGATGTGGTACTTGAATAAACAGACATACCTTGGATCCTTGTTCTTGGTTGACAGACTCCCCTAAGCTTGCCAAGGAAGCCTTCCTGCATAAAGATGTAATCTTTCATCCAGGAGTTGGGCTGTTTTGTGGCATTTGAATCTAAATGAGCAAAACTGTGTGCAGGCTCTTTCTGAAATACAAGACCTGAATGCTGAGGCTGTTCCTACAGCGAGCTGTCATTTATCTAAATTACAGATGCTTTTTCATCTCAGCTCTGAGCATTTGCTTCTAGATTTGTGTTCACATGTAGATTTGTGTTACACCAGCTGCATAACCTCTTGAAATAAAGGCTTGCAATAAAAGCGAGGCGGACTTCAGTATTCTGAACATTGTTCTTATCCTTATTGTTCCTTAGTTTTGCTCAGAGGAATTTGCTTCCTTTGCCTTTGAGTATTTTTCTGAACTTGATTTCAGATTCCAACTTTCATATTGGAACAGGTTGTCTAGAAAGAATATGCCTGGTGATCCTCCAACGTGGGCTGAATGAGTCTTTAAACAACTTGATCTAATGGAGCTGTGCAAGGGGGGGTTGGGCTCACTGCTGTGCAGTTGTCCCACTCAACCTGAATGGTCTGGATTTTTTGCACGTGTATCCATCTTTCCCATTTGGACTTAAAGGGGCACAGATAATTTCTGCTTGGTTTGTAATTGGATATTAAATCTTGTTTCTGCGACAGAACCCTGGTGTTGAATATGAGTCTCTCCCAGAAGGAAAGCGTTCTGTGAAGTTCAGTCCTCACCAGCTTTACTGCAGGCAGCTTGGATAGCTATGGGAAGGAAAGAAATTCCTGCCCTTTCTTGGTTTGGATTTTGACCAGAGGAGGCACCTCCTAAGATGTTTAAGGAGGTCCTTGAGGACCTGAGCAAACAGAGTCTGAGTTGTGTCCATACATTGTCACTGTGAACCGAGGCCAGCTGAGAGCAGGGGGGGTTTGTCATTTAATTTCATCAGGAGAAAAGTAGTAAACCAGGACCCAAACCCCAAATCAAACCTTATTGCTCCTAATTGATGTTGTATCTATGGGGTTTTTTTGCCCAAACTTACCTGATTTACTTTTTGACTCTCAGCAGATGCACCTTGAACGTTTTACCCTCATGGGTTTAAACAGACTTCTCTGGGTTCATGTTCAGTAAATACAGACTTGGTTTTGATATTAAGCTTGTTACTAGAGGATGCTTCAGATAGAATTATAAAGACCAAAAATAGACTAATTTAGCTAATCTTAATTTTTACTGTGAAGTGCTACTTCTGTGCATTAAATTGAACCTTGAGATCTGCAAGTCACAGGTAAGAATTGTAATGTTACAAATGTGACTTGTGCTGTTTTCATGTCTTCAGGCTCATGGACTAACATGCACATGTTCTTTTATGTCTTCATAAAATGCAATCAGAAGGGGACATGCTGAATTTACTGTAAGGATGGTTATAATAAATCTTTATATTTCTCTAAAGGAAGGTTAAGTCTTGCTGGCTGATAATGATTCGGCTGCAAACCAAAATTGAAGTGGATAACTGCAGTTTCCTGACATACATATTTTTTTACAATCTGGGATTAAACCATATTTAAAATGAAAATTGCCTTCCCCAGTGCATCAGTAACAGAGGGAGCTGTGAACTGCACTGACTTCTGCAATGCCTGTGGGAGGGATGTGATGTGTTTGGGTAACTTGCTGAAGAGCCCAAATCTTTGTTTCTTTAAAATGATGATTTATCTCTTAATTACAACCAACTCTTTCTTAGTAAATTAGGTTGGTTTTGAGTCACACAGGGAAGGAGTGAATGTCCTCTAAAGGATAAAACACTTAAATGACTACTTATGTTCTTTGTAGTATTATTTTCCTTCCCAGGGTTTGTTGTATCTACCAAAAGGAATGAGTTCCTTTAGGGAAAAAGAAGTGAGAGAGGTTTTTAAATTAGGGTTTACCTGACTTGAATGAGTCCCCACTAAAGCAGATTTTGGGGGCAGTGTGTTCTGGATGGTCCCTAAGAGCTGACAGGACACAAGTGTCTGTGTGCAGGCAGTTACATCCCTACAGCCATTCCAGACTGCAAGCAAAGGTTGCTTGTTACTCTCTTGCATTACTAATTTGTTGTCCTTTTCTAAAGGTCATTAGTATAAAATAGGGTATTGCAGTAATATCTCTTCTTGTTAAAAACTGATCAGCTATAAAGACCTTGATTTAAGTGAGCAGGTGGGAAATCCAGACTTGAATCTTCATGTTCCCTGGAGAAACTCATTCCTGTTGAAATCACTGTCTCAGTGGCAAGGTTGACCAAAGGAGATACAGTTACCCTATAGGATTAATTCCTTTTTCCACATAAGGCAAGTTTCTGCTGGTATCCTTCTGTGGAAGCTTGAACTTCAGTGGATTTTAACTTTAAATAGGAGAAGGGAGAGACTGTGGCTGTTAACTGGAGATCTGTCAAACCTTATTTCGCCATCAGAGCTGCAGTCTGGTGCAGAACTTCATTTCAATTCCAGCTGAGACTGTGTTTTGATACACATATGTGTCTTAAGCAACCACAACACCTTCTTTGGTGCCTCTGAAATGCCTAAATATATTTAACTTTGGCTTCGTGCTGTTTAGTTTTTTAGAATAAGCATATTCTATTAATCCAAGTAAATTCTTTCCTGGCTCTGAAGGGCTGTGCAACTTCAGTGTAAGTGAAGAAGGCTGTATAGTGTGAGTATTGTGGAAGTTGTTATGGAGAAACTCATCCTCCCTGGGCAGTCTGCAAGCAGGACTTTAGAAACTGTAATTGTTCTTTGACACGTCCAAGATTTGAACATTGCATAGCATCTGACATTGCATGGCTGGAGGACTACTGGGCTTAAAGATAAATAAAATGAGAGAAATGTGCATTGTACAGCCGACTGGTTCTGAGCCCCGGCAGTCGCGGGAGACATTTTGCAGTGTGACAAAATTCCCAAGTCTATTGAAGAGCTCGGCACTTCCCGGCAGATCCTGCTCCTGTGGGTGATTGATCTCCCAAAGCACTCACGGCAATTGCAGCCCATTAAAACGTTTCTTTAGGCACTGTCGGAGCTCCCGGGGTGCCTCCTGCCTCCCACATCAAAGGGCTGCGCACAAGCGCTGCTTCAGTCCCTGTGAGTGCTGAGGCTCCCGCTGAGGTTCGTCTCACTGCTCCTCACTGCAGCTGGATACACAGGCAGCCCCGTGTCCCTTTCCCTTCTTTGTTTGTGGGCAGATGCTCTTTAAGACTGTTTTTTGCTTGCCTTTTATTTCAGTTGTGAAGCTCCATCCCCAGGTCTTGCTTCAGTGCAGCTTGCAAATGGAAAGTAGTATTTAGCCAGTTACCCTTCCTGGTTCTGAAAGTAACTATGACTTTCCACGAGTGGAAAAAGATAGCAATAAACAGCTGTCTTAATACTTGGAAGATACTGAGCTGATTTAACTGTAGGAGGAAAAGATATTTGCTGTTCCTGCTTTTTCTTTTAGCTGTAGTGAATTGAGGTGTAAAAGGCCAGGTTGGGTGGAACTTGGAGCAGCCTGGGCTAGTGGAAGGTGCCCCTGCCCATGGCAGGGGGTGGAATGAGATGAGCTTTAAGGTCCCTTCCAACCCAACCCATTCCATAGTTCTGTGAATCATCTGTCCAGAGAAAGGCCGTGAAGCAGCAGGTTTCTTGGAGGCAGGGTGCTGGTAGATTATCCAAACCAGTTTATCCCTTGAGATCTAAATGCAGGAATCCTTAACTGGGAAAGGTATCCAAGTCCTATGTGTCTTAATACCTGTAGGGAGCTGCTGTCCTGGAGGTGGCTTCACTAGGAACACAGCAAACTGCTGCAAGTTTGGGGCATCTGGAGCTGGCACTCCAGATTGAGTTGATGGAACAGCCTGGTTTTCTCTCTGGAAAGGGTTTCTGCTCCAGTGCAAGGAGGGCAGGAACCTGTTCTGGTAAATCTTGTCTGGCTCTGTCCTGGAACTCTCTGTCTAAACAGGACCCAGCAGAAAACTCAGTGCAGTCACTGGAGCTGCTGGTGTTCCTTACCCTGCCCTTGCAGGTCTCCTTATCGTGCACAGGCACACGTGGCTTTATCTCCTCAGAGTTTGGCTTCTGCCTTGCAGTATTTACACAACAGTGTCTGGTTGAATGCTGAGTGTTGTTGATGTCTTGGCAGCGTTGTGGATGATGCCCAAACAAGTATTTGGACTGCTCTCTAGAAACCAGCTGTTGTAAGCCTAGAAAAGCTGGTTTGATCCTTGATTAGCTCCTGAAATGTGGAATTTAGGGGGTCAGTTCATAAAAAGGGCTCTCAGCTTAGGTCAGCTCTTCCAACATGGTTCCTTGATTGAGTTACCAGGCTTGTTTTGCATGAACTAGTGAAGAAATGCCTGAACTCAGTGCTTTTCTTGTGTGGAATTTACTTACTGTTTTGTACTGTGAAATACGCTGTGATCAAACATACCTGTCCCCTGCCACGGGAATTGAAGAGACTTTGGAAGGAAGAGCTCTTCATCCTCAAGTTCACAGATTCTGGCAGGAAATATGTGAATTACTCCTAAAGACACCTTCAGTTCCTGGCAGTCCAGGATGCAGTGCTCCATGGTTCTAATGCACAGCAGGGCTTTGGGAGGGTACTTGGTGTTTGAACTGTGAACTCTGCCTTTTAAACTTCAACTACTTACATATTTCTCAAGGCATTAAGCTGGCTGAGGGGTGAGCGAGTGAATTGATTAGTTCTGTAAGGAAATGCCGTTTCTGCAGGAGTCAAAGAGGTTTTTAAGCTGCCTCAAATTCTGTAAATCTGAAATGTCCTGCAGTTTTTCAGGCTGTGCTGCTCTGGGAGCAAACAACAGCTACAGCACTGTGGGGTGGTGCTCCCACAGTGTGCTCTCTGGGTTAGTTTTGTGTTGAGGAGTTGGATTCTGCCATGGGGGGTCTGAAATGCCAGAGCTGGTGGAAGATAAGGCAGGGGAATGTTTTGTTAGGAGGAGTATGGGAGCAGTACCCTTCCTGCTGGCTCACCGTGCTCCAGGGAATGCCAGTGCAGCCTGTTTTAAAGCAAAACCACCTTAAGTGCCACATGAAAACAGCCATTTTTGCCATGTGCCACAATTTTACCGAGTGCTGGTGTTGGGCAGTTTGAAATATGGACTTTCCCACTCGTGTGATCCAGTGAGATCACTGAACATGTGATCCCAGTGCCCTTGTGTTCCTCCATGAAGGGGTGAAGGTGGGTGTGCATCTTACCCACGGGGCCTCCTCGGCAGAGCAGGTGTTTTCAATGCAATTTAAGAGTTAATGGATTAAAGCTTTACCCATAATTACACTGTGCAGGGTGTGCAAGCAGAGAAAGTGATGTCTCCTTGCAGGCCTTGATAACACAAACCGATTTTGTGACCTGCCTGTTCCAGGCTGTGCAGCAGAGAGCTCTGGAGAAGGGTTATTCCAAGAGTATGGAGTGACAGGACAAGGGGAGTGGCTTCCCACTGCCAGAGGGAGGGATAGATGGGATATTGGGAAGGAATTCCTCCCTGTGAGGGTGAGGAGGCCCTGGCAGAGGTTGCCCAGAGAAGCTGTGGCTGCCCCTGGATCCCTGGAAGTGTCCAAGGCCAGGTTGGACGGGGCTTGGAGCAACCTGGGCTGGTGGAAGGTGTCCCTGCCCATGGCAGGGGATGGGATTGGAATCCCAAACCATTCTGGGATTCTGTGATTGCTGGATCTCTGGGGGGGACTGAAGTCCCTTTAGGGACCCCTTGTGATAACTTTATTTATTTCTCAAAGCATTAATAGATTACATGTAACAGGTATTTGGTATTTCTGTGAAGTTGTCTTATGACAAAAGCATCGAGTGGTGTTTTGTTAGAGAGATTTTCAAAGGCTTCTGGCAGAAAAAGTGTGGTGAAAATGAGGTTGACTTACACACTGAGGAGGTGATCACTGTGACTCTGTGTGTGTTGTCCTGGAGTAGTTCAGTGGGGGAGAAAACTTCCTGGGATTGTATCTTGAAATTCCAAAGGAGTCTTCAAATCACGTTTGCTTTTTCCTATTTTCAAACTTTCTCCTTTTTTTAATGACTTGTAGGTGTCTCTGGTGTTCACTGGGTGTCAGTAAACCCAGCAGGTGAGGGCCTGTCCTGCTGAGGGGTGTGGAATTCTCTGGGAGCAGCTGCTGCCCCTTCCCAGTGCCAGCCAGTTACAGCAAGGACTGAGCTAAAGCAAGATGTGACTCCAGGAGGGAAGGGGGAACAAGAGGTGTTTTGGGAGGATGAGTAAAACCTTGGAGACTTTGATTTAACAGCCAGTTCTCCCTGGTTGGTTGTTCCCCTTCTTCCAGGAGGGCGTGTGACCGTGGCAAACAGGCTGTGAGGGGCTTCATGGAAAAAAGTGGGGACTGTGAGGAGCAAATGATTCCCTTCTGTCTCCATTCTGCCATTTCAAATGGAAACTGCTGCTGCCTGGCCTCAGCCTTCCTCTTTGCTCTGATGTTGCCCTGCATTTCATGGCTCTTTGGTTACCTGGTGACAAAATGCCCCCTCCCTGGTCACCTTTCCACCTTGGAACCACCACAAGTCCACTGGGTTTCCACCAGCTCAGGCCCTGCTCAGTTCTGTGTCCTCTCATATGACTCCCAGATCCCATCTTCCAGGTCTCTCCACAGTTCACACCCATCTGTGCAGCTTGTTGGTCCTTCTTGGTAGCTGCTCCTTGTCTGTCATGCACAGAAAACAGAGGAATATGGAATAATTGAAATAAAAGGAAAATTATGATGCAGAAGATCTCTGATGGGTAAATTGTATCCTGGCTTATATATGAATAATTGCAGCCTTTGGATCTCAGAGTTGTATCCAAACTAAAAAAAGAATTAAAAGAGAAGAAAGCCTGAAATGTTGTAAGAAAAAATGACATTTTCTCTGGATTTTGGTTTCAAGCTTGCTGTGGTCTTTTGACCCGGGTTGTTTTGAGGTCAGTGAGGGAGAATATTGATAGAGAATCTTTTATTCAGAAACACTCTTTCCTGAAAAAAACCCTTTTATTTTTGGAATAATTATTACTGTTATCTCACCTAAGGTTCTACTGATTTTTGTTCTTTACACCAATCATGGAAAATGGACCTTTCTTAATGCAAGACCAAATTTCTTTGTACCCTTTGCTGTTAGACTCCCAGGGTCTCAGCAGTGCCTCTCTCTGCCTTGCCTCCTCCTACCATTTCAAACTCTCCTTTCTGCTCAGGTTTTTTTTTTTGTTTTAACTCTCAACTGTTGCCTTCTGCAAGAGGGTAAGAAGTGATCTTTAACAAATATGCAAAGATAATCAGCTTAATCAAAGTGCTTTAAAAGCAGATTAATGCCTCTTCCGAGTGGGAAGATGAAGGAAGCCAACACGCCAACCTGCCATTAGGGGATGAGTCAGTGCAGTGACAGATGTTGACAAAACTTTTTTGATGCTTTGGACTCTTATAATTAATTTTATTCTTCACTCATAAAAGCAGAGGTAGAACAGAAGATGGAATGAGACCTTTCTAGGATATTGTGATGGAGGGCAGCTCCCATCTGTGCTGTGGGATGTTCAGTGTGGCTGTTGCTCTCTGCTCTCTCTCTCAGGTGGGGGGGTGTACACAGCTTTATATCCAGCTGCTTTCCTACTGGGAGTTCATTATGTAGCTTAATCTGGGGAAGTGTGTGATAGTGAACACAGAGGGAAGTGGGGTTGTTCAGCCTGGAGAAAAGGAGGCTCAGAGGGGACCTTCTCCCTCTCTCCAACTCCCTGATAGGAGCCGGGGGGGATTGGACTCTGCTCCCAGGGAACAAGGGACAGGAGGAGAGGGAACGGCCTCCAGCTGTGCCAGGGGAGGTTTAGGTTAGATATTAGAGAGAATTTCTTCATGGAAAGGGTGGTCAGGCACTGGCACAGCTGCCCAGGGCAGTAGTGGAGTCCCCATCCCTGGAAATGTTCAAAAAACATGGCACCTGGGGACACGGGTTGGTGTGAACATGGTGGTGCTGAGCTGATGGTTGGACTGAGTGATCTCAGGGGGCTTTTCTGACCTTGACAATTCTGTGACACGTGGCCATAATGCAAATGCCTCCCTGAAGATCAGCAGTCCTGCTTCTCCATGTGCATGTTTTCAGACTTTCTCTTGAGGAGTGGCCTTGCCCCATCCAGCCCCCGGAGCGTTCCCAGTGCTCTCATCCTGCTGTGGTTTCCAGCTCGGCCACAAGCTGCTGGCTCACCCCAGCTGGTGGGCAGCTGATAGTAGCACTGTGTTCCTGTTCCTGAGCACACTCAGGAGAGCATAAAAATAGTTGGGAAAGCAAGCTAAAATCCACTAGGAAGGACAGGAGGAGAGAGGAGGAGAAGAACAGCATACGGCCAATACTTGAGTTCGAGCTGAGCTGAAGGTGATGAAATCAATGGTGAGTGTGTGATAATTGGGTGCAAGAGGAGGTTCTGCCACGGCACTGGTCGGGGATGTGGGACCAGTGATATTGGGAAGTTAGAAATGTAAACAGGAATGGAGAACTTCTCATCAAACCCCACACTTGCATAATATCGGGCTGGGACAGGGGGTGGCACAACCGGGCTGGAAACGGCACCTTTGGGCAAAGGGAGGGAAAATACACCTGCAAAACAGTCCCCAGGAAAAACGCTGCACGTGGCCGTGTTTGTTTACATCCTTATGAGGGCAACTTGCAGCTAAAGAAAATCTGGATTTGTTTGTTTTCCAAAGCTCTTTTTCCCTTGTGCCATTTCACTTTCTGCTTATCAGACCATCCCTCTCCTGCTCTGGGTAGATAGAGCCTTTCAGTGAAGGAACTGAAGAGGCAACTTCCCAATCACCTAATTAAACAAACATGTTTATTAGAACTTCTCCAGAGTGCTTTTCCTAGCTATTTGCCAATATTTTACTTAAATAAATGTCAAGAAAAACATTGTTAGAGGCTCATGTAATTTAGATTTTGGAGTTCCTGTAGACCAACACTGCTCAGAGTAGGACTGACTTTGATGTTGGATTGGATTGCTTAAGGACTTGGAATTCCAAGGGTTGAAATATCTCCAGGGACAAAAGTTCTACAAGTTGGAAACCATTATTTGGAGTTTACCCCACAATTGTATTTCTATTTGTATTTCACTGTTACAGTGTGATTGATATACAGTGCAGCTGCTCTGCTTCTCCATAGCATCTTTCATGATAAAACAACAGAGGTGAGAGCTGTATGCTGGGAAAAGTGTTCACCTCATGCCCGAGTTCCCAAAATAGTCAGTGGAGCAGGATCTGAAGAAGGTGGTTCAAAGGAAAAGCTTAAGTTTAAATGCTCCTGTTCCCACCCCTTCAGCACTGGGGCCCTGGGGCAGAGTCACTGCTGACAGGTGTGAGTTGGGCAGTGACGGGACGGCCTTGAGCACCTGAACTGAAGTGATCTGAAACCAGGGGTTGGGATTGACCCCCACTGTCCCCTCAGGTGAGACCCCACCTCCAGCCCTGGGAACAGCACAGGGAGGACGTGGAGCTGCTGGAGAGAGTCCAGAGGAGGCCCCGGAGATGCTGCCAGGGCTGGAGCCCCTCTGCTCTGGAGCCAGGCTGGGAGAGCTGGGGGGGTTCCCCTGGAGAAGAGAAGGCTCCAGGGAGAGCTGAGAGCCCCTTGCAGGGCCTAAAGGGGCTCCAGGAGAGCTGGAGAGGGACTGGGGACAAGGGATGGAGGGCAGGAACAAAGGGGAATGGCTTCCCACTTGCCAGAGGGCAGGTTTAGGTTGGGATATTGGAAGCGGGATTCCTGGCTGTGAGGGTGGGGAGGCCCTGGCCCAGGTTGCCCAGAGAAGCTGTGGCTGCCCCTGGATCCCTGGAAGTGTCCAAGGCCAGGTTGGACGGGGCTTGGAGCAACCTGGGCTAGTGGAAGGTGTCCCTGCCCATGGCAGGGGGTGGGACTGGATGAGCTTTAAGGTCCCTTCCAGCCCAAACCATTCTGGGACAAACCAAACCAGCTGAGAACGGGACAGTCCAGTAAAGGTGGTGCAGAGCCAGTTCCTTACCAGGCACACTTGACTTTATAGGATTTACTGAAAGGGTCCTGTTCCCTTTTCCATCTCCTACCTTTGGCTTTCCCAATGGTGCTGAATCCATTCCTTGTGGCTCAAACAGCCGAGGTGCTTCTGAGGGGCAGCCCCCTGGGATGTGCTTGGCTGTGTTAATTAAAGTCACCCCGGGGCCGGGATGTGCCTCCGTCGGGAATTAGCGTTTGGGAGAGGACAGTACAACTCAGAGCGACATTTCTTCTTACAGGCAGCTTTTCCCCCTTCTTTTGGCACAAGTTGCTGCCTTAGGAAGTGATAACACTGGAGGTGCTTATCTGAGCCCAGCAGCCCTGCAGCAGGAATGCTGATGAGCGCTGGGGGGGTGTTTGCTGGCAGGAATCGGGTGGAATTATTAACGCTTACATTGGAACCTTCTCCCCCTGTTTTTAAACTCCTCGACAAAACTCTGGAGGTTTGGTGGCTTCTTCCAAGCCTCATTAAAATCAATAAAAAGCCTGTTGCAGATTTTGTGAAGGTTTGTTTTTTTTTTCTCTTCTCTTGGACCTAAACCACAGAAAATCAGTCCAACTCCTGCGACTCGAAATGTGTGTCTTGCCTTTTGAAAAGCAAATACGTGGCCAGAAAACTGTCTCTGAAGAGTCATTCTGGAGTTGTGTAGTTTGCCTCCAGAGCTCTTTTTTTTTGGTGTTTAATAAACTTGCTCCATATTCCCCTCAAAGGTGACTTTGTACCAGCAGGCAGCTGTGAAGTTGAACTTGTCGCACGATCAAGTTGGTACCTCAAAGTAAAACTGTGTCCATTCCCCTTTGGGGGCTGGGGTTGATTATTGACCCAGAAAAGTTACTGGAATTGGTGTTTGGCTTGTTGGTCGAGAGGGATTTTAAAAAAAAATACAAACAAAGTTGAGCTCTGTTGCAGGTAACCAAATGTTGCTTTTAGAAACTGTTTTATAAAATGGTAAATTGAAGTTTAGCTGAGGGTTTGGACAGTTGGCATTGACACAGACCCTTTCTGTTAAAGCACAGCATCCTCAGGTCACTGTTTGTGTAAATACTGGCTGAATGCAGACCCATGAGATTCCCCAGAGTGGGAACACCGTGTGCAATGGTAGAATTTCTTTTGGTGCACCTGAGATCTAAGCTTTAGATCTTTCTTATATTGTGGTGCCCCAAACTGCCCCCAGGACTTGAGATGAGGCTGCACCAGGGAAGAGCAGAGCAGGACAATCCCCTCCCTCACCCAGCAATGCTGGGCCAGAGGCACAACTACTTGAAATGCACAATTTTTAATGCACAACCTCTTAAACTGTTTCTTTCTACTGCGTCAGTCCTAAAATTGTCTCCTCTTTTTATTTCTTATTTTCCCCGTCACAAACCATAAACTAAAGGATGCAATGAATGCAAAACAGAAATTTATTTTATTTAATGGACCAGAAGGTGAAAATTATCAGTAGTTGTGGCACATCAAAGCACAGGCAAACTATTTCCAGCAGCAGGATTATATAGTGTAGAAGCTGGACCTTCCAGCCACATCCAGAGGCAGAGTGCTGTTGGGAGAGAGTCCAAGTCACTGGGAAGAGCAAATCTGTCCCATCAGTTTGGCTGCTTGTGTGCTTTAGGAACGGTTGGGTTCAGTCTGGGACTTGAATTGCAGGGTTTGGGTGTTTTAGTGTGAAACTTTGTGTCCCAGCAGTCATTCCAGAGCTGGAGGAGACATCTGGGAACACCTGCTGGAGGACTGGAGGAATGAAGCACTTCAGGTCCTTTCTCCATGTATTTGTTTCGACAGATACATATTTGTGGCATATTTATATTTACTTTTGAGGCAATGACTGTTTGTGCAGCACTTGGGAAGTCCAAAAGATAGGGCTTGGGAAGAGGGGTCTCAGGAGCATTGCTGTTCCCCTTGGATTTCACACCAGTGGCCTAAAGCAACAACCCCTCTTTGGGGTCTTCATCTGCTTTCTTGGGGGGAAAATGCTTATTTCAGTGTGAAATTAAAAACCACTTTTGAAGATCAATATAAACCCACTTGGACCTTCTGTAAAAGTGCTTTCCTGTAGCTCGTGTTTCTGAATAATTTTAATTTTTGTCCACTAGTTAAAAAAACCAAAAAATCTGAATGGCTTTGTGGCCAGGATTTTGGAACTGCTCCTTACCAGAACAGAGGCCTCATCCAGCACACGTGTATCCGTTGGAATCCGGTCATGGAATTCCCTCTTTGGGCATGTTAAGTTGTAGTTACAACTTACACAGCAGTTAAACTTTTTCCTTTTCTTTAATTAAGCCAAACCCAACGGAGGAGTCTCCTGTCTCAGCTGCTGTTTCAGAAGTGTTTTTTTCAAATAAAGGTTCATATTTTAAAGTATTGTCTTTTCATTTGCAGCTGCCAATGTGAAGTACCAGGAGAGAATAGTTGGAACTTTCCAGGACAAGAGAGGACTGGTTTATTCTCTCGTTCTTTGGTAAGAATTGCATTTTTTGGGTAAGATCAGCTGCCTGTTGAAGGTGGATTCTCTGGTTATCATTGATTACTCTCTTAATTAAATGAAGTGTTTTCCAAGACCTTAGACAAAAATCAATATTTTACTGAGTTGGAGGTTGCAACCTTTCATTATTAAAAAAAAGACTCTGACTCTCAGTTGTGCACAGTCTTCCAGCAGAATTCTTTGTCCTGCTCCTATTCCTGAACAATGTGCCATAAGTTGTCAGCTGCTTCCCCAGTAAATATTATCCAGTTACTTCTGCCTGTGGCGCCAGGAAAGAGGAGAAACCCAGGGGTTGAAATGAGGGAAGCAGAGTGTTTATCCTTATCTCAGAAATTTCCTTCCACCTGCCAAAGGGGAGGAAGAGTTTTCACTTTACAACAGAAGCATCTTTTGCCCAAGGTAGGTCACATTCCTGAATGTTTAATTCTCAGATTTTCTGATGGTCCCTTGCCAAAACCTTTGGATTCCAGTCTCAGACTTAGAGGGCAACTGTGCCACAGAGTGTAAATAGCTCAGGGGCAACTCAGTTTGATTCTGATATTAAAATAAAAGGAGTTCAGAATCTGGATGTGGAACAAAGTTAAACTCCTGGGTACTTCCTTTTTCCTTTTTTCCCCTCCAGTTTTTCTTTTTTCTTACTATAAGTCCAGCTACATCTAAATATATGTGAATCTAAATGATCCTTTATTTATATAATCTTTTTTGTTTAGAATCACTGGCAAACAGATGGTTATTGCTAGTCTTAATTATGCACATAATTTAGGCCAGAAGGCACATCTGAAACAAAAGGTAATTAAGATGTTCCCATAGAGTCTGAGCAGAGTCTGAGGTTACAACCTTTGCTCATCATTTATCCTTTCAAGCAGAATGTGGGGATGCAGAATTAATAAGTACAACCTCTTTTTTGCTGTAATTTAATACACATGAAATTGCAGGTGCAATGGCAACCCAGTAAATTGATAATATCACCTTTTTTGGCCTCAGTGCTGGCCAAAACCAACATTATTTCTACCAATAACAGCAAATTTCCCTGCACTGTGTATAAGCTGTCTGCTATTTCTGTATGATCCTATTGATAAGGAGGAGCCTGAATTTGATGGAGCTTTCCTGACAACGTTTTCCTGGTCAGTTGTTATCTGAGCTGCATTCCACCCTTTCCATTTTAATTCTGGGAAATGGGTTTAACTGTCAGGGAAGAGTTGATTATTTGCCAACTGCAGTGAAACAAAACGAGAATTCTCATTCCATTCTGCAACTAACCCCCAAAAAGGGGATGGGTCAGCTTGGGAAGGGGTTTCTTCAGCCAGCTGGGGCTGGTCTGGCTCTGTCCTCAGAGCAGGATGGTGGGGAATTCCCGTGGGGAGAATTTGGGAGTGCTTGGTGGAGTTGGTGATGGGAAGAATGTTCCTGTTCTCACTTCTAAAGTCAGGATCTCCTTACGAGGTGTCCACAGACATTGATCCTCCTTCTCTCCCCGTGGCTGGCCTGGAGCAGTCTGCTGCCCTGGGAAGGGGCTGGAGGCTCTGGGATGGTCGGGAGTGGAGATCCCTGTGGATCAGAGCTCCTGGGGCCGCCCCTGAGCACTGTGTGGTCCATCCCTTTCCCTGGGGCTCAGCCCGGTGACCATGAGCTCATGGAGTGGGATCAGCCTGTTGACATGGTGGGAAAGGCATTATTGCTTTCAGCATGTTCAGTGCCCATCAGATCAGGGAGTTCATTGTACCAGCTCAGCCTTTCTTGCTGTTCCTGTCAGCGCTTTTCAGGACTCCTTTGTGCGGCGGCAGCGGCGCCGCTGGAGCGTTTCACCGGTCCCCAGACCCTGCAGTGTTTGCTTTAGAACCAGTCCTGGACCTCCTGTACCATTTATCTTGGCAGCATCGCCCTTTGTGTCTGATAATCCTGATTAAAACTGAAACAGGCAGATTTTTTTCCACGCAGCTTTCCCAAAATTCCCCTTAAAAAGGAAGATTCTAACATTCATGGAAAAAGCCACACTGTTGTGATAAAAGCTGTTTTGCAGCTCAGTGCACAAGTTAGACTGAAAGTTGGGCAGTAATTTGGGTAGTCTCTGCTGGTGGTGTGTGCTGGATTTTAGGAGCACAGCTGTAAGATATTTTAGAAGACTTAATTTTTTTTTAAGCTAATACTGATTTTATTAATATGTAGGTGGTTATATAATAAACTTTAAATATATCTAATCAATCTGAAGCACAAAAGAACAATTTTGTCCAGTGCAGTTCCTAATAGATTAAATCTTTTCCTCAAAAGTGTAATAAAGCCCATCTTTTTAATTAGGTTGGTGTTTCTTTGATAATTGTGTGTGAAGCTGAAGGAAGTTCTTAAATAGAAAGGTATTTTTTATATCATAGAATCATGGAATGGTTTGGGTTGGAAGGGACCTTAAAGCTCATCCAGTCCCACCCCCTGCCATGGGCAGGGACACCTTTCCACCAAGCCCCAGGTTTTGCTCCAAGCCCATCCAACGCTGGCCCCATTGGACACTTCCAGGGGATCCCAGGGGAAGCCACAAGCTATCTCTGGGCAACCTGGGCCAGGGGCCTCCCCACCCTCACGAGCCAAATTCCTTCCCAATAATCCATCGCTCGCCCTGCCCCTCTGGGAAAAAACAGGTGGGAAGCCCAATTCCTGTGTCCTGTCCCTCCATCCCTTGTCCCCAGTCCCTCTCCAGCTCTCCTGGAGCCCCTTTAGGCCCTGCCAGGGGCTCTCAGCTCTCCCTGGAGCCTTCTCTTCTGCAGGTGACCCTCCAGCTCTCCCAGCCTGGCTCCAGAGCAGAGGGGCTCTGGGATGTTTGGTGTTCAGGACTGTCCTGGCAGAGCAGGCCTGCACTGGTGGGGGTGGGGGTACAGAAGGCAGTGGTGCCTCCAGCAGCCTGTGGAACCCACCCCAGATGTTCACCCAAGAGTTCCCAATAGAAAAGTTCACAAACATACCCCCCATCTCCACCACTGTGGGCTGTAGGTGTGAGAGCTGCGTGTGCCAGCTCAACGTGATTTTAGGGCTGAAAAAGGGGGTTTGTGTAAACTCTGCAGTTTTTAAAGCCATACTCTCTGGAATCATTACCCTTCATTATATCAGGACATGCTGCAGAGTTAATCCAGGCTCTGCCTTCCCTGAGGATGAGCTGGACGATGGAGGGTGACTGGGCAGTCAGGCTGTTGCTCAGCCATCTCCCTAAATTTAATTGAGCAGGAGGCTCATTTTTAAATCTTGGAGAGGGAGGAGAATGGGAATCGTGGAATGTGAAAACCCACCGTGAAAACCAAGGGTTGGAAGCAGGAACCAGATGGATTTGGGGGCACTGCTGAACCCTGGCTTGTTTGGGAGCTGCAGGCCAGGACCAGACGTGGGTCTGGGAGAGAAATCCCTGAACACAACGTCCCTAAAGTGCCAAGTCATGCTGGAATCACCACCAGCTCTGCTTTTCAGTACAAGGGCTGGGATTTTATGGTCTCTGAAACATTAAAGATCAAACCTGATGAATTTATGGGCTTTTAAGCTTTAGTCATTGTGCTCCTTGGATGTTCTCATCAGTCACAGCATGGGTTATCACACATGATCCGTTCTTCTTCCCTGCTTCTTTTGAACAAAAATGTTAAATAATCCTGCCTTTTTGAGACTGAAATGTTAAGTAGCCCTGCCTTAAACCAATATTAGCAATGTTACTGTCTTATTGTGCTGTTGGTAGACAACATTTCTACAATTCCTTAGTTTCTGATAACTTAAAAGAATGTTCCTCCTCTCCATTGCTACAGGCATGGAAGTTTCTGGGCTGTTTTGTATTATTTTTCCTTATCAATTTCCCTAGTTAATAGATCCAGTCTTCTATCAACTCTCCTAGCTTTTATTTTTCTTAATTTTTTGAAGTTAGGATTTTATATCCACTTCTTGCATTAATTTTAGTGAATTAATGGCAGTTTCAGCTCGATTCTGCTCATAATTTCCTCCTTTTATTTATATATACAAACACACATCTGTGCCCATCCTTTGTGTGCATCTGCTGCTCCTTTTCCCTCTGTCAATGTTCCATACAATGTGCAGGATGTGTTTAGGGCTCCCTGCAGTGCTGCTGTGCCGAGCTCGTGGATTGAAGGGCATTGAAATGGTTTTCTCTGATAATCTGAAATGTATTTATTAGTGACATATGAACTGAGAACTGACTGGACTCGAGTTTATCATTTGTATCTTTAATGTGCCACTGTCTGCAAGTCCCATAAAATACCTGGATGAATCCTGGTTTAGTAAAAAAAGGGAAGAACCTACTGGATTTAGCAAGCTGAGTGTGAGATCAGTCTCCAAATCAAATTGTAACTCTTGTGTTCAGTCATTAAGTTCCCAATTGGGTGATTTGCAGGAAGGCCCCTGTCAGTAATTCCAGACACTGCAGCTGATCAAGGATTGGGAATTGTTGGGTGGGGGAGGGAGCAGGTCCCTGGTGCTCAGTGATCTGGGGCTCTGGGAAAGGGCAGTGCAGGGAAATGGGTGTTCTGATGCATCCATGGATATTAAAAATGAGCCATAACTGTCAAATGAGCATTTTGATATGAGTAGGAATTCCAG
Source organism: Manacus vitellinus (assembly GCF_001715985.3). Taxonomy (NCBI): domain Eukaryota; kingdom Metazoa; phylum Chordata; class Aves; order Passeriformes; family Pipridae; genus Manacus; species Manacus vitellinus. The sequence goes on from NW_021940840.1 coordinate 285,970, forward strand.
TTCACTGGCCACAGTTGAACCAGGATTGTCCCAGGAGGATCCAACATCCCGTGTTTCACATCAGAGCAGACAAAGTGATCCCAACAATCCCTTTGGATTTATAACCCACAGATTTGTGATTCACCATCTGCAAATGACTTGGGAGAAAATTCCAGGGGACCTAGAAAAATGAATGTGATTTAATTGCCATCCTGTAAACCCTGGTCTAATTGCTGCCTTCAGACAGGTGTTCTCCCAGCAGCACCTCCAAGGGTGATTTTTCAGGAGGAACAGAAGGAGCCAGACACAATTTGAAACAATTTTGGCTCTCGGGAGAGTGAGCTTGTATGGGTTTCATCTTTTCATAATTACTGTTTGCTCCCAGTTTTCTAACACCTACATTCTCAGTCTTTAAAAGTTAATTTGTATTTATTTGCTGAAAGAAAATGACTGTAACTTCATCGTTATGCTCTTCTGGTTTTCTAGATTTTAGTAAGACAAGAGCCTCGAAGTACTGGGAGTAAAGACGAGGATTTCTCCTCCCATCCAGGGCCTGTCATGGTAAGCAAGAGGGGTTTGTAGGGTCTCTCTCAGAGCAGAAGAGTTTAAAATCTGAAAAACTTTAGGGAATTAACGTTTACATGGGTGGTTGTTGAGTTTCAAGCACAGTGCTAGTCTAGGCTAATGTTTTTTTCCTAATGCTGCTATAAATCTTTCTGTATTTTTAATGACTTTATTAATCAGGCTGCAGAAGGAAACCTGTTCCCAATATCACATTCAGTTGTCTGAGTGCCTGTCTGTGAAAGTTCAGCAACTTCCTAAAGTTGCTGCTCCCTGAATTCCCTGAACTCTGCATCCCGTGTGAGCTTTTGCCGTGGTTGTTTACAGCTCCTGTGAGTGACATCTGAGGGTAACTAACACTTTGTTCCTCAGGATGAAGAGACTCAGCACAGCCTTGAATGCATCCAGGCTAATCAGATTTTTCCCAGGAAGCAGCTGATCCGAGAGGATGAGAACCTTCAGGTAATCACCACCCTGCTCCTGGCCAGGCAGGATCACAAGATCTCCAGCTGACCTGTGGATTCTCGGGCCTCTCCTGCAGCATTTGAATTCACAATTAGCACAGGAGTAGCAGAAGCTCATTTTCTCCTTAAATCCTCCAGTACTGTTGGTAGAACAGAGAACTCAGCATTACAGTACAAGAGGTTCCTCAGAGTGTCAGAAAAATATCGTTATTTGTACTAATGTCAAGTGCCAGGTTTTATTCCAGAGTTTAGAACTCTGTGTTTCTTAAAAAAAAAACAACACTAAGCTAATTAAACACTGCCACTGCATGTGGTTACTGGGAAGCCAGAAGCCTTATGTTGCACAAAAAATGGATATTTTTTGATTTGTTGATTTTCCAAAGTTCCTTTTGAAATCAGTTTAGTTCAAATCATTTGCCACAGAATCCTGGAAGTGTTTGAGTTGAAAAGGTACTTAAAGCATATTCCAGTCCCACCCCTGCCATGGGCAGGGACACCTTCCACTAGTCCCACCCCCTGCCATGGGCACGGGCATCTCCCATTATCCCAGGTTCTCCAAGTCCTGTCCAACCTGGCCTTGGACACTTCCAGGGATGGGGCAGCCACAGCTTCTCTGGGCAACCTGGGCCAGGGCCTCCCCACCCTCACAGCCAGGAATTCCTTCCCAATATCCCATCTCTCCCTGCCCTCTGGCAGTGGGAAGCCATTCCCTGTGTCCTGTCCCTCCATCCCTTGTCCCCAGTCCCTCTCCAGCTCTCCTGGAGCCCCTTTAGGCCCTGCAAGGGGCTCTCAGCTCTCCCTGGAGCCTTCTCTTCTCCAGCTGAACCCCCCCAGCTCTCCCAGCCTGGCTCTTATATCAACTGAAGATGTGGTTTCTTTCATTGTAATATAAAATATTTCTACTTGATCTAAGCTAAGTTGGTGTAAAACCAGATTATTTTGAAGTTGAGCATTTACACTTTTCACTCAGCTCAGCTAAACTGGGCTTAAGTCCCATTTGTAATTAAATGTGCAGTGTGATGTCACTGCAGGTTTTCTAACTTCATAAAGCAGCAGCATGTTGGGCATTTTCATATTTGCAGTGAGAAATATGAAGCAGAAGGTAGGATTTGTCCAGCTGACTTGAGCTGTGATGCATTGGGGGATCCAGTCTTGGCTGGTTACCTGAGCTTACGTGGTGAATATTGGGGAAATAGCAGAGGAGATTATTCATCTTGGATGTTTTGCCTACTTTAGGATGGATTTAATGACATTATGGAAATGCCACTCTCCATTAAGTAAGGAGTGTGAGAGCATAATTCAAGGGCTTGGCCAGCCTGCTTGCCAAAATATGAGCATATTTGTCATAAAAATTCATTGCTTTCCCCGAGCAAGCACTTCCCACTCAGGAAAAGGAACCGAAAATGAGGGACCACTTAAGAAAAAGCTACAATTAACCTCTGAGCTGGCCTTAGCAGGGTTCCAGTGTGATCTGAGGGTGTTGCTGAAAGGTTTCTCCTTGTGCAGGTGCCGTTCATCGAACTCCACGGGGAGAGCACGGAGTACGTGGGGAGAGCAGAGGATGCCATCATAGCACTGTCCAACTACAGGCTGCACATCAAGTTCAAGGAGTCTGTTGTGAATGTAAGTGCTGCTCACCCTCTGGGCTCATCTCCATCACCAAACCAGAGTTTAGGATGAGAGCTCGGTGATCCCGCCTTTTAAGGGTGGTGGTAAGGAAAAAGTCTCTTTATAGTGTTCAAATCCCATTTCTCAGGGAGAACAGATACGTAGATTTTGGTGTACATAGATACACCAAAATCAAATCCCATTTCTCAGGGAGAGCAAAGAGTTATTAAGGCACCAAAAGGTGACTCAGCACCTCTGAAAATGGAGTTTCCTGAGGAAATGTCACATCACTCAAGTTGATGTTCACTTTACAGCTCTGTCAGCCATGGCTTCTCCCCAGGCTCTGAATGGGAGAAATAAAACCTCTTCCAAAGGGCTTTTGGAGCATCAAAGCTTGATTATGCCTTGCTTGGAGCTTAAAAGGGTGGAAGTGGGTCCAGCTGCTGCAGTGATGTGCAGACATTGGGTGGTGTGAGTACAGTCACTGACAGAAGAGATCTGGAGCTGGACCTCACCTTCAGCTGCACTGCTTTAAAGAGCTTTTTGCCAAGTGTCCATTCTTTAAAATTGTTGCTTATCCACCTCCTCATGGCCACAGGCACAAATTAACTGGGTGGTGGATGCTCCTGTGCAGGGGGGTGACGCTGACACAGACCAGTTGTAACACCAGTTGTGGATTATGTAGAGTTTGACAGGACATTACACATGGCACGGATTTATTTTTGTGGGAATTTATAATAAACCCAGTAAAATAAAATCCAAAGACTCAAAGCATTTTTTTTTCTCCTGATGAGAAAAGTCTCCTCATTCCAACCCAAGTCTCCTTATTTTTACCAGTCTCCTTATTCCAACCCAATTCCTGACCCTGGCTAATTCCCAACTGCCAGTGTCAGTCACAGACCCTGAACTCTGCAGGGGTGAGTTAAGTGTCAGCCCCCAAACTGTGTGTTATTCCAGAGCTGGGAGAAGCAAGGGAAGCAAAATATAGGAGTTGACAAGTGTCCAACTCATACATGACAGACACACATGACCCAGTGATGTGAGACACCACAGAGTCATGGAATGCTTTGGGTTGGAAGGGACCTCAGAGCTCATCCAGTGCCACCCCTGCCATGGGCAGGGACACCTCCCACTAGCCCAGGTTGCTTCAAACCCCCTCCAACCTGGCCTTGGACACTTCCAGGGATCCAGGGGCAGCCACAGCTTCTCTGGGCAACCTGTGCCAGGGCCTCCCCACCCTCACAGGGAGGATTTTAATCAGCACCTGATTTAATTTTTGATGCCATGTCAATCTTAAATTTCAAGTTTTTGTTTGGTTTTGTGCCAGAACTGAATTATTAACTCTGTAAAGATGTTGGTTATGAACTGAAACTCAGTCTTCAGTGTTTAGTCATGTAGCTGTGTTACCTACAGGCTTTGGAGTGTGGCTGGGTCATGGTTATCACAAGTCACTGCATTGTAGTTCATGAACTGTCAGTGTTTTAGGCTGAACAAGCACATCTGCTCCTGATGAACTTGTGTGTGCAGCATTACAGGGATAACCTTCATGAACTGGGGGTTTTCAGCCAAGTAGGGTATTATTTCTGACTGTGGCAGTTGCTCAAAATGATGGCAAAAAAATGAGGACAAAAATGTAACTGGAAATGTGAGGGCTGTTGTTTCCCACTGCTGACTGTCCAGAGCAGGTGGTACAATGTGTGCATGTTTAGGGGGAGCATCACTTGACTTTTCTCTTCTCTTACTCTGTAGTTAAACCTGAACTGGGACTCGAGACTTAACTCTGAAGGTGTAGGTGCCCCTGGGGTGGTGGTGAGGGCTCTGTGGGGTGTGGGGTACCTGGGGAGCTCCAGCCAGGGGAGGCAGGGGTTTTATAGGATTCCTCTGCTGCTCTGGGATACAAACCTCAATTCCAGGGTTGCAATCTGTTATGTAAATCTATAGTGTGTTCCTTCCTGCTGGATTTTGTGAGTCAGAGTCTCATTGTATGGAATTGGCAACTGGAATTGCCAAAGGGAAGGATAGAATGTTGGACAACAAGGAGCTGAGATGTGAAAACAGGAGTGACCTTGGAAATCAGGAGTGTGTCCTCAGGAATGCCAGGGAATGATGGATTTGCTTTATTAGGGAAGCCACTAGTGCATGGACTGCACTTCCTGTCACAGCTGTCCTCAGGATAATTGGGGTCATTAATTTTTAGGAATTTTCAGTTCAGTATTTTTGGGCAGTAGCAGGAATTGATGCTTTATCAAACCATGTTCTTTGTTTGTGTTCAGGAAAGATTCCATAAAAGTTTGTCAGTTTTACCACGTCAGTTTTGCTTCCCTGACTTTCATATCCAGTGTTCTGCCCTCTCACTCTCTGTGATACCTCATTATCATCAACATCATTAACCAGAAATAATCAATTAGTGTATGAGGTAGAGCAGAATATAAATCACTCTTTGAAGCCATATATGACCATCACTAATAATGTGCTGTGAACTCGACTGGAATCCAGGGCAGAGAGGGCTTGGAGTGTCTTTAAGGATAAAACATTCCTGCAGTAGTTAAGGACCATATTTAAATTGTTAAATTTGGGGGCAATAATCCCTTTGGTTATTATTGATCAAAATTATTGATCAGATGCTGATTTTCTAAATTAAATCCTCACTGAGTAATTTTTCATTGAGTTCATTTGATTCTTTCCTGCTGGTTTTCCATCACTAGAGCTGTTCAGAAAACACCCATAAGAAGATATTTTTAAAAATGCATAAATGTTTCCTAATGTTAGGAATTGGGTTTTTTTATTACTTGGAATGATTTTCATAAGAATCCCTGTCCTGAGGGCAACCACACTGAAGACTTGTCACCTCAGTGAACACAAGTATTTCTGTGTAAGAAAGAGGATTCCCAGCAAACATCTGTGTAATAGAACCTGTGAAACAAATTGATTCCCTGTGTGTGGATGTGCAGCAGTTCTGGGCTGGAACCTCCTCTGGAAGGAGGTGGGATATTCCCATGGTACCACCTACTAAAGGCACTGCATGAAGGGACAGGAATCCAGTTACAAATGGATCCCTGGCCTTTGTTTTTACCTCTCTGTGCTCTTTTTTGGTTACAACTCACAAAAACGGTGCCTGTGCCACCCCAGTGTTCCTCCCAGAGCTCCCCAGCAGCTCCTGCACCTGCTGGGAAAGAAACACTGTTCAAAAGTTGCTCCTGGTCCCATCCAGCAGTGCAGACATGGCTGTGTGTGGGAATCACTCCCATGGATCATTTCCTAGATCACAGTGCTAATGGGAACACGGTGTTTCAAATGCAAAAACAAAACATCCTGCAGACCATGAATAAATCAGGGGGATTATGACATTCAGAAGTGTTGACTTACATTTATCCAGGGGATTGAAGTGCAGACTCAACAGGGATCTCAGGGGCACATGGGAGGTTTGGTTCCCAGGCCCATCCCTATTGATTCCTTAAGAAAATGTCCAGCTTTGCAGCTGGGAGTGTTTCTGTGTTTTCTCCCTGTAAGCTGATGGCATTGATGGGAGAATTAACATTTCAGTGCAGTTCAGGAAAGCATGGATTGCATGGGGCCTCTTTCCAGTGGTGCATTTTGGACACACTGCAGAAAAAAAAAGTCATGATGGGAGAGATTTTCAGTCTTGGTGATGAGGTGAGTTTTAGTGTGAGCTTTCCCTTGCTTGGCCTTTACTGGAAAAATGGTTGGATTGGGATATTCCTTATGTCCATACCTGCTGGAGAGGAGCTCAGCCCTTGTCTTGTCCTGCCACTCAAGTTGTTCACACTCAGAGCACGATGACTGTGAGAGCAGAGAGGGCTCAGTGATGGCCTTCAAGACAAAACCCAAGTGTCATCAGTTGTAATGAAAAGCAAAATTTGCTTCAGATGCTCCTTGTAGGTTCTGTGGACCCGGGTGGGAATGAGCTCCCTGCACCTCGGAGCCCTCGGTGCCTCCCTGTGTCACATCATCCCACGCTTCAGGACACCCAGCCTTGCCCAAGTGCTTGTTAAAGTCACCAGCCTGGAACATCACCTTGACATTATTCCAGCTCTGAGCTGGGAAAACAAGGAAATACAAGGAATTACAGCCCATGGCCTGGGTGCCACGGGATGTCCTGGAGGGACTGGGGCCAAATGGTGCACAGGGAAGGTCTGCAGCAGAGTTACTTGTGCCTACTGCAGCCTGGCAGTGGTCCACTGCATCCCACTGGGAACTGTGGGCATGGATTGAGCCATGGGCTGGTTGTTTCAGCAGTGAAATGCAACTTGTGCTTTCTCTAACTACAGAGAACTACATTCTCTAGGTATGTCTTGTACTGGTGTAAGATAACAGACAGTTCCAGTCATCAAAATCATTAAAAAAACACCCTCAAAAATAAAAAGTTTGAGTTGTAGAATGTTGCTGTTATTTAAAATGAGATAATTTTGGAGAAGAGGCAATCAGGAGAGAGATACAGCAAGAGCAGGATGCTCCAGTAGTCCCTGTAATGGGATGTAATTGGGCTCAGATAACAATGCATGTTTATTCTTATAAAAGCAGAAATGATTGCTTCTCCCTGCTTGGTTTCAGTGCCATTATCAGAGGGAAGTGCCTGCAGATGGAATTGATGTCTCTCCCAAGAACAGGCTCTGGGTGTCTGACTGGCATCAGCCTGAAAGATGGGCAGGGAAGGTTATCAGGGCAGGGAGGGAGCGGCAGCAGATAATTCTACAGAGCTTTCCTGGGGGAAGAATAATGGCCAGGAAGGAGATTGAAAACACAAGAGGAGCGGAGGACAGGTTTTTATGACTGGGAAAGAAAATTAAAAAGATTAATAGGAAGGTTGTCCTGAAGAAAAACGTGCAGATTGTGAGGAAATGGCTGCGCGTGGGCTGTCAGGGGAGAAAGGATGGCTGGGGAGCACAGGGAGAGGGAGGGAACAAAGAGGGACTTTGAAAGAAGGAAATTAAAACAATGCAGGAGGAGAATTAGTATGTCATTCCAGTGCAGACAGAGGAAGAGGAGCCAGGAGGAGGGAGCAAGGTGGAGAACTGCTTGAATGAAGATGGACATGGGGGAAAAAAGGCAATAGAAGAGGGCGTGGGGAAAAAAGATATTAAAAGACAAAGCAACATTGGAGTAAAAAAGCAAGTCTGGAATCTGACCTTAGTTGGGGAGAGGTACCTTACTTTCCCTGTTGGTGCCATTTAACTCAGTGGTAGATTTAAATAACTTATTAGAGAGTAATGGAATCATTTAGTTTGGAAGAGACCTCCAAGATTGTCAGGTCCACCCTGTGCCCCATCCCCACCCTGTCCCCCAGCCCAGGGCACTGAGTGCCACCTTCAGTCCTTCCTTGGACACCTCCAGGGGTGGGGACTCCACCACCTCCCTGAGCAGCCCCTTCCAAGGCCTGACCACCCTTTCCATGAAGAAATCCTTCCTGAGAATTATTGTTAGGTGCATATGAGGCTGTCCAGTCAGGAAGAAAGACTGGAAGATTCTCCAGTCAGGATCCATTCCAGTCCATTTATCAGACAACACTGTCACAATCTGCCTGCCTTGCAGCCTAGAAGCAATCAGGAGAAGGTGTGGAAGCAATGAGCAGGTCAAATACAAGGATTAGCCTATGGAAAGGACACCTGTGGTCTGTGATGCACTTCAGTCTCCTGCTGCCTTGGCAGAGTCACCTGCACTCAGGTTGAGCTTAGGGCTGGCAAAGAGGGGCCTGTCTCCCAGGAGAGATTCCAGTCACCACTTCTGTCAGGTGTATTAGACTGTCACAGGTCTCAGCCAGAGATAATACTGAAAACAGACCAAAAGTCAAAATTATTTGAATATCCAACCTACTGGGCCGTAGGGTCAGGCACCTTCTTGCCCAGTCTCCTTGTGCCTGGATTGTCTGTCATTTAACATCCAGCTACAACCAAAGGAGCAGGATAACCCCCCTGGCCCAGCAGGCTGGTCCCTCTCCAGCTCTGGACAGCCCAGTGCTGCCTCTGGGTTCTGCTCTGAGCTGAGCTTTAAGCAATCCCTGCCTTTTGTAGTCTGGGGCTGTGAGCTCTGGCACTGATTTGGGGTTTGCACTCAGAGGAGGACTCTGGGCTTCCCAGAGACAGCAGAGTTCTCCTCCCTCTCCTGGGCACAGGAGTTTGCTCCAGGCATCTTCCTGCTCGGAGCAAGTTTTCCTCTGGTTTGTATTTCTGGGATATCTCTTCCCCTTGTCTACTGTTTTTAGTTCCATTTCCTTGAGTCCAGTCCTTTTTAAGCTTTGTGGTGTCTGTCTGGATTCCTTATCCCAGATCCTTGACTGGAGGTGACCTTCAAGGACTTGCCCAACTGTCTGGAAAGGCCCTGGCAGGGCAGGCTCTGACAGCCACATCTTGTACCCCAAACCAGACCTTAAACTGCCTCCTCACAGTCCTCTGATGGCAAAAGACAGTATTGGAATGTTACTGGACGATCCCCATGGCAGAGGGTTTGTTGCCTTGGGCAATGTTCAATACAATAAACAATTCAAACAGTTTTGTACTTTGTGTTTATTGTAGGTATTGGCTAAATTTAGACATTTATTAATTTTATTTGTTTAAGACAATAATGTACATTTGCCCCTCTCAGGTAAAAGTCCAAAACTGTTACTGAAAACTAATTCATTTTCATCTTGTGGTTTCTTCCTGTCTTTAAAGGTAATTTCAGCTGCTTTCATGTTCTCCTGATCAAGCTTCTGCTGGTTACACATGCCATAAAAATAAAAGCATATAACTGCACTCAAATATGAAAGATTCAGCATTATTACTCTAAAGAGGGCTGCTTCAATCACAGTGTTGATCTGAACAGGCCAAATGGTTTTTCCCTGAAGAGGAGGTACAGGATATTTCCATAGAAAAGCATCCAGACTGCAGCAGTCTCAGATCTTGCTTAGCAGCTCCCTTTGGACACCAACAGTTAAAATTATATTAAGATTCCTAAATTTGGATCTATAGGAGAGAAAAATACTTCCATGAGAGAGGAGCTTGGATATGTGCTGCCTTTCCTGAAGGATTCTCAGCTGTTTCCATGGGATCCCTTAAGGTTTTGGGCTGTGGAGCTGACACATGAATACATGTTACCAAACTTCAGAGCTGCTGAAGTAGTTTGAATTTCTTTGTTTTCCTCCCTCTTACCATATGGTCCTACAATAAATCCTCATGAGATATGCACAGAAATGACTGTTGAAATGAAATAATGACTGTTTTTAATTGCAGGTTCCACTGCAGCTCATCGAAAGCGTGGAGTGCCGGGATATATTTCAGCTTCATTTGACCTGCAAGGACTGCAAGGTGATAAGGTATGAGCAGGCTTGGCTTTCCACGTGCTCTGGGCAGCTGGGATGTTCGAAGGAAAGGCTTTTTCTTACTTACAGGACTTGATTTCCCTCAAAAGATTTTTTTTAAAGTCTGATTTTTATGGCATTTGGGCATTTTTGTGACAGGAGTGGGAGCAGGATGGGCTGTGTGTGCTGTGGTGCAGGACAGCAGCAAACCTTGGGCTGAGCCCCAGGTTTTGCTCTGAAATCAGTTTTAGTCTCACTGTGTTTTCCTGGCATTACAATCAGTTGTAGTATATTGCTTCAATAAATCACAGATATATCAATATCTACATATCAACAGACAGAGAAGTGGGTAAAAGCACCGACACACACAGCGCTTGGGGAAGTGTTTAATTGGGATTTGGGGTTTGGAGGGTTAAACTGTGGGCTTGGGGAGCTCTGTACCTTCAGCCACCTGCATTTTCAGCACCTGTGAGGGTACAGTCACTGTCCTAAAGGCATAGTAACCTACTGGGAAAAAAAGGGGGGAATAAGGTAAAAGAAAGTGAGGGAATGAGGAAATCCAGGTCTGCACCCAGCAGAGCAGGTGGATCATGGAGAGGAGCAGTCACTGCTCTGTCCTTCAGCAGCCTCCAGAGCCCAAGCCAGGACTCTCTGAGCCACCAAGCCTCAACTACAGCTATTTTATTTTATTTTTTACTTTTCTGCTGCAGAAATTAATTTTGATCTATGAACTTTAATTAAGGAGAAAGGAACATTTCTTTTTGATTAAATGTTTGCAGGCAGTACCTTTTGTATAATGAAATGAGCCCCGGTCATCTCTGAGCACTCAGAATCTTTAACAGGTCAGCTGCTTCCTGAAATGCTCTTTTTCTCACCAGGACTGATTTTACTTTAGAAGTAATATTTAGTTTAATTTGAATCCAATATTTAACTTCCTCTTCCCTTGTAGCCCTTGACATTTAAGAAAGTCACCCTTCCTCTCCACATTAATTTGTTTTTTTCTCTTCAATAGTAGAATGACTACAAATTATTTGTATTTATGCCCTTCCTTACGAATTTCTCTTCAAAATTGCATCTCCAAGACTGAGGACTTGGTGGGACTGTTGGCAGATGGTGAAATGTGGGGCTGAGACAGCAGCTTTCGAACATTTTCATGTTCTTTTTCATAAGCAAAGTTTGTATTTTGAGTACTAGAGTTCAAGTGAAGATAGTACCAATTATTTGCACCACTAACTTCAAAGGAATTTAGAGAACTGAGGGTGAGATGTATCTTGTCTGAGTATGGATATTTAATAGAGTATTATCCAGTCCAAGCAAGGAGTCTGGGCTTGCTTTATACTCAGTGATGGGAAATAAATAAACACCTCAGGCTGCAGTTCCTCACAGCTCTGCAGAGATGTTGGATGTGTCTTTCCCTTCCACTGCCTGGCCCTGAGCTCTCTGCAGGTGGGGGAATAAATGTGCCCCCAGGGAATGCAGGTGCCATCCTTACCCAGGAGCACTGCAGGACTCAGACTGAGCCTGGAAATACTCAGGGAACGTTTAATAACTGTGAAATCGGGAGGAAATCTGTCAGAGCAAAATAAAGCACTGGTTTATTCCCACCCTCTACAGTAAAAGGGTCCAGGAATCCCCTTTGAAAAGACAAGCTAATGCAATTTTACTGCACTGCTTTGAAGATTAGTTTCTCCTGTACAGGGAATATTCTCACCAGTTGTTGTTAGTCTGTAATGTTGGGCAAAGCTCAGTTTGAAACACGTGGTTTGTGCTTCCCACCAAGGCCAGAAGGAGAAGGCTTTGGAAGGGACCTTAAAGCTCATCCAGTGCCACCCCTGCCATGGGCAGGGACACCTTCCACCAGCCCAGGTTGCTCCAAGCCCCATCCAACCTGCCCTTGGACACTTCCAGGGATCCAGGGACAGCCACAGCTTCTCTGGGCAACCTGGGCCAGGGCCTCCCCACCCTCACAGCCAGGAATTCCTTCCCAATCTCCCATCTCTCCCTGCCCTCTGGCAGTGGGAAGCCATTCCCCCTTGTCCTGTCCCTCCATCCCTTGTCCCCAGTCCCTCTCCAGCTCTCCTGGAGCCCCTTTAGGCCCTGCAAGGGACTCTCAGCTCTCCCTGGAGCCTTCTCCAGGTGAACCCTCCCAGCTCTCCCAGCCTGTTCTTGTTTACAGGACTGTGATTATGGTTACAATATATAGATTAGAGTGTATGTGGTAGTTTTCTGAGTTTCCACCTGACTCCTGCAGTCAGAAGTCTCTGGAACACGTTCCTGTCTCTGATCTGCTCCTTGGTTTCGTAGTTAACACGTGCACAAACATCTCCCTTGTTCCTGGCAGGGCACAGCCCTGGTTACTCACAGCCACAGGACGTTGCTGCTCATGGTTAATCCTGACTCCCTAAGTGTGTTTCTTCTCTAATATCCACAGGTTTCCTTTTTACTGTCCATTGGAATGTACACGGAAGCAGAACTAAGTTGTCCCTAAGATATTTATTCTCACTCCCCGCTTTCAGAGAGGTTTCCATGCTCAGCCTGTCATTCCCAGCCTGCCATCTGTCCCTGCAAACTCACCAGGGGCTGTTTGTTTGTGGCACAGGTGTCAGTTCTCCACCTTTGAGCAGTGCCAGGACTGGCTGAAGCGGCTCAACAATGCCATCCGCCCGCCCGCCAAGATCGAGGACCTGTTCTCCTTCGCCTACCACGCCTGGTGCATGGAGGTCTACGCCAGTGAGAAGGAGCAGCACGGGGACCTGTGTCGGCCAGGTACGTGGGAACAGCCCAGGGGTCAGCCCAGGGGTCAGCCCAGGGCAAAGCAGCTCCTCCATATCTCCTGGAATTATTGTGGTGGGTGTGATTCCACAGAGTCACAGGATGTGCTGAGTTGGAAGGGACCCACAAGGATCATCCAGTCCAACCCCTGGCCCTGCACAGGCCCAGCCCCAAGAGTCACCCCCTGTGCCCCAGAGCATCATCCCAACCCTCCTGGAGCTCTGGCAGCCTTGGGGCTGTGCCCACTGCCCTGGGGAGCCTGGGCAGTGCCCAACCAGCCTCTGGGGGAAGAACCTTTGCCTGAGATCCAACCTGAGCCTGCCCTGACACAGCTCCAGCCATTCCCTGCCTGCTGTCCCTGGTCCCCCCAGAGCAGAGCTCAGTCCCTGCCCCTCCTCTGCCCCTGCCCAGGCAGTTGGAACTGCACTGAGCTCTCCCCTCAGTCTCCTCTGCTCCAGCTGAACACACCAAGTGCCCTCAGCTGCTCCTCATTCCTCTTTATGTTCACCACAGCAGCAACTTTGAGTCTAAACCATGTGGTGTTGGCTGTGCCATGTTTTTTGTAACTGCCTGGAACAGTGGTTTCCAGCATGGATGTTGAGGAGCAGGAGGTGAAGGAGATGGGAGGCCCTGAGCTGCTCCTGAGCTTCATTGCCAGCCACAGCACTGTGATGTATTTTAGTGCAGTACCATCCTTGCTGGAGGGGTTTTGAGGCCCACAAGTAAATAAAAGCTAAAAATTGGGATGCCGGTGATTGTAGCACTTGTTTGAATATAAGAAATTTGATTTCCAGGCCTCTGCAGTCTCTTGTCACTCACAATTCACTGCCTGAGGGAAGTGTCCCAGCTGTCAGGCTGAGTGATGTTCCTGGGATTCTGTCCTTGTTCCTGAGGTTTCTCTGGAGCTGGGCACAGATTATCATGCCTTTGGTGCCTGAGGAAGAGCAGTGAACAGGGAGCACACAGGTGAAGGAGGAGCTCCTTGGCTCCTGTTCCTGCACATCACACACTTCCTCAGCAGCTGCTGGAAAATGGCAAAAAAAATCCTTAGGGCAGAATTTCATACCTAGGGCTTCTCCCTCCTCACTGAATTCAGGAAGTGAGAGATAGCAGACATGTGGAAGCATTGCTGGGTCTCCTTGTAGCCCTTTTCCTCACTGAAACAGGTGGGCTTCAGCCTAAGGCTGGGTTAGGATAATCAGGGAATCATGGAATGGTTTGGATTTGAAGGAACCTTAAAGCCCATCTCGTTCCATCCCTGCCATGGGCAGGGACACCTCCCACCAGCCCAGGATGCTCCAAGCCCTGCCCTGCCTGGCCTTGGACAATGCCAGAGAGAAGAAGGAGCATTTATGTTTTTATTTAAAAACTTCTACCAATCAATTTTTTTCTTTTCTTCAACATAACTTTATCTTCCTGTAGCTGCCTCTTCCTGGGGGTGGATATTCTCCTTCACAGAGCTGAGTTATAGTTAAGTCAGTGTGAATGTTGGTGGAGAAGTTAATCCCAAGACATTGTAATTTCTCTTTCACGTCCAGGCAGCCCATTATTTGGCAGATATGTACAGAAAGACTAAATTGCTTCAAAATCCATCTGAGTATCAACTTCAGGGGAAAAAAGTATGTTAACAATGTATGTAACAGAGAACTGAGCTGTGGCTCAGGATCAGCTCTTATGGCCAGGAGGTGTAAGTCCATAAAATGTCCAGCTTGTTTTTCCTGTGAATTTGAGAGCGGATTGGGATGCTTCTAAATATTATCCATCTTGACTCAAAGTGCCTCTTAAAATGCCAGCATTTCAGGAGGAATGGACAGGATGTTAAGGCTGGGCTTTCGTTTCTCGGAGGAAAACCCGGGATTTCCCAAGAGCTAAAAATTAAGAGGGGGAAATCAAACAGAATATTTCATTTTCATGGAGTTTTATGTGTTTCTCTTAAAACCCTCCAGGGCTATGCAGCATTGATTGGGGATATTTCCAGTATTCTCATTTGCTATCCAAAAAAACCTCCTTAAGGATGGATCACAGGTTTTTAAGACCATTCCACAGAGCAGGTGATGGTGAAGCCCATCCTCAGTGCTGCAGGAGCATCTGCTGCTCCAGTCAAAGGGTTTGTGGGATTTTTAAATAAAACAGTCTCTAAGGACACCTTCCACCAGCCCAGGTTGCTCCAAGCCCATCCAGCCTGGCCTTAGGCACTTCCAGGGATCCAGGGGCAGCCACAGCTTCTCTGGGCAACCTGTGCCAGGGCCTGCCCACCCTCACAGGGCACAATTCCCTCCCAGTGTCTGTCCTCCGTGTTTATCTCTAATTGTTCTGTGATGCCACATGAAAAAATCATTTCAGACATGTGCATTTACATCTTTGAGCTAAATGTGTATCTACGGATATCGGGGGGATTGAAAGACTTTAAGGGTTTTCTGAAATATTTAATGGAAAGATGTAATACTTAAAGCATTCATTTTGCAGCAGACTTCTGGCCCCTGTTGGGTGCTGCTCTGCCTCAGGATTTAATGATACAGTAATTTAAAGAGACAGGCAATGCATAGACTTTCAGAATCACTTGATTTAGTGTTGCTCTCAGGCTCATTAAATTTAGCACATTTCTTGGCTCTGGAAACCTGGAAATTTTGTCTAATTCTCTAGAATTTAATAACTATCAGAATAGTTATTCTTTACTGCCATTGTATATTTTTGCAATTGTTTTTTGATAGTTTTTAGAAAAGTCTCTAGGAAATAAATTGGGTTCATTCCACTTCCTTTAATGTATTAATACAGGAATTTATGAGGATTTTGTGACTGATATTTATGCATTTTACCTTCCTATCTCCACTTGACTCATGGAGGAATAATATCCAATTTGTGGACAGAAAACTGAGGTGCAGGATAAGTGACAGGACTTGCCTCCAGCCATAGAGGAAACCTGGGGCTGGAATTGCATATTCCATGTTGATTGCCCACGTTCCAGAGCACATTCCAGGTCTCAGCCCCTCACCAGCTTCACATTCTTCTCATTGATACAAAATTCTTCTGAACTTCACAAAATAAGAACTCCTATTTTTTTTTTCCCGCTGGAACTCCTGATGTATCTTAATTCCTTCTGCTGATGTGCTTGGGTCTGGTTTGCAGTGTTACTGTTTTACATGGATTTCCCAAAATTGGTGATTTCAGGAAATTACCGTGTTGGACTTCGGCATTCCTGGAGAGTTGGCCATGGAGAGCCATCAGTGCAGTTGTCAGAATTAGGCTGTGAAATGCAGCTGGCTTTGCACTGACTGATGTGCTGGTTTTCTCCTGGGTATTTTGTGAAGTGGGAATCTTAATTTCTTCTTTCCCGTTCATTTTCTCCCTCTGCTCTTGCTCCCCAGGAGAACACGTAACTTCCAGGTTCAAGAACGAAGTGGAGCGGATGGGGTTTGATATGAACAATGCCTGGAGGATTTCCAACATCAATGAGAAGTACAAGTGAGTACTTGGCAGATTCACAGCCAAATGGCAGCTCAAAACACTGATTTTTTTATGGCAGATTAGTGGAACTTTTTTCAAGTTCTACAGTTCTTAATACAGGCCAATCAGAATTATGATTTTTTGTTGTTTTATAGAAAATATGCTTTTAATTATTGAATATTTTATTAGCTGATATGAATTTTTCAGCTTAGAAATCCCAGATTTTGGTGTGCTTGCTGGAGGACATCTCAGAGAATTCTAAGGGAAGAAAAGGGGATCTTAAGGGAGCAAAGAGTGGAGTTTGAACTTTTATAAACCATTTTTATTGTGTCTTGTTCTCTAACTTATTACAAAGGCATGTATTAAAGAAAAAACAGGTTTGAAGGAGTTAAGTTTGCAAATGCTGAAAATAAGAGAAAACACTTTCTGAGGTCCTGAAACAGAGAAAAGTCCTCTGTGGGCTCTGGAGCAGAGGAAGGTGCTCCTGGATTCTCCTGTGGTGGGATGGGGTGCTGTGGCTGCTCCCTGCTCCAGCTCAGAGCTAAACCAGCTGGAACTCTGCATGATGGAACACCTTTCCTTGCTCTGCCTCTGCAGGGTAATGCCTTGCAGCTGGTGCAGGAAGAATCCCTGCCTTGGCCTCCAAAAATCCCGGGAAGGAAGAATAGCCATTCCTTACACACTTAATGCTGGAGAAGGAGGAATTTATTGACAGGCAGTGAAACAAATCAGCAAAAGGGGCTGCCCAGTGTCAGTTCTTCCACTGCCAAGGGTGCAGCTGCTCTGTGTCACTAATGTCCAACCCTGTGCACCCCTTTTCCCCCAGGCTGTGTGGCAGTTACCCCCAGGAAATCATAGTTCCTGCCTGGATCACGGATAAGGAGCTGGAGAGCGTGGCAAGCTTCCGCTCCTGGAAGCGCATCCCTGCCGTGGTGTACAGGTGAGGCCCCTGCAGGTGCTTGGAAATGGGGGGTTCTGGCAAGTAAAAGCTGAAATAAGCTGTAAGTGGGAATTTGGGCTGGTAATAAAAGATGTTCAGGCTCCCCCGGGTGAGGCAGAACCTGCTACATGTTCACTCTGAGAGGGAATAATGGTTTGCATTTTGAATTCCAAACACATACTGCAGGAGCACTCGGCATTTGCATCTCCTGCAAATCATTCTGGGGGCAGTCACCCCAGTTAAGATTGATTTTTAAGTTTTTTGATATGAAAATGAAAAAATGTGAGATGAAGACCTCGGTGATAAATGTCCTCCCTGGCTGGGTGTGCCTTTGGCTTCTCTCTGACTCTGACCTGGCTAATTCTCAGACTGCAGCATAAAGAAGGACAAATACCAAAATTACTTGAAGGAGTTATAACACTCAAATTAAAAATTAGTACATGGTTTAGACCTATCTATATATTTTAGATATTTTTCACTAGACAGCCTCTTGCTTAGATTGAGTCCAGAAACTCTCCATATAAAATTGCTTTTCTGAAATACTGGGTTTTGACAGCTTCTTTAGGAAGAAATATATTTCAGCATCTGTTTTTTCAAATATTCTGGATTATGTGGATATTCTGTGGCTGTCCAATCCCTGGAAGTGCTCGAGGCAACGTTGGACAGGGCTTGGAGTAACCTGGGCTAGTGGAAGGTGTCCCTTTCCATGGCAGGGGGTGGAATGGGTCCCTTCCAACCCAAACCATTCTGTGATTCTATAAACCTGTCCTTTAACACCCTGGCCCCTTCCCTGGTGTGATTATCCTCCCATAAATCTTTAAAATCTCTTTAAAAAATCAGATGACAAAGGGATCAAAAAGATAATGAGTACTGTTGATGCCCTAAGCCTGCCTTGCCACCCATTCCTTGGGATCAACTGCAGGCTGACTGTGGAGAGCAGGAAACTTGGCAAATCCATAATCCTGGGTGGGAGCAGTGAGAGCAGAGAGCTCTGGGCCACAAAACACTGTTTACCCAGCTGAAGGTTCTTGTCTTGAGAAAGGAGAACAAATTGGCTCGTGGCAGCAAACCATTATCTTTAAGTCCTCCTGTCTTCTCTCCCTTGCCTTCCAAGCAGCACAGGGGTTTAGAGTGGTTTCTTTTGGAATGGTGAGGAGTTGTTCCATCCTCTGCTCAGCTCTGGGAGGGGGAAAAAATGCCTTCCAGCATATGCTGACTTTTAAAAGTGTAGATATTTTGTTATTATGGTGCTATATATAATATATATGTATAAAAGAGAACAGTGTGATTTCTCTGTGGGTTGGGGTCAGCTTTGCACGCTGCATTTCAGGCCACTTGGGCCTTTTCTGCAGTTGTCACATAATTCGGGGACACCTCACCTGCAAACACAGGGCAGCTTCCCTCCTCCTGTCACCCCTGCACACTGGGAAAGCACTTTGTTCTCATTCCTGGGAGCAGCCTGCATTGCAGGGATTTATGGGAGAACAATTTAAAAGTCAAAAGACCACAGAGACTGAAATTGTCCTGTCCCTGCCTCCAGTTCTGTGCAGTTCTGCTGAGGCTCTCTGTGGTAAATCACAGCTGCCTTTTCATTGCCAGTCTTCAAATCAGGGAGAGAAAAGTGTTTCTATTATTTTGACTTTTTTTTTTTTATTTGACATTTAGTAATAGATTTTTCAAGACATCCAGTTCATCATTCTGGGCTCTAATTGAGCTCACAGCAGGGAGTGGATGATGATCCATAGGATTTCAAGGCCAGGTTGGANGTTTTTTATCCATTAAAGATGATTTGGGGACTTAATGATTTTAGTTTCATTACTGATGACAGTAATAAATCTCTTTTTGATTTACTTCAGGGGGAAAAAGAGTAATAGTGATTTTTAAAAAAATTAGTCCAATGACTTGTCTCAGATGCTGAACAGTGGGACAGAGAGAGACCAGAGACAGACCCTGACAACCACAAATTCCCTGTCCTTATAAAGCAGTCAGGGCTGAAAAGCAGAACAAACAGGGCTGAATTCAGAGACAAACATCAGGAATACTCCTGGAGATTGGACTGTCAGGAGTGTTGCTTCTATTCTCTGATCAGAAATCAGAAATTTCTACAGAAATCTCACACCCACTCTCTGCAGTTTTGCTCAGTGTTTACAATTTTTTAAACCTCTTCACACATTTTATGAGGTCACAGAATACCAGACTGGTTTGGGTGGGAAGGGACCTTAAAGCTCATCCAGTTCCATCCCATGGACAGGGACACCTTCCACTAGCCCAGGCTGCTCCAAGTCCTTTCCAGCCTGGCCTTGGACACTTCCAGGGATGGGGCAGCCACAGCTTCTCTGGGCAACAATAGTTTATGTGGATAAATCTGGCCCGTGACA
>NW_021940840.1:306215-307840 GCF_001715985.3 Manacus vitellinus
TCCCTGAATTGCTGCCGTGGGTTTTCCATTCCGAGTGCTGGGAGTTCAGCAATGCAGTGCAGGGAGCGACTCAACCCTCCTTAGTCCTCCTGCTCTGTAGTTACCAGGACTTGGGGGATTTATTGTTGTGCTCAAAGGTGGTTTGATCACGGGGGGGTTAAGCCTGTGCAGGGGTGTACGTACATCCTACAGCCATACAACAGCTTGTAAAGGGCTTTAGAGCTGCCTAATGGGGGGTTACTCCTTGGTTTCTGCAGGGGGGCTGCGTGTTGATGTGTCTCTAGTGAGGGAGTTCGCAGGGGAGGTTTTGCTTTAAGTCTTTTAAATCTGTTTTTTTTGGTTCCTGAGCTCTGAGTGACACCATCTTATCCCCAGGGACCTCAGAACCGCTGGCTGTCTTTTATCCCAGTGGCCAGTGCAGTTGGAATGAGTGTGATTCCTCAGACCTCCCATGCCCCTAAATAGAATTGTTTGCTGATTTCTGCTGGTACATCTGAACATGGCATATTTTGTGTGGGATGGGAGTGTTTGGGCTTCACAGCCACCAACGAGCTCAATGTCTGGCCTAGTGATTCTTTATTATTTGGAGTATAATGCGAGGCAAGAACCTGGAGATGAAAACCTAACTGTTTATGAACCTGTGAAAATGGATCTGCAGCAGGTAGTAATGAAATCTGGGAGAACATATGGAAAAATAAATGAGCTGCTCTGTTCAGAATAGATTTCTTACACGTATAATGATGTTTTATTTTCTTTTATTATTTGCGCAAGCATAGCGGGGAACAGGGTGGCCTTTCAGCGATTGGCACGGATTTTTTGCTGAACTAATTTGCTGTGGGTAGAGCTGTTTCTGAAAGGCTATTAATTCCAGCAGAAATCCATTTCCCTGTGCCTGCAGTCGGCTGGCACCTGGTGCAAGTGCCGTGGCTCCGCATCGCCTTCCCTCCGCTTCAGCTAACGCGGCGTGGCAGCTCCTTCCCCTCACCGAGGGGGTTTTACGTGAAACAATTATACCAGACCCGTGGAAAATACTTAAAATACCATCTCAGAGCCTGTTTTGTGACGGGAGGGCCCTGCCCCGCGGAGCCGTGTCCCGCTGCATGGGGAGCAGGAGGCGGCGGCGCCCACGGTGCCCGCGGGGACACTGCGGAGGAGGTGCTGCACAGCCCCCGGGGTGACAGCTCTGACAGCACATCACACACCAGCCTGTCACACCCACGGACAGCCTCAGAGTGCTCACAGGGAGAAGGGGAAGATGGAAAGCTTTGGGGGGGTTGTCTTCCTGTGCAGGGCTGGCGGAGTCGGCTGTTCAGATTTGCTGAAGGGTTGTGCTGAGCGTCACTGCTCTGGTGTTCCTTGATTAGAGGGAATCAAACAACTCCTGTTGCCCTGAGGCTGAGATGGGCAGTTTGTTTGCAAGAAGGCTCTAAAATCCTTTGCTGCATCGTAACCTGTAGGAGCTGGAATTGGCATGTGTGTGCTTTGGAAATGGGGGGTTGTGCTGGGACTCCTGAGTAAGAACAGCAGTGCCCAGAGGCACCTCTGCTGGAAGGGATGTGTTCCCAGAAATCCACTGCTGTCCTGGGCTGATCCCCCAGCGTGGGCAGCAGGGCAGGGGGATTCTG
>NW_021940840.1:308385-325936 GCF_001715985.3 Manacus vitellinus
ATGAGCTTTAAAGTCCCTTCACATCCAAACCATTCCAGGATCCTGTGATCTGCAGGCCATTTAAAGAGAGAAGCACAGTGTGTGGATGTGTGGGGGGATGTTTCAGCTGGGACATGAGGCAGGGAGTGAACATCTCTGGGTGTCCTGCTCTCAGCATTGTTGCCTCACTGTGTGGCCTCAGAGAAGTTGTGTCTCTGCTGCTCTGGCTGCTCCCTCTGGACCCATAGATGGGCTTCCTTGGTCCAGGGCTGAGCTCCCTGAACTCAGGGGCTGCTGGGCAAGGTCAAGGAGAAGGTTGTTACTCCCAGCTGCAAACGCTTCAGTGAATGGGGAATCTCAGAGCTGGTGGCAGCAGTGGGATGTGCCAGCACAGAGGCAGCAAGTGGAATTAGTGATCAGATGTTTCAGTCCTCTTTTTGTAATAGATTGTAGAGCAGAGTTTTTAAATCTTTTTCAGGTCACGCTTGCAGTGGTTCGATGAGTTTTAATTATTTCAGATCTGTTCTTTATGTGTAGTACAAGAAGCTGGGTCTTTAAGGAAATAACTTTTCAGACATGTAAAAAAATGTGATTTTTTTAATGTCACTCCCCAGGAGGTGAGAGCCATGTTCAGGTTGGGGTGTTCCTCATTTATCTGCCATCCAGCAGGTGTTGAATTCCTCTGGAATGCCTCACCTGCTGTTCCAAAACACTCCCCAGCCTTCACTGACCAACAGGCTACAATATTGAGCAAGAAGATGCTTTGTTTTCTCTTCCTGACCTTGCTTTGACTTTCCCCTTTGAGTGACTGTGTTCTCAGTCAGCATTGGGAAGGGAAGCACCTGGAATACGCTGCCACTGACTCCCAGGTTGGATAACTGCTGGACAGTGGCAAGGTCCCCAGTGGGAATTAAGATACTGCGGCACACCAATGAAGTTTTTGTGCCCTCTGGGTCCTTTTCATCCTAATCCTTCAACTTATGCACTGTTGGTTTTGTTCTTCCTTCCCTTTCCAGGCACCAGAGCAATGGGGCAGTGATCTCCCGCTGTGGGCAGCCCGAGGTCAGCTGGTGGGGCTGGAGGAACGCCGACGACGAGCACCTCGTCCAGTCCGTGGCCAAGGCCTGCGCCTCGGACTCGAGGTCCAACAGCAACAAATTGATGAATGGGAATTGTTCCAGAGATTTCTCCAATGGAGGGGACCTCTCTGATGTGGAGTTTGGTAAGTCTGTCCCTGTTGCTTTTCTGTGAGAGGCAGAGCTTTATGTAAAAGCTTAATCTCCCGTGCTGGAACAGGCTGTATCCATTGTGTTCAGTCAGGCATTCTCCAGTTACTGTGTGCATGTGCACTGTGGGACTGAGTGAATCGTGTTGTGACCAAGGTCAGAAGTATCCTTTGAGTTCCTCACCAGTTGCATCTCCTCCCTGCCAGACTCCTCCATCTCCAATGCCTCGGGAGCAGAGAGTTTGGCAATTCAGCCCCAGAAGCTTTTGATCTTGGACGCGCGATCGTACGCGGCAGCCGTGGCCAACAGAGCCAAGGGGGGAGGCTGTGAGTGCCCAGGTGAGCAGCACTTCTTCTGCTTTCCATTCAGTTAATCCAAAGGGTGTGCTCCAATGGAATTGCACTGATCCCCTTCAGGACTGCCTGTTTAACTGACCGTGGGGATGGGGGGCTGTTCATCTGTCTGAATGTTCTGGATCGTAGCAGCCACCACCAGCCCTTCCAAAGGGCAGGTTTAGCTGTTAATTAAGGCTGTTCCCAGAGCATAAACCCAGCTGGTGACAGAGCTCAGTAAATGCTGAACTGTGTGGAACATGCTGATGAGCTCTCCCTTGCTGAGTCAAATATATAAACTAGAGAGAGACAAAGGTGTCCAGTGTGCTCATGGCTAAAAGCCCTGAACTTGTAAAACCCACTGACTGCAGAGAATAATAATACTCTAGAATGGTAGTGCAAAATACAGCTTTTCAGCAATTTTTCTAAAGCTGAAACATTTTTCAGCATTTATATCATAACCAACTGCAATCCTGCTTCACCTTGCATGTGTAATACATTTGCAACACCACTTCGTGTTCTTTGGTACTTGTGCCTTGGTGCTTTTATAAACAAGGTGTTATTTATGGTCACTACTGGGTATGAATGCAGCCTGTTAAAATTCCATGGGTGGAGAGTCTGGAAAAAAATGCCAGACAGAAAAACTAGAGATAAGATAACAAAATCTCTTTTGACCGTGTGTTCTTGTTTTGGTCTTTGCTGCAGTAGCTGCACTTTATGCAGCCACCAGTAAGGAAAGATGAAGTTTCCATTTAAAACCTCAAAATTACTAAATAATTCTTTATGAGAGAGTAAAATTTCGAACCAGAAAAGCAGAGTCTACAGGAAGTTTGATTTTATTGTATGTTGGTTCTTGAATTCTGTGTAGAAGATTTTCAAACAGCTTGTCATCTTCAATAAATACTTGTATTGCTTTCTACTGCTAAGTTTTCTGCAGGTATTGCCAAGTTTGCTTCATTCTCTGTATAAAAATAGCTCATTTATGCTGTGCTTTATTTTAGATATAACATAACTCAGTGAAAAGACCAAAAAATGCTGAAATTGTCTTGTGCAATCTGTGGCTGTAGTTACAGAGTCCATTGCTAACAGGATGTTCTCTTCGGGTCAGCAGCTGTTGGGCTGATAAAGAGTTGGGAAATCAAATGATACAAAACATGCTCAGACTCCTGCATTTCCCTGTGCAAGCACTCAGTATCTCAGATTCTGCATCCTGATTATTTTTCTCCTGTAGAAACAGTCATTTTAGCTATTGTGTCACCATTTTTGTGCAGACAGAAACATCAAAA
The DNA here is from genome assembly GCF_001715985.3 of Manacus vitellinus. Classification (NCBI taxonomy): domain Eukaryota; kingdom Metazoa; phylum Chordata; class Aves; order Passeriformes; family Pipridae; genus Manacus; species Manacus vitellinus. The sequence continues at coordinate 311,209 of NW_021940840.1, forward strand.
CTAAATCTGGGAAAACCATGGAACTGGTGTTTTTCTGGCTCTCCTTGGGTGCCCCCCTGAGCTGTGACCCTGTCTGCACATGAGCACATCCCATAGCAACATCCAAAGTAATTCCATAGATCTTCTGTTTTCCTGAACTTCCAGTATTTCTCACACATGTGATGCTTCCTCATAAAATTCCCCTCAGAAGAAAGCAGTGGATGGAGTGACCTTTCAGCCTTTCCGAGTGCTTAGGAAAAGCCATCTATGACTGACATCCATAAATTACCAGTTAAATATTATTTATGCTCCGCATCTGATGATATTTCTCAGTCTTTACAGACACTCTGGGACCTGGAGCACAGGAATGTCCCTATCCCCATAGGTTTGCACTCTGCTTTTTGTAACCTGGAGTGAAACATTGTGAGTAAATACAGCAGGACTTTGGTAAATGCTTCCTGTTTTGCTGGGCTGTGGTGTCATGCCTGGAATACCCACCAAGCTCCAAGGGCTGCTGTGTCCTTACAGAATAGCCACAAACAGATTATTTCATCTGTCCACAGCAACAGGGGCTTGTTTTGATGAAAAAAAGCTTCTTTTAGAAATGCAGTTGTTTAGTTTCTTCCCTCTTTCTTGCCCTCTCCCTGCAGAGTATTACCCCAACTGTGAGGTGGTGTTCATGGGGATGGCAAACATCCATTCCATCCGGAAGAGCTTTCAGTCCCTGCGTCTGCTCTGCACACAAATGCCAGATCCAGGAAAGTAAGTGGATGTTTGGGCCTTGGGTGACAGTGTTTCTGCAGCCACGTTCTGCTGCTGCTGGTTTGGAAACTGCAATTCCGTGGGGTTTCCCCAGTGACTGTCCTGGGTGATAATGCTCAGCTGTGTATTTTCATTGCCATGGAGGTCGTTGGTTTACTGTGATTGAAGTGACCCTAGAGAACTGGTTGTGAAATGACAGTGTAATTTTGGATGTTGATACCAGTGTTGCTACTTCTGGTGGGCTTCTAAGCACTCACACTTAGGTTGACATGCTATTCCCAGCTCTTTAATATTCACATCTTGTCTCTCTGGAAAATTCTGGCTATGTTCCATGTTCCCCTCATTTATAGTGTCATTTCAAGAGAATATTTCATACCCCTCCAGTGCTATGGGGTACCTACCCTGTAATAGCCCATCAAATCCGAAGCTTCTGAGCTTGGGTCTTCACTAGGACACTGGAGTTGTTAATTAAGGCTGTTCCCAGAGCATAAACCTGGCTGGTGACAGTGCTCAGGGAATGCTGAACAGTGTGGAACGTGCTGATGAGCTTTCCCTTGCTGAGTCAAACATATAAACTCCCACTTACCTGTTTGGAAATCACTGCTAAAGCCTTCCATGGTCTCAAAGTGGATCCAGACCTTCAGCTCATCCCAGAGTGGCAGTTCCTCGGGCAGACGTGGGGCTTTGTTGCTCCACCCCGGGAGAGCATTAACGAGACATAAATGAAAACTGCTCCCGGGTGCCACTCACAGCTTATTGAAACAGCAGCTTCACCGGGATAGATTCAGAGATCCAAACCTGAAAGCATTTTAAAAGAGCAAAAACTGTCTTCCCTTGTTTTCCTCTAGTTGGCTGTCAGCTCTGGAGAGCACCAAGTGGCTGCAGCACTTGTCGGTGCTCCTGAAGTCGGCGCTGCTGGTGGTTCACGCCGTGGACCGGGACCAGCGGCCGGTGCTGGTGCACTGCTCCGACGGCTGGGACCGCACCCCCCAGATCGTGGCACTGGCCAAGCTGCTGCTGGACCCCTACTACAGGACCACAGAGGTGGGTGAGCCCTCTGGGAGGGCACTGGGGAGCTCAGGGCCTTGGCTGAGCAAACCTGGCTATAAATTACTGCAGTTCTTTCCGCTAACGAAGGCACTAAAGCTGGCAGGAGTTAACCAGCCACAGCCTGGACGAACAGTCTGGAATTCACACATTATATTCCCTTTGCTGTAACTGCACAGTCATGGCCTGTGCTTCCCCAGATTTACCTCAGGAATATGGAGTACAAAGTGCTGCAACTGCAGTTTCCATTGCCCCACTGCAGGTTCTCAGCCAAGCACTCAGACAAAGCCTTTCTCTTTGCTGGATTTCCCAAGTGCATAGCTTTCCAGTTTCACATTTTCCCTGTCCTCTGTCAGTTATATTTTCCTGTTTTTTCAGCCTGAATTTTTTCCCCCATCACTCTGCAGCACTGTGGGACATGTTCTGGCTGGGTTCCATCTGCCAGCCCACGGGCAAGATGCCTTTGTTGTCCAGAACAGAACTCTGTGTCTGAACACTGCTGTGAGCTGCTGCTTAAAGCCTCACTCACACAGGGACCAGAGGCTTGAGCTGCAGCAAAGCCTTTTGGATGGAAGTGTGGAAACTTCTTGGATCCTTTCTCACATGAGTTCTACAAGCTGGCATCCACCAGGGCAAAACATGCTGCTCTGGCCTGGGCACAGAGCCTCCTCCTGGTGCTCCAAGGAGTGCTGTCCCTCCTGTTCAGGGTGCAGAGTTCTGCTCTGCACACCCTGTGCTTTCCTTGTCATCCAGAGGAAACCATAAACTGCAGCTTTCTATGCCAGGATCAGAAATGTTGAGGAAAATGAGTCTTCAGCGTTGCCACGTCTCACATTTCTCAGCTGTCAGCCATTATTTTGGCTCTGATCACAGCCTTTGACTCAATAAAGATTCTCTACAATTTTTCTTTCCTCCAAGAACCGAAACCTTCCTGCCCTGTGATGGATTTCAGGTCCTGTAAGACAAGGTGTCACATTCAGCTGCTCATCCAGGCACTGTTTGGGAATGTCTTTGCCCTTTTCATTTTCATGAGAAATCACTCAAGTGAACCTTTAATCAGCCTTGTGACTGGTGTACACCAGACAAACACCTGCTCTCCCTGAGCTTGGATGTCCTGTTGTGGATTGTTTTCTTTCCTAACAGGCAGATCTGCCCATCATTTTCAGGGGAAAGCTTTCAAATGTCCTGTCCAAATGCTGGGTACCATGATCCAGATGGGTTTGATCAAGATGAAGTTCCTGCTCGCCCCTGCCTGGAGAGATAGGGCTCATATCAGGATCCTCCCTGCCAGTCACTGAGGACTTAATCTGCCTTATTCCCTTTCCTGTTCATGTAGTTTGGGAATCCATACCTGTCCCAATTTCATTTCAGAGCACAGAGGCACTAAAGCAGCAAAGAGAAGTAATGAGCCCAGTGCTGAAGGGAAATAAGAGAGTGAGAGCACATCAATAAAGTGATTCCCATGAGTCTCAGACCATCTTAGAGAACTGAGCCAAAGGAAAACAGGAATTCTTCATCTGTCCTCTCATTCCTGCAGGGTTTCCAGGTGCTGGTGGAGACAGAGTGGCTGGATTTTGGCCACAAGTTTGCAGATCGCTGTGGCCATGGGGAGAACTCGGATGACCTGAACGAGCGCTGCCCGGTGTTTCTGCAGTGGCTGGACTGTGTCCATCAGCTCCAGAGGCAGTTCCCTTGCTCTTTCGAGTTTAACGAAGCATTCCTTGTGAGTTGAGAGTTTTATAGACTCTTCTAAACCGGTGCTGGCGTCCACAGAGCCTGGGGGGCTGCTTTTCCCACCTGTCTGTGACATTCTGGAAGTGTCCAAGGCCAGGTTGGACGGGGCTTGGAGCAACCTGGGCTAGTGGAAGGTGTCCCTGCCCATGGCAGAGGATGGAATGAGATGAGCTTTAAAGTCCCTTCCAACCCAAACTATTTCTAAGCATGATAAAGGTAATGTCAAAGCTGCCCAGATACAGCAAACAAAATTATTTGTCTATTCCATGGGGTCTATTCACTCTTAAAACAGAAGCAGGACCCTTAAGGGTCCTTTTAGACTTAAAACAAAGAAATTATATCAATTAAATATTCCCACCTAAGAGATATAAAACATCCACACAGCATGAAAAAAATCATTCTTACTGGCAATACAAACCTCTCCCTGCTTTGATCATGTTTTGACTTGAAAACTCCTCCTCTAAAAACAACCTGCTCCATTCATTATTTTTCAGTTTCTTTGCTGAAAATGAAAATGAAATTTTTCAGTCTCTGTGCTGAAAGGATAGGAGCTGTGTTTATCTTCTCTGGAAGCAGACAGCTCTCCCATTAGGAATTCACCCAGGATGGTCAAAGTCAGTCCCCGGGTGTCTGGGGAAGTGGCAGTCACGGGCTGCAGGAGCAGTAATCTGAGAAGTAAAAGTTTTTATGAAGTGTCTGATCCACTGAGAGATTTAAGGCACATTCCTGTGATTGTGGCTGACTTGAATTACCACTTGCCAGCTCAGCCATGTAACCGAGTCCGTGGACGGTCCTGGTGTAACTCGGTTGTGAAATGAGATACAACAGGTAGTAACTGGCTTCACTTCACACTGCTGATCTCCAGGGGCTGGCAGAGAACATACCCGTGCTGTTCTGGCCTTTTTAGAGTAACCCCCTAATTTTTCGGAGTATTGAACTACTTGTCTTCATTTGAACATCTGAATAATCCTAAGGAAGTCATTTATATGCCCAAAGTTAAACTCACACTAAGCCATTTTGTTAGGCTGGACCCACAGCACTGAGGGATTAATGACCAGCGTTTCTGGGGTGCATTAATGTTTTGTAGCACAGGAATCATGGTTCTCTGCTTTGCCTGTCCTGCAGGGCAGTGAGTTTGAATCAATGTGACCTTTATACTTGATTAAGAACAAATATTTTGTCTTTCTAGGTTATATTTTTTCCTGAATTTTTTTAGTTATGATTTTCAAAGATTCCACTCCACTTGCATTCCTTTGTAAGGAGGTATGCAAAAAATGCTGTGTATCGTGTGCCAGCCCTGGGAAGGGGGTTTGGCCGTGCAGAGGGAGGGTGAAGCTGCTCTCTTGTGCCACCTGACACGTCTGAATTGCTCTGTGCAGGTGAAATTGGTGCAGCACACCTACTCCTGCCTCTTTGGAACATTCCTGTGCAACAATGCGAAAGAGAGAGGAGAGAAACACACTCAGGAACGGACCTGCTCCGTCTGGTCTTTGCTGCGGGCAGCAAACAAAGCCTTCAAAAACCTGCTCTACTCCTCCCAGTCGGAGTCTGTATGTATCCCCTCCCCCTGCAGGGAGAGCCCTGGGGGCTCCCAGCTACAGTCCCCTGAAGGAGGGGGGTACCCTGAGAAAACACCCCAACAGTGGGACACGAGGAACCGGGGTTCAGCCACTGAGGCGGTGGCAGCCCCATCCCTGGAAGGGTTCAGAGCCAGGATGGGGCTTGGAGCAACCTGGTCTTGTGGAAGGTGTCCCTGCCCATGGCAGGGGATAGAATTGGATGATCTTTAAGTTCCCTTCCCACCCAAACCACTCTGGGATTCTCTGAACTGTCACCATGAACAGAGGGGTGTTTCCAGACCAGTGAGCTCAGCTTTCCCCACTGACATTCACCTTGGAACACTCAGCTCAGGCTGATGTTTCAAGTCTTGTGTTAATTTTGCTGATATTTGTCAAATGCCACCTCGGAAATTTCTTCGTGCTGGAAATGTGTTTTCTGTAACTAAATATTTTACTGTATTTTTTGTAGCAGAAAACATTTCAGTGTTTGATAAACAGACCTCTCTAGAGAACTAAACTGTGTCAGAGGAGTGACAGAAAATTGCCTGCAAACCTAGACACTGTGTCTAAATTCATCCCAAAGCTAAACAGAAGAAGTAGCTCAGATTATTTGGTGTATCTTTGTCTCAGTACCTTCATGTTTTCAGTCTGGCTGCTCCATGGTAAGAACTCACTGAATGTTCTGGGGAGGGGCTCACAGTTCCCTCAGTGTGTGCCTGATACAAGGTTGTGTGAGGCACTGAGGGGTGCAGAGCATGGCCAGGGGAACACACAGTCACCAAGTGACATCATGGCTAGGACTGCAAAGAACTTGTATAAATATTTAAACCCTTTTTATTTATGAAAGTGTGAGATGTCATAAAGGGAGCTGTAAGGACTGTGCAGAGGGTTTGCATATGATAGATGTGGCTTTTATTTGTTTCTTAGAGTCAAATTAAGGAGTAGGGAAGAGTTTTATGCCCACGTTGGTTCTGAGAAGATGAGTTTTCCATTGCCTGAGCCCTCCTGGCTGTGTGTGCCGTGGCTGTGGCCCTGCACAGCTCTGGGCTGTCACTGCACCGAGCCCTCTGAGCCTTCCCTCCTGACTCAGCATCCTGGGAGTGCTGAGACAGAGCAGGCAGACACAGCCTGGAGGGATGTTTGAAGCTATGGATGCATCTAAATTTCCCTGAAAATGCCAGCAGGTGTGCCCAGCAGGAGTGTAGAGGGCTCTTGCAGGAGGAGTGGACAGGGCTGTCCTTGGGCTGCCCTCGGGGACTTGGCCCCTGTTCTCAGGGAAGACAACACTGTCTGTGCTAACAAGGAGATTCTTTCAGTGTGGGGGAGTTTTGGTATTTTCCTGTCTTGGGTTCATCTTTCTGTGGTTTTGCTTTGGGCTTTAAAAGGTGCCTCTGGTGCAGCCACATCTGTTACAAAGCCAAAGTTTCAGAGCAGCAGCCACCCCACAGCCCTTCCCCTGCTCAGTGCCAGGGAAACCTGACTGCTCCTAGAATCACAGCATCTTCTGAGTGGGAAGGGACCCACAAGGATCATGGAATCCAACCCCTGGCCCTGCACAGACACCCCAACAATCCCCCCCTGTCCCTCAGAGCGTTGTCCAAACCCTCCTGGAGCTCTGGCAGCCTTGGGGCCGTGTCCACTGCCCTGGGGAGCCTGGTCAGTGCCAAACCATCCTCTGGAGGGGCAGACTGTTCCTCTATCATTGCCTGCTTTTCCACAGGGAGTCTGCTTGGAGAAGAGTGGAATTGCTAGCGTGAGCCCAGGTGTTTTTAAACGGAATCATAAAGCATATTCCACAGTCAAGGAATCCCTTTTAACAGCGAGGTGTCTCTTCCAAGTGTTTCTGCATGTACTGAATTTGTACATGTGAGTGCCTCCTTTAGAGCCAGGATGGGCTGGGCTGGATTGGGGCCTCTGGAAGCGAGTTCAGCTCCCTCTGAACTGGCACAGTGCAACACAACACACGAGGAAACCTCAGCACTGACAGTGGGCCACTGAATTCCACAGCAGTTCAGATTGCTCAGGAGCTTTGTGAAGGTGTAGGTTCACAGAGAGCACATTGCAGGAGTTCAGTCAGGACGAGCTGAAGGCCATCAGTGTTCTGCCTCTGTCTCTGACAGAAAAGATCATTCTAGACCCAAGTGTGGCTGATTAAACACCATCACTGCTCGCTGGCACCCTCAGGGCTGAACTCCTCTGCCTGCTGGGAGCCAGCAGTCGACCCTTTCCCGTGTTGTCCCTCTCAGGTGCTGTACCCAGTGTGCCATGTGCGGAACTTAATGCTCTGGAGCGCTGTTTACCTGCCCTGCTCGTCCCCCTCCACGCCCGCCGATGACTCCTGTGCCCCGTACCCTGTGCCAGGCTCCAGCCCTGAAGAGCAGCCTCTGGGCAGGTGAGCCTAGAGCCCAGAAATCCCTCCTGTAAAGTAAGATCAACAGGGAATATTGTGGGATATAAAAGGAGAGTGTTTGTGGCGGGAGGGCGGGATTTCTCCCAGGTGGATTTGCGGGAATGTGGGACTGATTTGCCCCAGTGCAGTCTGTCGGTGTTTTGGGTTTGGAAGCTGTCACATTTCGGGGGTGATAATGTGGCAAAGAGAAGCTTGGCAAACAGAATTAAGCTTTGGGGGTCACAGAGCCACATAAAATTCCTTATATCCTTGTAGAATATAAGCTTTCCTTCAGTTATCTTGAATTGGAGTTCTTTTTTTGGCGTTGCATAACTATTTCTTTGCTTTTCTGTACAATGGCTCCCAGCACATGTTCATTAGGAGGTGAGACCAGGCTGGAAGCATTTGGGCTTGGTGGTGAAGGGATTATTCTGGGAATGTTTGAAGTCTGGTTGAGCATATTTTCCTGATGGCAAACAAAGGAAGTCCTGAAGCAGCTCTGCACTACAGATGGGCAGAACGTGCTCCTGGATAATGCTTCCCACAAGCCCATTAGTGAACAGATTGTTACTGTCCTAATTGAGGGGGGAGCTTTTAAACCACAGTAGCTAAATGTTTGAAAAAGCATCCCCTGACTGTGGATTGGGATTGTCTGTGCCTTTGCAGGCTACCAAAGACGAGATCCTTCGACAATCTGCCGACAGCCTGTGACAGCAGCGTGCCTACAGCCGCCCGCCGGAGCAGCGACCCCAGCCTCAACGAGAAGTGGCAGGAGCACCGCCGCTCCCTGGAGCTCAGCAGCCTCGGCCCCCCCGGGGACGAGCCCTTCGAGGGGGACACCCTGGGCTGGCAGGGCAGGGCCCCCCTGGGCGCCGAGCTCTCCGTCGCAGCCGGGGTGGCAGAGGGACAGATGGAGAACATCCTGCAGGAGGCCACGAAAGATGACGTTGGGCTGGAGGAGCACTTAAGGGGTGGCCCGGAGGCAGCAGGGAAAGGGGCTGAGGTGGCCCTGGATAAGGAGAAGAGAGCTGACAATCTGCGGGGGTATGTCAGTGACCTCGGGGGAAAGGCCGAGGCGGACACAGGTATCGTAACGAACAATCCCACACCCGCCCCACACCCGCTTTCACAAGGTGCTTCTGAGCCCAGAGGACAACAGGACGAGCATGGTGATCCCAGCAGCGCTCTCCAGAAGGTACCTCAGGTGAGGGGGCTGCAGGCTGTTCCTTTGGAGGGCTCCACTCAGAACAACACGGAGGAAGAAGGCGTTGGGAAACACGAAGAAGCAGAGAGCCCGTACAGCACAGCACAGGCCGGCCTTCCCTTCCCTCTGCCACCCCCGCCCGAGGCAAGGACATCCAACATCGAAAGTTCCACGGAAACCTTAACGGAGACTGAAGCAAAGCCTGAGTTCCTGCCTAAGGGCCCGTGCCACAGAGCTCACCCCTTCGACAACAGCGCCGACGAGCTGTCCCGAACTCTGGAGAACAGGCCGGAGGGGGAGTGCATGATAGAGCTCCAAAAACTGGGAACAAGAGTGCACAGGACTTCTGGTAGCAGCACCACGCACCTCCCGATGCCTTCCCCTTGTGCCTTGCCCTTCGCGGAGCGGAAAGACGAGGTCGTGTGTAACGGGGAGCCGGAGCCCGAGAACAAGCTGGCGGAGAAGCCCGCGGGGCTCGTCCCCCCGAAATTCCCCGCCAGCAACGGACACTGCGTGAACGGGGAGGACGGGCGGCTCAAGGCCTCGCTCAGCAGGCAGGTGTCGGCGGCCAGCTGCGGCTCTGCCCAGCTGCACCTGAGGAACTTGCACCACAAGTGGGTGCTCAGCCAGCTGGGGAAGCCGGCGGGCAGCCCCGACCAGCCCGCCCGCAGCCACCTGGACGACGACGGCATGCCCGTCTACAGCGACGTCATCCAGCAGCGCCTGCGCCAGATCGAGACGGGGCACCAGCAGGAGGTGGAGACCCTCAAGAAGCAGGTGCAGGAGCTCAAGAGCCGCTTGGAGAGCCAGTTCCTCAACAGCTCCCTGCGGCTCAACGGGGACTACGGAGACGAAGTGGTGAGTGAGCGGTACCTGCGCCGCGTCTGGAGCTCACCGGGCGCTCGGGGGCATTTCTGGGCTGTGCAGGCTTTTACAGAACTCTCCAGGTCATTCTGAAGAGGGCAAACACTTGATAAATGGCAGTTAATGACTAATATTTTCACCCAACTTCAGTTTGACCATGAGTGGACCCAAGGTTTATTTCGAGGTGGGTGTTTGGCAGCAGCTCACACGTAGGTGGACATACCCAAACACCCTCACTGGCCTTAATAAAACGCCCAACACCCTCATTGGCCTTAATAAAACACCCAACACCCTCACTGGCCTTAATAAAACACCCAAACACCATCACTGGCCTTAATAAAACACCCAACACCCTCACTGGCCTTAATAAAACACCCAACACCCTCATTGGCCATAATAAAACACCCAAACACCATCACTGGCCTTATTAAAAAACCCAAACACCTTCAGTGACCTTATTAAAAAACCCAAACACCTTCAGTGGCCTTACTAAAAGACCCAAACACCTCTTTTACTGTTGTTTTCATGTAGAGCAAAGACGTTTTCCTGAGGCTGTATCTGTGCCATTTTTGGGACAGTAGCATGGAATGATCCCTTGGTGCTTTGCAAGTTCAGGTGGTACTTTGAGAGCTCAAACCCATCAGGTTCACACTATCCCTTTCAGATGGCCAGGATGCTCCAGGCTCAGTAACTGGAATAAATTTCTGGAATTCTGAACTTAACTGGCATAAATTAACCGAGCTTTCCTGCAGCCTTATGTCAACAAGAGTTTTTTTCTCAACAAATTAAGGGAGCTTTTAATCTATTTGTGCTTTTACTTGGAAGTGTTTAAAGTTGTAAAAGTTGGGACTTTTGTAGAGAATTGTACCTTCCTGTGGGTTTGAGCACTTGCCTGTAATTCCTGGGGCTGACGCAACACCCATCAGAAATTTCCTTTTCCCACGTGGTTTATATGCCTGCAACAATGAAAAAAATAAATATTCATAGGAGGTTTGTGGAATTCGTTGTTGTTTAGGAGTGACAGAGGTGCTGGATAGTCCCAGGTACGTTTGTTGTGAAAAACCCTCCGAGCCCTCTTGGCTCTTCTCCTTGGAGACGCAGCACGACGTGCTCCGTCGGGCCCAGCGTCGCTGCAAAAAGCTTGGATTCCCTGGAGAAATCGGCTGCTTTGGCTTGATTGATTCTGCTCCCATTTTTAAGGGCCTTCAGAAGCTGCAGCGTAGGGCTGGCAGTGCCTCCAGAAAATTCCCTGTTTTTAAGAACCTGATCTCTACCTTCTGTTTGTGCCTCAGCTTGGGAGTTGCAGGTTTTCTTCTGGAGCTGCAGAAATGCCTATTCCTCAGGCACAAAAGACATTAACTCAAGATTTCTTGCTATTTTACTGTATTTTAGGGGCTGGCTGAATTTTAAATCTGTTAAAATCCACCTCTACCTGGATAGACTATATTAAGGAAGCATTATTCCCCAAAACCTATATATAGAATATATATATCTCAGATTCTGAGTTTCCCATATGCAATTTGGCTTGTATTTTCCAGAATCTTTGTCAACAAAAGGATATATGCATTACTAATTTTACTTTTGAAAGTGAAACAACCTTGGAAAGGAAACAGGACCCTGGAATTGGAGCCCCAGAGAGCAGGTTTTGGTTAAATCACCCAAAGCTTTGCCAGAACTTTGCGCTAACGCAGCAGAAACTGGATTTTAAATCCACTCTGCCTCACGTCCTCCTGTCACCAGAGGGGCAGCCCCTGACCTGTGGGGGATTCCGGGTGTTATTTGGTTGGAAGCAGGGATATGGGAAGGTTCTGTTCAGCTGTGTTTGTTTGCCAACAGACGTCTATCCCCGACTCGGAAAGCAATCTGGATCAGAACTGCTTGTCTCGCTGCAGCACAGAGATTTTCTCTGAAGCCAGCTGGGAGCAGGTGGATAAACAGGACACAGAGGTACAGACTAAATCCCTGTGAATCACTCCTTTTGGGATATTGATATTCAAATTATCCTCTGGCCTTTGGTCGTGTGCCACTTCTTGGGAACTCTCTTCCTTGCGTTCCGCTTGTCTCACCTGACATACCAGTACCTGTGCCTATGAGCCCTCTGCTTCACAGACTGGGAGCTGGGGAAGGGGGGGGTAGGAAAGGAGCCTCAGGTGGACACGTGCTTGGGGAATGTCCACCTTTAGCTGAAGGGAATTAGACTTTCTGGCTTGATTTCTGCCTGTCTGAGGGAATCCAGCGTCTCTGTTCTCACAGCTCTGTGCATCTGCTCCCGTTGCCAGCCCTGACCTTGTGCTCTTACAGCAGAACAAGCACCTTCCTCGGGGTGCTTGGCTTTGCTTTTGGGAGCACAAACAGGACGGGTGTGCTTCCACTGCCCCTCCCTGAGCCCCGGCTGTTGTTGCAGGTGACGCGGTGGCTCCCGGACCACCTGGCCGCTCACTGCTACGGCTGCGACAGCGCCTTCTGGCTGGCCAGCAGGAAACACCACTGCAGGTACCGGGCACAGGGGGGAGGGACACGCTGCTCTGCTCCCCTCACACCTGCCAGGCCCTTTCTTTGGGCACACGGGGCCTCTCCCGGGGAGCGGTGTCAGAGCAGGAGGAGCTTGGAACAGAACAGTTCCTCCTGCTCAGCTCCACTTCAGGCACAGGAGATATTTAAAAGCCATGTTTGGTATCTGTTCCACCCCAGCCAAAACAGATCCCACCTTTTTCCCCTCAGACTGGATTTGGAGGCAGCTGGCTGTTTAGATTTATAAGAAATACAGCTTTGTCATCTTAGCATTCAGTAATTCAATATATGAGTTACATGAAATATAGGATTAGCATCTTCTTCCCACTGCTGGTTGTAAACCTGCTTCTTTCCTTCTCTAACCATTCTCCACTCTTCATTAGCTTGCTCCTAGAGAATCTGAAAAGAACACCTATGTGAGATCAGTTTTCTGGATTATTCTTTGCCAGACGTTGCCACAGAGGCTGCAGCAGCTCAGGCAGCAGCAGGGCCTTAATGAAGAGCAGGAGGCAGAGGCCACGTGGTCAAAGCCAGAAAATCTCCAGTTTCTAAGTTCTATTTCAAATAAATTCCTATTCCTGGTTTCTGGACATGCAAAAACTATTACAGGAACCAGCATTTAAATAAATGGCAGTTACCACATTCTGCTGCTCTGTTGCTTTTTGAAGTTAGAAAGAGTTATGAACATCATTTTTGGTTCGTGTCTGGTTTATATTTTGCTCCAATTAGTCTTGTAAAGCTGAGCAAACCCAGGGAAGAACAAATAGAATTGGAATGATTTTTTTTTCCATGTCCACTGTGCTTGTGCAAATTTCTATCATGAGGCTGTTCCCTAGGCCTGGGCTCGGGAGAATTCCCAGAGCCTGGATACACACAGGTCACCCCAACAGCACGAGGAGTTAAAATGGCCTCAGGGTTTCACATGGCTGCACATGTCCCTGGAGTGTCTTTGTGTGTTCAGCTTTGCCATGTCCAGTGAGCAGAGACCCACACCACGAGTGTCTCCCCAGCAAACGTCCACAACCCCTTCCCTGGGGGTGGAAAGGAGCTGAACCACAGTGTAAGGCCTTGAGCAGGATAAAACCTTCCAGCTTCCTTGGTTGCCACTGTTTGCTCCCTCTGCCTGTTCCCTGAGCTCTCTCTCCCCCTGCAGGGACCCTGACCGAGTTGATCAGCTCTGGTGAGCATTTCCAGCAGCCTCTGCCCCTTGTCTGTCTGCCTTTCCTGGGTGACTTCTCCCAACTAACTCGGGCTGTTCCCCCTCTTTGTTTCTCACTTGCCTACGAATCACCAGAACTAAGGTTGGGGGTGTTTGGATCCGTGTGAACAGGCCTCTCTCCTCACAAAGAGGCTTTTAGGACTTGGCTTTTGGGAGCTTAAACGGGATGTGTCTCACACTAACACTCACTGTCAGCCTGTGTGTGTGACAGAGAATGCTGTGCTGCTCACTGGGAGGACACTGCCCTGCAAGTTTTATCCATTTATTTTTGATCCTTCCCTTTTTTGCCATATTTCTGGGAGAGATCCATGTGTTATCAAACAATTCCAACATTGCTCTGCATGCTGTTGACAAAAACCTGCCACTTGTTTTAGAAAGACTGAAAATCCTGTAGCAGGAGCAGGTCCAGGGCTGGTTGAGGGTCAGGATCACCAAACTGGGTGAACAGCTGTGATTTGGCATTTTGGGGAGTGTGATTTTCAGTCCCCCTTTCTCTAACGAGCAAGATCCCTTTTCCAGCCTGTTTTTTAACATCTCATTCTAATCCCTGAAGCGAAGCAGGGGACCACCAGGATGGAAGGATGAGCTGTCCAGAACTTTCCAAAGCTCAGGAGAGCAGCTACAGAGCACCATTATCTGGGATAAAACAACAAAACCCCCAGCATATGTTAGGAAGCTGTTGAGCTCCAACAAAGAGATACTTGTTTTAATCCCTGTGGTTCTCTTTTCCTTCATCCATCAGCAGTGAGCTGCTGCAGGATAATCGTTCCTTGGGCAGTGAGCTGGGGCTGTGGGAGCTGCTTCTCCACAGGGTGTTGCTGTGTGACACCTCAGGGGCTGTTCCCACTCCCATGGGTATTTCTGACAGGGGTTTCTAACAGGATCCTCTGGACTCCAGAGCCTGTGCAGAGGCTGATCCCTGTGCTGGAGTTCCCACTCCAAGCCTCAGAGCCGCTGTGCAGAACTGAGGAAATGAGTCCACTGAAGTGGGAAATGGGATTTCTCTGCTCCCTCTCTCCCCATCAGTGACCAGCAGCTGGAAATCTCCTCTCTTGGAAAGGAAGGATTAGTTGGAGCTGCTGGGTGTCAGCAGAATTCCCTGGCAGTCTCTTGGCAGCAGCAAATCTCCAGCACAGAACAAGGAGGGCACCAAATCCTGATGCCAAGGAGTTAATGGGAAGGGCAGCTGCGAAATGCAGGTCCCTGGAGTGCTGCTCCCAGCTCCTTGTAGGAGTCAATGAGTTTGGAGGACAGGGCTCACAGGCTGTGAGGGGTGCAGGAGGAGGGAGTTGCCTGAGCTGTGCCCATCCCCAGTGAGGTGCATGTGCCAGCTCCCGGGAATGCCGTGGGTGCTGCCCCGCATGGAACGCCTGCCCGCCCGCCCCGGGCTTTGCATGGTCCCTGTTGGCTCAGTGGCCTGGATGCAGGAGTGTGGGACTGCTGGAGCTGCTGTGGGGGCA
>NW_021940840.1:327039-333532 GCF_001715985.3 Manacus vitellinus
GTCCGTGTGTGTGTGTATATATAATAATATATATATGTTTGTTTGTTTGCGGGAGGGTGTGGAGGTGGGAAGGGGCTGGGCCAGAGCCAGGATCCCGGGGGTGTTCCTGTCCCGCTCGGAGGGTCTGGGAGCAGGGAGCAGAGGGAACCGGGCCAGCCAAGCTGCAGAGCCTCGAGAGCTGGAGCCTCCAGGGCTTTCAATCACTCCTGTAATTCCAAACCAGAAACTGCTGTTTGGGAACCTGTTGCTGCTACAAGAGGTGGGAATGTCCTTCCCAGGAGAGCCCTCTCCCTCTCTGTTCTCACAGTGGCTGCCCCAGGGGATCCCCTGCACACACAATCCCTGAGCTTTGAGCCGTTGGAGCGGGATCACCTGGACTGTTGGCTCAGGAATGTTGGGGGGGCGTGAGATGGTGTCACACCAGGCCTCTCCAAAGGCCTGTCCATGCAATCCATGATTCAAATCCCAGTGGGACAGGGGCAGATCTTTGCCTTGTCCTTGCCCCCTCTGTGGGAGGTTCCCTGTGGGAGCAGAGCTTTGCCAAGGTCAGGCCCAGGCCCTGGTGGGTCAGACTTGCACTTTACTGAGACTCCAAACCGATGGAAGGCACCGGGACCCGCTGGAGTCTCCGGGCTCGGTCCGTGGGGAGTGCACTGGTGCTTGGCATCCTCCTGGGATGTTCCTCCTTTCCCAGGCTGTGTTCAGTGTACCCCAGATAGGAAAAACCTGCCTGAGGATCTTACAACAATCCAAAATACATCATGGATCCCCCTTCTTCCTTCTGCCCCAATCCCAGTCACTGAAGTGTGAATCTCCCGAGTATCTGTTTGTAACTCAGCAGTAGGTGCTCATCCCCTTCCCATAGATCCCATAAATCCTGCTTAGTGCAATCTGGCAGAGGAAGCGTAGATCCTGCTCACAGTGTATTCTTTAGGCAAAGTCCCAACTGCTCTGTGATATTCCCAACAATCCTGCTGGAGTATTTGAGAGCTCTAGATACAACAGCTCAAAATCTAAGAAACCTCGGGAAAGGAGCGTTTCCCTTCCCTGGAATGTCACAATCACATCCAAAGGAGGGTCACACAGATAAACTGTCTGGCAGAGCTCGGTGGGTCTGAGGGGAGAGGCCCAGGGGGTCTGACTGTGTCCTCCCCACCCCACGAGGATCCGGCAGGAACGAATGTCCAGGAAGGAGGAGGCTGCGTCCTTTTGGGGAGGGGCTCTGGGAACGGACGGAGCATCTTGGGATCTCCCTGGCACGGGTTTAGAAGAAGCTACAAGGAGGGAAAGGCGAGGCTGAGGTGGGTTCTCCAGCCGAGGGGTGTCCAGGAGTTGTTCCTGACCCAGCAGTGGGTGCTGGAACGGAGGCTCAGGCGTCGGAGCGGGAGGAGGGGAATGTCCGGCCCTTCCCGGGAACGGGGAGGGGCAGGGCCGGGGCTGGGGGTGTTACCCCAACCTCGTGCGGGGCAGGATGAGCCGGAGCCTCCG
The DNA here is from genome assembly GCF_001715985.3 of Manacus vitellinus. Taxonomy (NCBI): domain Eukaryota; kingdom Metazoa; phylum Chordata; class Aves; order Passeriformes; family Pipridae; genus Manacus; species Manacus vitellinus. The sequence goes on from NW_021940840.1 coordinate 328,528, forward strand.
CAGCTCCTGGTGCCAGGAGGGCTGGGATGTACAGTGTGAATAAACGCTTGCGGCTCTTTAGGCTTTTTTGGATCGATGAAGCACTTTTTTTATTAATATTATTTTTCTTTGTATGTAAAGGAGGAAGCGTCTCTCTCTCCGTAGCTGTGTACAGAAATAACCCTTCTCTCCACAAGAGAGTAAAGTGCTCCTATATTTTTCATTTTTGTCAAAAGCGAGAAGTAAATACTTTAGAATTGTTAAATATATAAATAAAAGTGAATAAAGTTTAGACTTTTGCATGGGAGCATTTGCTAACACACTTCCTAATTTTTTTATTTTGCTTCCCTGTCCCTCGGAGGGGATGTGGTGGAGGTTCAGCAGGAGCACCGAGGCCTTGGAAAAGGAGCAGCAGCTGCTGCCTCTGGCTTTGTGTTCCAGGCTGTGTCTTCACAAGGAACAACAAACTGTTGCTCCTAAACCCAGAAGAAAAAGTAAATCTTACACTTGGTTTTCCTGGTCCCAGGGAGGGGGAAAGGCACAACCCACACCCCTCCCAGGTTCTGTTGGTACAGTCAGTGCTGTTTTCCGAGGATGGAGAACTGTTAGAGGTTGTTGGTATTGGAGTCTCACCTCCCTCCATCCCACATTTTTCTTTCTCCCCTTAACCCACCATGTGTTTCACTCTGATGATGTTGCCCAGCTGTAGGAGCAGCCCAGGTCTCCAGGGAATTCCCCTGCTTTCAGTGGGGTTGGTGGGGGAGGTCGGTGGGGGAGGTCGGAGTTGTCACTGTTACAGCTCCTGCCTTATCCCAGTGCTGGATGGTGGAGCTGCAGCTCTTCGGGAACAAACCAAACTCACTCAGGTTCAAGATCTTTTTTCCCAGAAGGTGGAAAACTCAACTGGTCTTTGTCCTGCACTAAAGCCCAGTTATTCCCAGTTTCCTGTGACTGCTGCTCATCCCAGCTGTGCTCCCATCCCTCAGCTCACCCACCAAAGGCTGTTTCTTCTCTTGGAGGATTTGCCCTGAATTCCCAGGGGTCTGAGCAGCTCCTTGAGCAGCTGTGAGTGATGTTGGGCCAGACCTGTCCCATCCCAGGACCTCGTACTCAGTTGTTCCGTGATCTGATGGTGATTATTTAATCAAATCAAAGCAGGTCAGGGCAGAGCTGTGCTCACACTGGGGGGATCTGCAGCTGCAGGAGCCAGAAAGCAGCACAGAGATCCCGTTTGGCACAGTTAAGGACACACAAAGGAGCAGGGTTTCAGTTACACCTCACAGTTTGATTTCCTAGAGCTCCTTTCACACTCGAGTTACCTGGGAGTGCTTTGCCGGGAGCTCGTTGCCCTGCAGGTGTTGTGTGCACACCGGTGCCCTCGGGCACTGCCCTGCCGGCCGTTCCCCTCCTTGGGAACGCCGGGGGTGGGTCTGCTCTGCTCTCAGGGAAGGCTTTAACTCCCACGGGCTGTGAAGCCCTCGGTGCAGAAACTCCTGTCAGGGGCAGCAGTGCCCTGGCAGCTCTGCCAGAGGAGGACACGGCTGACGAAGCCCATTCCCCAGTGATCAGTTCTTCCTAAGGAACTTCCTTCCCCCTTTCCTTAGTCCCCGCTCTCGGCAGCCCGGGACCCTGTCAGGACAGCAGTGCTGCTGTCACAAGAGCTGAGGGGCTGTGGAACAACCTCCGTGGGCAGAGGGGATTTGGGGAGTCACAAAGAGCAGCTGCAGAACGGAAATCTTTGGGAGCTGAAGGGCTCCATCCCAGGTGGGACAGCGGAGGGGCCACCCCTCCCTGACAGGGGAGGTGACACCAGAGTCACTCAAGAGCAGTGATCTCACCCCCGGGCAGTGCTCGGTGATCACACCTGAGCAGTGCAGGTGAGTGCTGGGGGCAGTTGTAGTGTGGAAAACCTGCTGCTCTTTGGTGGGGAAGGGGAAGGAGGTGTTGGGAACGGCTCTGCTGCGCTGGGAGGGCTGTCGGGGTGGGACAGAGCCCACCCTGGGACAGGTTCTGAGGGGCTGGGGGGCTGCAAAGGGCAGTAGCCACGTGCAGGAGGCTGAGCAGGCTCAGAGCCTGTTGGACAGGGGGGTGTTACAGTCAGTCTGTAACTGCCCCTCGAATCGACCTGGAATTACCCAGGATGAGGGCTGGAGTCAGAAGATGGTGTTTTGCTGGGCTGTGCTGGCAGGGGGGCTTGGCCAGCACTGAGCCAGCTCTGCCAGGCAAGGGTTGGACCAGGTGTCACACAGTCCTTAGGGCTGCCCATCGCTGGCATCGCTCGGAACTGGCTCCTGAGCTCCTCGGAATTACGGTTTTCAGTTAAAAAGACAAAGCAACGATTTAGGCTCTTTTTTTGAGTGGTGAGAAAGGACAGAACGGCGATTCCTGATGGAGCTCAGAGCCCCTGGGGACAGCTCTGCCCTCAGGGACAGTTTGGTGTCTCGGTCAGTTCAGGCATCAGAGCTCCAATTGTTGCATTTTGGCATTTCAGGTCACCATATTCTTTGGACTTGGACATTTTTTAAATGCTACTAAAGTTTGACCTTATTATTTAACAAATCTGGGTTTTAAACTGATTTCCTGTAGTCCTGCCACAAAATGATTTTTATACCTTGCAGTGGTGATGAGTTTGATTGTACCTTTTATTTTTGGTGGGATTTGTACTAAAATGACATCTGAAATCTCGATTAACTACTTGAAGCACATGAAATGTTTGAAATCATGCAAAGCTCCAAGGGCAGAGCTGTTCAGCAGCAGTGGGACATGTCAGACCCTCGTGCTCACCTGTGTGTAACAGCAGTTCCTCAGCCTCAGAGTGAATGTTTAGCTCTTAATAAATTTCTCATTTTCCTGCACAGTGATGATTTCACAGTCCCTTGTTCTCTGTGTCGGGGCATCTGCAGAGCTCCCAGTTTGTGGGGCTTATTTTTAGGCAAATTATAGCTCATATATGAGGAGCAACCTGGGCTAGTGGGAGGTGTCCCTGCCCATGGCAGGGAGTGGAATGAGATGGGCTTTAAAGTCCCTTCCCACCCAAACCATTCCATGGTTCTACACTGTCGGGGGCTTTTCAAGCCCAAATACTCTTTGTCCCTTCAATGCACATACAAAGGAAGCCTTTTGGTGCTGGGACTGGTTAATGGGATTTGTGTGGTTTCAGGGAAGCTCTGCCTGGCTCAGCCTGGGATCCCCGTGCCAGGACACAGAGAGCCCACGGAGCCTCCCTTGCTGCATCCCACTGGAACTGCTCCCCTCTGCTCCTCCCTGGAGGCAGCGTTTGTCACTTGTGTCCTGGATCTGCCGGTTTGGCCTCAGGGAAATGCTGGACAGCTCCACGCTCAGCAAACAGCTCCTTCCCCCTCTTCCCACTCAGTCTCCTGGCTGCTGTAGCACTTCCCAGCTATAAATTCCAGCTGTCTTTGGCCTACTAGTGCTTTTCTTCTGTTATTAGCAACCTTTTAATTAAAAATTTGTAGTCATCAGGGCAATCCCAAGCAGGTCAACTGGCAGGCTGAGGGAGGAGAAGCACACAGTCAGCATTTAGGTGGAGAGTTACTGGATTTCAATCCACAGCTTAATGTAGAATTTATGTCAGGATGGATTGCAGCATCACTGGGACACGTGCACAGGGAATAAATCAACTTTCTGGAGGCCACAGAGAATTAAAATCTCTCTTTTCTTCAGAAAGCAGCAGTTCCTGAGGAGGTCAAGGTAGGAAGGGCTGTCTGACCCTTGGAGTCATGGTGGGTGACCTGGGAGCAAACCCCACCCTGGGCAGGTGCCAGGGTGGAAGCCCATGGTTAGCCCTAGAAAGCAAGAAGGTGAACAGGGAAAAATGGTGGTTTTCTGTGTTTAATAACCTTCAGATAGTTTTGAGTTTGGTTTTGGTTGGTCTTCTTCAAAAAGAACACCATTGGCAGTTGAAGAGCTGCTGCTTCCAGTCATTGTCTGCATTTGATCACTTGGGCTTTGACTAAATCATGGTGAGAACATTCCAGCATCTTGGAGCGACTCCCAGGGCTGTGTCTGCATTAGGAAACGGCCCAAAGCCGGGGATTTCAGCCTGGGGTGGGCGGGGGTCACTCCTGAAGGGTTTGGTTTGGCCCTTGGTGGAACGTCCCCACCACGCCTGGAATTTGCAGCTACCTGAGGATTTTGGGAGGGATTTTTTTGATTTCAGCTCACCTTCTGTGTGTGGTGGGGCTGTGGGGCCTCACAGCCGGCTGCCCCCATGCCCCAGGGTGCTGTCCCCGTGCCCCAGGGCACTGTCCCCATACACCAGGGCACTGTCCCCATACACCAGGGCACTGTCCTGCAGTGCTGCCCCGGCCCTGTAACTGCCGGACCCCGACTCTGCAGCCACCGGACACAGCTCCTGGTTGCACCACCTGCATGGAGAGAGGGAACAGTCTGTGCCAGCCCTGGGACACACACAGGGCTCACACAGGGCTGGTGTCACCCTGAGCTGTGCCCAGGTCGGATCCCATCACTGCAAGAATGGAGATATCCCATGGCAGGGAAGAGCCCCAGGGCTGAGGGCCCAGCCCAGAGTGCTGCTTGTCTCCACCTGGGAATTGTGTGTGGCCATGGCTGGGGGTGGGATCACTCCAGGAGGCAGAGCAAAGCCTCCCACATGGCTCATGGAATCACCCTGGACAGTCAGGGCCGGGCAGGGCTGTGCCTACCTGAGGGCAGCGCAGGTGTCTGTGGAGGAGGCCCCAGGCCGGGCTGCGTGCTCCATCAGAAGAGCTCCTGTGGAAGAGCAGGACATGTCAGCATTCCCAGGATCCTGCCAGAACTGCCCAGGACTTGGGAAAAGCAGCTGGTGGTTATTTCTTAGGCTGAGCTTCTTCAGTAGGAAAGGTGAGGACTGAGCTTTAAAGCTCCACCCTTGATCCAGGTGTGACCCAGCTGTCTAGGACTGACTCCCAGACCTTTCCTGGCCTGAAATCCATCAGCACAAGAAAGATGTGGAGCTGCTGGAAAGAGTCCAGAGGAGGTCACAGAGATGCTGCCAGGGCTGGAG
>NW_021940840.1:333825-336132 GCF_001715985.3 Manacus vitellinus
AGAAGCTGTGGCTGCCCCTGGATCCCTGGAAGTGTCCAAGGCCAGGTTGGACGGGGCTTGGAGCAACCTGGGCTGGTGGAAGGTGCAACAAGATGAGCTTTAAGATCCCTTCCAGCCCAAACTTTCCCCTGATTCTGTGGTTCCTGCCTTGCCCCACCTGTGTAGATCCGTGCCAGGCTGTAGGAGAAGTCTCTGGCTGCCAGCTCCATGGTCAGGGCGGGCTCTGGTCCCGCTTTCTCCAGGAACTGTGCGAGGCTGCCCAGGGCCCCCCGCAGCCGCTGCCCGGCCAGGGCCAGCTCAGCAGTGCCCGACACCAGCTCCAGCTTTTCCTGCAAACAACCACCACAGGGAAAATTGCAGCGCATTGGCCTCCTGCGAGGGAAGGGGCTGGTGGGAGCCTGCACACGCCCAGCACTGACAGCGAGCTCAGAGCCCGGTGCTGCCACTGGCACTGCCCGGGGGGAGCAGCAGCAGGGAAGGGGATGTGTCCAAGAGGAAGCTCCCTTGCCGTGGGAATGGAGAATTCCTGTGGCCAGCCCCAGGATGTTGCTGTTTCCATGCTGGCTTTCCAGCTGCACGTGGGGACCAGCTCAGAGCACCCCACAGTTGGGTGTCTGAGCAGCACAGTGCTGGGCACTATTTGGCTTCACCAATAACCTGCAAACGAGACTAAAGGCGGTAAAATCTGAACCCAACTGGTGAGAATCAGTTACACAGAAAGAATTATTGATGTTTCTGAGGTGTCGGTGCTGGGGTGAGCACACAGCTCCTCTCACTGGAATCCAGCTGGGCTGGGCTGCACAGGCTGAGCCTGGCTGTGTTCTGTGCCCCAGCTCCTCCCTCTCCATGTCCTCCAACTGCTCAGCCCAGAATCCCACATCCCCAGTGCTGCTGTTCTGGGTTCCAGGGGCACAACCCCCCCCCAGCATGTGCTGGACAAATACAAACACAGCCCCAGTGCCGAGAGAAAGCCCAAAGAATTCCAAGCCCAGGGAATGATAATGAGGTGTTTTAAAGGAGATGGTTGCTGACAAGGATCAAAGACCTCAAAGGCATCAGCATATTCCCAGCAGGTTGTGTGGAAGCCAGAACAGAGACAACACGTGCTCCTGTCAGCACCTCCTGCTGTGGCTGGGGCACCACCACACTGCTGGGAAGTTTGCACCCCTGGAAACACAGAGCAGGAACCCAAAAGCATCATTATAACCTTAGGGGAACAAAAAGACCTTGTATTGTCTTTGTCCTCCAATTTTACACTTTTACTTTTGTTCAGACTGAACTTATTCCTTTCCTAACCAAAAGCTCCTTCTGGAAGATCACACTGGGTTTTTCCGTGTCCTCCCTGCATTTGGGAGTGAGAGGCTGGGAGTTGCTCCAGGGGTGATGCTCGAGGCAGGAGCAGCTCCTGCTCTCTCTCCTGCATGTTGCTCTGCTCCAGCTCCAGGGTGTAACTGGGGGGAGGCACAGACATCACTGCCCTGCCTGCACTGCTCTTTTCTGTCTGAAATCATCAGCAAAAGAGCTTCAGAGCTCCAACGTTTGTGATTCCTTCTGTTTTCACTGAGGAATTTTAAGATGCTGCTCATTTGTTTTCTCTCCATCAAGCAACGTGGTCAGAATGGTTTTTACTTACAAGGCTAATCATGAGTATCTAAAAATACAGCGACAGGAAGAACATCCCCAGCAGGGCTGAAAGCACCATCTCATGTTGATGCTTTAGGCAAACACACAGCCCAGCCTCAGTAACCTCCTTTTGTTTCCTGCTGCCTGAAAATTGGGGTTGTGCTCTGAAAAGGACCTGCAAACACCACCACGTGTCTCAGATTGTATGGTTGATTTCCAGCCTGAGTTACAGCCCTGCACAGACACTCTGGAGGCAGGAGTTGACTCTGAGCCCTGCACGATGCACAGAGGGCTGGAGTTCAGACACTGCCCTGGGATATGCCCAAATTTCACCTGAAGTGACTCAAATGCAATAATCAGCAAACTGCCCAGAGCTACTTTAGAGGCACTTTTCAGATTATAATTGAATTCTAAAGTACACCCAAGGCTCTGGCTCAAAATTCCAGCTGATAAAATTTTAGTACAACATGAAATGACTGGGCTTGTGCAGCATCCACCTGAAACTGCCCCCTTGGTGGAACTGGAATCCAGAACATGTCCTGGGCTGATCCCCCAGCGTGGGCAGCAGGGCAGGGGGATTCTGCCCCTCTGCCCCCTCGGGTGAGACCCCCCTGCAGAGCTGCCTCCAGCCCTGGGAACAGCACAGGGAGGACGTGGAGCTGCTGGAGAGAGTCCAGAGGAGGC
>NW_021940840.1:336975-350244 GCF_001715985.3 Manacus vitellinus
AAAGCAGTCTGACATTGGGCACAAATCCTGCATGCTGAGAGCCTTGATGGACAAACATAAAGTACATTGTACTTGGTTTGTGTGCATCAATAAAAAGGAAATGGATTGGGGCAGTTAAAATCCCTTTATGACGGGCTAAATTATTTCCTCGCTAGACAGGAATGGGAGGGACGTTTCAAACGGAGCCAGACTCCCAGAGACTGAAAAAATTTGGACACTTGGAGCTCAAAATAGAGGTTGTTTATCACCTGTAAGTGAAACCCTCATTCTGGGGTAGAAACTCAGTGTATTCCTGCAGGCAGAAATCCCTCCCAGGCTGTGGTTCCACTGCCAGGCTGCCCGAGGCATAAGGGAAAAGCTTGAACTGGCCACGTCTGATCTGTTCTATCCAGGAGCACCCCCAGTGCTGTCCCAGCTGAGCCCGACCCAGCCCCTCTCCCTGGAAGTGCAGCAGCCTCAGAGTGACGTGCACAGCAAATGCAGTGGCACTTACTGGAATTTAAGGACCTTGAAGTCAGAGCTCGCTGCCCTCCAGCCCCACACACGGTGATTGGTGGGAGCACAGTAATGAGCTCGTTAATTAATGAATCTCATAACTTGGTCGCTGCTTTGCAGGTCCTTGCTCTGCATCAGGGCCCTCCCCGAGCTCCCCTGATTATCCAGCCGGGCCCTCCCACTGCAGCAGGGAGGTGCTCTGGGGATCAGCACGGCACCTGGGTGGGGGGTTTGTTTGGACTGGTGTTAAATGGGAGGCTGTGGAGGCTGCTTCTGTCCAAATGATTCTTGGAGCCAGATCTTTTCCTTCTCCGCTCCACCACCTGCAGTGTCAGCCTAAGCTGCTGTTTGCCAGCACCTGGACCATTTGCCATTAGCAGTTGTGCTCAGTCCTGCTCGTGAGGAGATTTGGCTTCTTGTTTGGTCATCAAATTGAGGTACTTCTCCTTTCTCAAAAGGTGTCTGAGAGGTTGGCAAGGAGACCCTCATCCCCCGAGGTCAGAGGGGTGCTGTGCACAGAGCACAGCTGAGCTGGGGTTTGAAATGGGAAGAATTTGCAGCCACTGGGAGAATTACTCAGGATCTTGAAAGCCCTATCTAGCTGTCAGTGCTGCAGGAGCACAGTGTCCCAGACTTTTCCCTTCCCACAGGGTGTGGATGGAAAAGTGAAGGCTACACACAGCCCAGTCCAGAACTCCAGGTGCCCAGGATTGCTGTACATCTGGATTGCTGTGTCTGGATTAATAATGTCACCTCTGGGAGAACACCCTCTGCTCCACTGATCCTGGCTCCCAGGCTGGTTTCTGTCTCCCTTTTTGAGACACAATGAAACAGTGATGCTCATTTACCTTCATGAAAACCTGAGCTGCTTCGGGCCTGTCACCTGAGCAGCTTTAAAGGCAAAGGCAGAGAATGGCAAATCTAGAGAGACAGCAATGGCATTCCACTGGCTCTTCCCATCTTTTCAGTGGGAATAAAAATAGACAGTCATAATGCAGTAGGTAGCTCTAGTGAGGTTCAATATTCAGCAGTCTTGTGGTGATTTTCCAGTTAAGGAACAAACCCACAAAATTATTTTGGATTCAGGAGGGTGACTCACATTAAAAATGTACTTATTTTGGTGCCTGTCATGAGGGACTCTGACAATGCCAAACTCTTCACTGCTGAGCTGAAAGTATCTGCACACAAGGATCCCAGGACAAGCACTACCTGCATCCTGCTATTTAAGGAGCAGAATTGGAAGCCACCTTTGGAATACTAGTCTAAAACTTTCAATTTGGGCATATTCCCTGCCAATCTCATTCAGGAGCATGAACCCCAAACAAGGCTCTGCCAAGGTGGGCAAATGAGGCTGAGCAGGGCTTCTGGAGTGGGCTCACCTGCACTGTGGACAGGAACACGGCCATCACCCGTCCTTGGCTCTTGGCAAGGGACCGCAGGACATCGAGGGACAGGATGTTGGTTGTTCCCTCCCATATGGACAGAACCTGTGGGAAAGAGGAGGCTGGGCAAGAGCAGGAAGGAGCCTTTGGAGTGACTGCAACAAAGATAGGGGAAAGGAGGGAGCTCAGCTCCATGGCTGTGCTGGGGAACAACCCCAGCACCAGGAACACATCCTGTCTCCTCCCTGGGAATGGTTGGGCTCAGCAGGAAGGCAGTGAGGGAAGAGCTGCCACACCTGGAGCGAGTCTGGGAGGATGTGTTCCCCCTGGAGCAGGTCTTCAGCAGGGAAGCAGAGTGCTGTGCAGGGCACTAGGGCACACACAGGAGCTTCTCTTACCAGAGTATCCCGGAGGATGACTGGCACACCCGTGTCCTCCATGTAACCTTGGCCCCCAAAGCTCTCCATGGCCTCCACAGCCACAGCAGTAGCCTGCAAAAGGCAGAGCTGGCATGATCCACAGTGCATGAGGGGAAACAACAAACCTCCCACAGCAGTTCCTACTGGGATGGGCTGACTGGGCCCTGCTGACTTCCTGAGGCAGTTTCCTCACTACATACAGGAGGAGAAGCTGGGGAATGAAGACTGAGAGAGGACCTGCAGGAGCAGCCAGACCTTGGGAGAAGATCCCAGGAGAGTCTATCTCAACACAGTCCTTCCAGGCAACGTACCTGTGGTGTGCTTGGTACATGGGAGTGTGTTTCTCTGGTCCAGGAGAGCCCTAACCTTCAGCTTCTGTGTATGTAAGCTGAGGGCCATGAGCAGAGGACAGACCCCTGAAGTTAAGGCTAATGTTAAGCTCTTAACATCTACTCTTCTCTTTATTCACAGTGAATGATATTCTCCGTGGCTGTGTCCTCCTTGGACATGGGGAGCCCCAGCAGCATTCCTGTGGCACATGGAGCACTCCTCGGCAGTGCTGGCTGTCTCTGTCCCCATCAGATGGCTCAGGTGAGAGCAAAGGGACAAGGCTCCTACCCACAAAGTCCAGTCTCCAGAGCAGTACCTGCTGCAGGTCCTGCTGGTATTGCCCCCTCTCCCTGCCCTTCATGTTGGCTGTGTTACTCAGCCCTCTTTCCAGCTCTGTGGTTGTCCATGTGCCACACAGCCCCTTCCCAGGCTAATCAAACTGCCTGTTCCATACCTGCTTCCCCGTGTACAGTTTGGCCACAGGGACCAGCAGTCTCAGGAGCAGCTGGTCCTGCTCACTTGCCAGGTTGGTTTCTGCCAGGCCGAGCAGGCGAGCGACCTCCATGAGCAGCAGAAACGCCCCTCGCGCCTGCACCTGTGAGCAGAGAACAAGGGGTGTCACTGGCAGGGATCTGGGACTAGGGCTGATTCCATGATTCCATGCTGAGGTGCCACGGGACTGCCTCGAGGGGAAAATGCCACCCCTGCCTGCACAGACCCACAGCTTCAGAGACAGAGACCTCCTGCCAGGCAAGGCACAAAGCACAGAATATCAAAGGTGCTCTGGAGCTGCTGCTCTTGGACACTGTGATCTGAGGAAAGGGGCAATGCCACTTCATCAGGGCTGCTTGAGCCTCAGCAAAGCTCCTACCAGTCATCCAGGCCACAAATCCACATCCTTTCCAAGGGTAAGAGATGTGAGACCACACATATGATGGTCAGTCTCTGAGCACCAGGAGCTGCAAGGTCTGTGACAGATTTCTTGCTGAGCAACTTACTTCCCTGGCAAGCTGTGATTTGGGAAGCATCAGGATATGGAGCTCTGTAGCTCCTCTGTGTAAAGATGTGCTGTGGGACTGTATAGGATCTGCCCTTTCTTTCAGAGGTGGAGTTCTGGCCACAGGCTAGGAGAAGCTGGAGCTTGAAGTTATGTTTGACAGATGTTGACACTTTCCCTCTCCCTCAGCTCTCAAGAGAATTTTTAAATGCTGTTTACAGCCCATCTCCTGGTGCATGAACTACCAAGGAAATTGGGTGAGTCTGTACCACCCCTGGACAGGAGGCTGGTGACTGCAGTTCAGGTGACTGTGGAGTCAGGCCTGGACTCTGATGCCAAGACCCAGTTTCAGAGATCATGGCTCATCGCAGCAGGGGCACCCATGAACTTTGGTGTTCCACTCAAGAGAGTTCCCAGGTAATTGCTTAGGATAACCTCAAGTCCATCAGAGAAGCTAGGTCTATCATCAGATCAAATCCCACTAGAATGTGGCAACTCCCTTGCTGCATACACTTTTTTGTAGCAGGAAGAGCCTCCTACATCTGACTGCTGCACACAGCAGGCTGGCTGTGCTCATTACCAGCAGAGGAGCTCTGCCCTCTTTCTTTCCCAGCAGGTTCAGCTTGGCTCCCAACAGCCTCACCTCCATCCGGGCTATGGTCTGCATGTGTAGGGGATGGTCCTTGAGGAGCTTCCCAAAGGCGACCCTCCTGCGGGCGTACTCCCTGCTCAGACTGATCATCCTGCAGGGAACACAGACAGAACACAGTCAGACCTTCCACTTCTGAGCATTCCCTTCCAGCCACCCCCACCAGAAGAACCCTGCTCAGCTGTACCCCCCAGCCTGGGTCACCCCCAACCTCCTCCAGCACTGTTGCCTTCCAGACCTGTCCCACAAAGGCATTAGATGTCACTCAGCACAACGCCGAGCATTGCCAAGTCCCCTTGTCCTGACAAGCTGCTCCTTCAGCTCTGGGGGGATCCATGCTGCCTTCACCTTCTCATGGAAGCTACTGCACCAATGACATTGTGGATCCGAGTGATGTTCAGCATGTTGGAGATGGAGGCCACTCCACGACCCTCTGCAGAGATCTGGAACAGCGAGGAACAAAGGCTGCTGTGAGCCTTTCACACTGCCCTGAGTGGGGAGGGGATGGATATGGAAGTGAAAGTGGTGCCAACAGACAGATGGGCACGGGCTCCACTCCATTCCTGTCTGACCTCAGGCACCTCAGTGCTTTAAAATATGGCTATCCCATGTTAATCAAGTCTATGGCACAGTGTGGCTGCTCCATCCCTGGAAATGTTCAAGGCCAGGTTGGATAGAGCCCTGAGCAACCTGGTCTAGTGGAAGGTGACCCTGCCCCCATGGCAGGGAGTGGAATGAGATGAGCTTTAAGGTCCCTCCCAAGCCAAACCATCCTGTGATTCTATGATTCCATGACCAGAGAGGTGGCATGATCAGTTCTGGTCCCTGTTGCTTGCTCTACCTGCACATTACACAAACTGTACCTCAGCTGGCTCAGTGCATCTGGATTAGGGAAATGACCAGCCTAAAATGACTTTCTTTTTTTTCTTCCCTCACATCTTTTCCTGAGCTCTTCTCAGCCATGCTCCACACAGACCCACTGCTGAACAGCCAGACAACAAGCTGGAAGGGGGGGAGCTTTTCCAGTTGGGATCACTGCTGAAACCCCCAGGAGTGTGTGCTGTGCCAGGCCAGCCCAGTGCCCAGGGGAGGGTGAACCCCTTCTCACCAGCTCTGCTCTGGCTCCCTGCAGCCACAGCTCTGCCGTTGCCATTTGTCTGGTGCCCAGCTTGTCTTTGAGCCGCTGCACCTGGATGTTGTTCAGCTTCCCTTCCTCGTCTCGAACCCTCAGGAAGAACAGGGACAGGCCCCTGGAACCCTGGGGACACTGAAAGGCACACAATGAGGATTTAATTATGATGAAACAAGGAAGAAAGAGAATGTCCCTGCTCCTTCACCTGGCTCTGCCATCCAACAGAACTGGTTTACCTGTCCTTCAGCATCTGCTATCCTGGCCAGGGTTAATGCCATATCAGAGTCAGCAGCTGATGTAAACCACTTAAATCCATAGAGACAAAAGGAACCATCCGGCTGCCTCCTGGCCACGGTCTCGGTGCCGTTCGCTGAAACAGAGGGGAACATTTCTTCTTTCACAGAAGGCCTTATGGGACCTTCTGTGTCAGTCAATGCTGCTTTTTCAGGTTAAGCAGCAGCTCTTTTAAGCTACCTCTTGCTATGAAGATGGAGCATGGGTGAGCTTTTAATCTCTTTCATTGACCCTTGATAAAAAATGCAGCGTGCATAATCCAGTGCCTCCGGTTCTTTAGGGGCTACCACAGCCAAGAACACTAAGGGCTCTACAGATCTGGGAGCCCTGCAGTGATGCACATCTTTCACTTCACAGCTGATCTTTTCACTACTTCAACCAGAAAACCAGCTGCAGCTTCCTCAGACTCCCCTTCCCCAGTTCTGCCTCTGCAGCAGAGTTCTGAGGTTCCATAGCCCATTATTAATGTTAGTAGGCAAATAACTAATGTTATTACTAACTAACATTAGTCAAGTTGAAGGCCAAGGATGCTTTCTCAGTCCCAGCTGGGATGGACTTGACGGTGTGGCTCAATGTTTAGATTATAGAGCTAGAGATCTGTGTGTTACCTGTGCAAGGAGCACAGGTCTGTGCCTGCCTGTGTGTTCTGCTTGTGCCAGTGGACAGAAGCATTTTCTTGGCATTTTCTTGGTTAAAAATCTGAGCTATGCAGAGGATTCCTAAACCAGCTCCCTGGCTTTGTAAGCTCCCCACACCCTTCATTTTCTCAGTTCTCACTGCCACATCTGTCTCCCACCTCAGGGCACGTACCAACATCCGAGCCGCCCCTGCGCTCCGTCATCCACTGGCCAGAGGTCCAGAACTTCTTGGGGTCACGGGATGTCAGACGGTCAAAAGCGCTTTTCAGAGACCCGGGAGTACCCAGCGACTGTTTGGGGGGAGGGAATAGAAGCTGAGATGGTCATAACACAGCAGATGAAATCAGACAGATGCTTTAACTGCCCCTGGTGTGTCCTGGGCTCAGACCAGCCGGTCTGGAAGCAGGTGGGGGTCCTGCACTGCGGAGCATCTGCAGGTGCTGCAGAGAGCCTGTGAGCCAGCCAGCTCCTGCCTGGCTGCTGCAGCACTGTGCACACAGAAGGTGTTCCCTGTGTTACAAAGGGAGTGCTGAGCATCCTTACCCTCCTCAGATTTCGGCACCGCTGGACATCTGGACAGAGAGCTCCCAACACGGCCCATGTGCCAGGTATCAGCATATGTTCATGTACACTGGATGTCACCAGCTGGGAAGAGGTAACTGCCTTGGGCTGGTTTGGTTTTTGTTGAATTAAAATTTGGTTTTTGTTGAATTAAAATTTAGGAATTAAGATACCTAAAGGATATTTTCCTCTGAATCCTACGCAGCCACTGAGGGAGTGCAAAGGGTGTCACTAAGACGCAGAACCAAATATTCCAACTGGGAAAGTCTTAGTGGCTTGGTGAATTTACACCAGGTATGGATCTGGCTCAATATATCTAACTGCCACTCCACATAAGGAATAGGAAAACAAATATTCTTGTAGTAAAAACATCATAGGATCATGGAATGGTCTAGGTTGGAAGGGACCTTAAAGCCCATCTTGTTCTACCCTCTGCCATGGGCAGGGACACCTTCCACTAGACCAGGCTGCTCCAAGCCCCGTCCAACCTGGCCTTGGACACTTTCACTTGGGACACATTTCCAACTCCCTGCAGTGTTGCAGGTGTCACATGCAGCAAAGGCCTGACTGTACACAGTGCTGTAAGTAAACATAAACCTGGCGTGGGCACAGAGACTTTGTCACTAACAGACAAAGGCAGTGGGGGACGGAGCTGAGTCACAGAGCAAGCAAGGGCCGTGCCCAGAGCCAGATGGTGGATCAGTGCTCCTCCATCCTTGGCCGGTGCTCCCATCTCTAACCAGAGCTGCCAGGACGTGGGCTGTGCCCTCAGGGACCAGCTGAGCTCATACCTCAATGACTTTGGCTGCCCCATCAGTCATGGCCAGTGGACAGCTGAAACCTCCAGAGGAGGTTGAGAACAAGTACAGTTTGACAGCCTGGTACAGGCGGCTGAGAGAGAGAGAGAGAGAGAACAGACGTGTTACAGAGCAGTGCAACAGCGGGAGGATAAAACATCTCGACTGGGAGGAGAGGGAAAAATACAGCCAGAGCAGGTGAGGATCAGACCACTCATTTCTGAGAGGGCAAAAACTGCTCCAGCCAGGAGGAGAGAAGAGAAGCAGCAGAGTTTCTCAGTCTCAGTGGGACTGCCAGCACCAGGCCAGCTGGTGCAGTTTTTAACAATAAGAAATGTGGGTCTGTCTCCATGGACCAGAACACAATGAAACTGCAGGTGAAATATCAGATCTTTAGCTGCTTTAGCTGGAGCAGTGCAGGGAACTGCCAGGCCCCACAATCAGGAAGGTGACATCAAAGATTATTATGATCAAGTGTAGGCCTTTAGTTCTGGCCTATCATTGTTGAAGTGGAACATTGCAGTGGACAGACAGTGCTGCTGGGGACAGCAGGAGCTGAGCTGGTGTCCGGGCAGCATCTGTTACCCGTTACACAACCAGCTGGATAAACCTTGCCAAGAATAACCAGGAAGGCTCTGAGTCACTCCCATTCTCCCCCAGTTACCTCCAGTTGGAGTATTTTCTCTCATAGGCCTCAGCAATCAGCCCCTCTTCTGCCGAGATCTCCTTCATCCTCCTCCAGGCCGAGCAGGTGTCGATGCGATCCACGCGCTGTCCCCAGGCGTCGAACTGCCGGAACACCGGGGGGTTCAACTCGCACTCCCATCCCAGGGGTTGGATCTTGGTTAGCAGGCGGTTTCCAAATCTCTCCAGGTCCTGATGTACCTCCTCCAGTACCTAGGGAGCAACAAGAAGAGCCCTTCAGCACAACCCTGGAAGGCAGGAGCCTCGGTCCCAGCTGGAAAGGCAGAGCACTGCCCATGTTGTCCTGCAGTGCCAGTGGTCTCTTGCCACCTGGCCCTTCCTTGCATTTTGTAACACAGCACAACTGCTTCTCCCTCAGCCTCTGCTGGCACAGCTGTGCTCCATTGACACTTTTTCTCTTTTTGCCCTCAAAATCATTTTTTCAAGTTACTTTTGGCAGCATGTCTGGATTTCACAAAAGGCAGAAGTGCTTTAGTATCAGGGCTGAGAATGACACCGATGCACATGAGCAGAGGGGTTGGATGAGACGGTCTCCAGAGGTTCCTCAGCCACTCCATGATTTACTGCTGGAGAAGAATGCCAGGGGAAGGGCTGCCAAAACTGGAATGCCTTCCTCTGTACAGGAAAACTTTCGCTGGGCTTAGCAGTTACCTGCCTGTCAGGTTAGGAAAGGAGGGATGGAGGAATCATTTCATCCTCAGCTTGGCAGGCAACGTGTCTTGATTCAAATTCCCACCCTGCATCCAGCTTCCTACAGGACCCTGGAGAAGAATTCATGTGCCCTTGTTTCCCCTGGGCTTGGCTGACCAGAACAGAGCAGTCTGTCCACAGTTAATGGAGGGAAACCAGCACCCACCACAGAGGAGTGACTCATTCCAACTCCCTCACATTCCTGTTTCAAGGTGACAGTAATTGCCTTCTGCAAGTGCTCTTCCCTCTCTGTGGAAAACATGAGTGAAGTTGCCCAGCCTTAAATAACCTGACTTAGAGAAGATTAAAATCAGGCCAACAGGACTCAACCTCCAGCACTGTTGGACCCTCATTAGCATAAACACATCCGAGGCTGTACTGGGGGTCAGGGAAGCACCTGATATGCTTCCATCAGAGGAGTATTGTTTGCTGTCCTCTGCCCCTCGAGAGACACTCATTCCCTCCTCAATAAAACAATGAAGGAGGTGAATACCATAGTTGCTGTACCTAAAACAGTGCAGTTATAAACCCCATTAATGTGCTGTTGATGAAATGCAAACACAGCTTCTTCCTTTCCTGCCCCCCCCACATTGACTCTCCACTGAGCTCTGTCCCGTGTGATCGATTCCTTCAGCACTCTGCTGTTCTGCACAAGTCATGAGGACCCAACACACATGGAGCTGGTCCAGGTGCTGCTCTGGAAGTCTCCACCCTCAGACCAGCCACTTTTCCTTCAGGTGAATGGTGAAAGAGTGTTAAAAATCACAAAACAAGCCCAAACCATGCACAAGAGCCTGTCAGCTGGTCCAGCTCACACCACAGCCCTGTTTGCTGTTGGAGCCCAGCTGGGATGGGTGTGCACCTCCAGTGCTTATCATTTGAAGGTTGTTTACAAGGCATAACCCCGGAAACCAGAGTTCATGGACTTTGCTGATCCCTGAAGCACAAGAACCTTTGAACTGCTTACCTGGTATTTTTTTGTGGGCAGAAGAGCATGAGCCTACCAGATAGATCTCTTGGTTTGAGTTCACACTACAGGGAGCTCGTCCATATTTCCTAAAAACCCTCATGCCCTGACCACACACAGCCTGACAAACCACTGACCTGCCCAATAAACAAATAAATGTGTTTATTCCCAAGGTGAAAGAACAAAATCAAAACTCCTGTGTTTGTGACTGCTGAGCATCACACACAGCAGCCTGAGTGCTCCAAAGAACAGACACTGGGATATGGACAGGACACTTGTAAACCATCAGGGTCAGGGCTGAGGCTGCTGGGTGATCTCCTTCACCCTAATCTGCCCCTTGATATTCCAGGCATGAATATATTGGAAATGTGCAAATTATTGCACATTAGGAGTGTGACCCTTTATAGTAAAGGACATATTTTCAGGCCAATCAACACCAGGTAGATCCTTCTTGACAACAATGCTCAGAAAAAGCAGGTGCTTCGTTCTGTGTTCTCCTGAAATCACCTTCAAACAAAGGAAGAAATCTTTTGTGCCATTCCAGGAAAACTTTTGTGTTCGCCACTGAATAGTACAACAGGAATAAACTTCCAACGTGGTGTCTGCTTCGGTGGGACACCCAGAGCTTCGGGGGTTGCTGCTCTCCTGGCCAGGAAGGTGTTCCCATGGAGAGCCGGCTCCCAGTGCTGCAGACAGCAGCCGGGGCTCTCCCTTCCAGCAGCGAGGCAACACTGCCCCGCGGGGACCGAGAGCAGAAATGAAAGGGAGATGCTGCTCTGGGAGATTTCACAGCCGCTCTTCTCTCTTTGGGGAAGGAGTGGAGGCAGCTCTCAGCCTCGCTGAAACACAGCATTGATCCTTTTATTCTCTGGGAGACCTGGACTGTGATTCTTCCAAAGGTGCAGATTAGGAGCAGGGTCTTTGCGGTTGCTCAAAGGCATCGTCCTTTCCCGTCTTCTCTTCCGGCAAGAAGGCCATGGTGGTGCTTAGGGAGGCCTCATTCCTGTCTTTAGGGATAGCTGTGACAAAAGCAAGCTCCCATTGCTCCCACCACACTCTTCTCACCCGGTGCCTGCGAGACATGGAGGGAAAGCAGAGGAGGGCAGAGCCTCACTGAAAGCCACGTTCTTCCCCTCTGCTCACCCAGTGGCTTTAGAGGTCATTGCAGCTTCTGCTGCGATAAATCATGGAGAGAGGTCACACACTGCTCCATGAGAACGGGTCCCTGAAAAGTGGGAAACCAACGTGGACCTTGGGGTGAGGAGAGCTGCCTCCTCCCAGGGGTTCCTCTGTGCTCAAAGCACAGAAACCCACAGTTCAGGGTATCACCATACCACCTGCACCCCTGAAACCTGTACAGGGTCTTTTCTGGCTGAAAACCAACCCGGAAATGCCACTGGCCTGTGCTGAGACCAAGCAGACCACAAGGGGCCTTTGTACCCGCTCGAGCACTCAGCTGAGAACAGCCCCATTCCTTAAGAATTTCCTTAAAAGCCCCTCTTCCCAGGGGAAGAGAGGTGGAAGAGCACAGCAGAGGTTGGAGGCACCTTAGTTTTTAACTTCTCTCTGAAATTCTGTTCTTCAGACAACCAGAAAACAAATACCCACACCGACAATCCCACAACAACATTGCAACACCCAGCCCAGTCACGGGAGCCACTGAGCCACTTGCCGTTTATGTCGTGGCACTGTTTGTCACTCCTGCCCTCAAACATAATTAGTTTTAAAGAAAGCTGATAAATTCCCCCCAGTTAAATGCTCAAAGGTTCAGAGAAACATTCAATTCACAGGCTGAAACAGCAGCTGGGCGGAGCTGTGGTGGGTACACACGGAAACACAAACATGCACGCCAGACCTTGGGAGGAAGGTGAGTTTTCAAGTAACTCCGAAGCAAAGTATCCTCCAAGTACGGGTTCCCAGTCTTGGGCTGCTCTTGGAAGAGGGTCTCCGTTGATCTCCTCACAAGGGGCATTTCCAGATCTTCTAACACTTGTTTCTGCTGCGCGCTGACCGGCTGCTCCTGCCCCCCGGTCGTGCTGATTCCTTTAACACTCGGTGTTTGGCACCTGTCCCTGGTGCGAGGCAGAAGGTGACCCGACTGCCAGGGCTGGATGGTGGCACTGGATCTCCACCAGGGCAGGCGACGGGCAAACATGATTCAGCAGAGCCCTGAGCGTGTCACGCCAACAGCTCTCACCTACAGACCGTTCCTCACCCGACAGCAGCACCAATCCTGGCCTGTGTGAGTGTTGTGAAACTGTTCTGTCTTCACTCCTCCCTCCGGAAGGAGTTTTCCTGCAGCTGTTGTCAACTGAACTAGGGAAAAGGTCTTTGGCAAGAGACCAGAAAATGGCCTAGAAAAACACAAGTACTCAGGAAATACAGTGTCCTCCCCTACTAGCTGGGCAAAGCATCATAACCGGTCAGACTGACATTTCCAGAGCTGGGGGAACTGAGAAGCGGGGGGTGAGGGATGTATTCTCACCTGAATTGCTTGGACTGATAATGGGGTAAAGATGAGGAGGAGGAAAATACATTTCTTTATCTAAAAGATAACAAAATGCCTGGAAATGGGAAGAATTCATTTAGGCAGGTTATTCTGTAAGTAAGATAGTGGGGAAATGGAGAACTCATCCTCCTTGCCTGGTCTGTGAAATAATCTGGTTCTTACAGAGTCCCTTCGAGTTGAGTTGGGACGATATTGTCTCCCTTTCCCTAGAGAAGTACCAGAATATTCTAAGAACGTGGCTTTAGTAGTTGAAAACCTGCACCTTCCTCGAGGTGATATGCTGCAAATAAACCCAGTATTTGGCTATAAAGTGATTTTAAACATACATGATACCACACAACTGTCCCTGCCATGGCTGGCCCTGCCGCTATTTCTTCTGCAGGGTCACCTTGTGTCCTGGTTTTGGCGAACGACAGGGTTAATTTTTCGCAGTAGCCGTGAGGGGGCTAAATTGGGGAACACCATCCTAAAACAAGGACACCTTGTCCTGCCCGAGTTCCGGGTGCAGGGCAGCAGGGTCAGGGACAGCCACAGGGTGAGGGGCAGCGGCACACACAGACACAGGGTCAGGGACAGCGGCACACACAGACACAGGGGCAGGGACAGCCACAGGGTCAGGGACAGCGGCACACACAGACACAGGGTCAGGGACAGCGGCACACACAGACACAGGGTCAGGGGCAGCGGCACACACAGACACAGGG
>NW_021940840.1:351140-368449 GCF_001715985.3 Manacus vitellinus
CCCTCCGCTCCTCACAGGGCTCCCCAGCACCTCAGGGGGACCCGAAGTGTCTCAGGGGGACCCTCCTTTGTCTCTGGGGTTTCCCCCGTGCCACGAGGGTCCCTCGGTGCCTCAGGGACAGCCCGCGCCTCAGCACGCGGCTCCTCCCGCCCCTCAGGGAGTCCCTCCGGAGCCATCCCTCCGCTCTTCACAGGGCTCCCCAGTGCCTCAGGGGAACCCCCCGCACCTCAGGGGGACCCCAAGTGCCTCTGGGGCTTCCCCCGCTCTTCAGAGGGATTCTGGCGCCTCAGGGGGTCACTGCCCTCCCACGCCTCAGGGGTCCCCCAGCACCTCAGGGGTCCCTCGGTGTCTCAGGGGTCCCTCGGTGTCTCCGGGCTCTCCTGCGCTTCAGCCCCACCGCCTCTTCCCTCCCCCCGTGCCTCAGGGGGACCCCCAGCCCCTCAGAGGTGCCTCAGCCCCCCGCGCCTCAGGGACCCCCAGTGCCTCATGGTGGCATCAGGCGCTGCCGTGTGAGGGGCAGGACCTGGCCCCAGATGGGGCCCAGCCACTCAAAAAAAACCCCAGAGACACCCCCAAACCAGACTTTTAACCCCATCTTTGGAGCCATGGCATCTTTTAGGGGCTGTGATGCCTCACATCTCCCACATCAGGCACGAGGGGCAGGGCTGGGGGGGTGCAGGGCTGAGGGGGCAAAGTCCCGCAAGGATGGGGTTTCCTGAGGGTGAGGGTTGGTTTTTCCCATTTAATATTAATTTCCTGATATTTGGTGATAAAGTCGCTGCCAAGTTGGTTGAGCATTGGAGTTCCAGGGTGCCTTCTGTCCCCTCCAGCCCAGGTAAGATACTGATGCTGAAGTCTTGTACCTGAACGGCCAGGCCGGAGTAAATCATCTCAGTCTAGGTGATGTTTCCTCTGCAGTAAATCAATATTAAGTGTGGTATGGTTTAGAAAACATGTTTTCTTATGTCTTTGTTTCACTTAAATCGGCTCTATTTAGCTAATAACCTCACATCGTAATAACACCTTTGTCTGCCTTGATTGCATTCCAGTCCTGCTCGCAGTGCCTGGGTAAAAAAAGCTACTTTGCTAAAATATTTAACACATTTAAATTTTGCAGGTGTGTATTTGTTTAAATATACTTTTATAGCTGTAATCTGTCCTCATTACTAATTGAAGTGCTAAATTTGGCATAAAAGCTGTCACCATGTTCCAATCAACATGTCTTAATGACTGCCAACAAATGGAAATGAGGCTTCCATGGGAAAAAAGCACAAAAGGTACAAATGCAGAACAGGGTTGGATCAGCTGAGTTAATAAAAGCCCGCTGCTGGCTGCATTAGGTCAGGATTTAAATCAACCCCCAGTGTTTGTGCTATTATTTTAATTGTTACTGGGAATATCGACTGGCTGTGGACTCTGGCTACCTGTTGGTGGTGTTTCCTGTCATTAACATCCCCTGTTAGTAACGAGATGTGGAGATCTCCCAGTGAGTCATTTTTCAAACCAGTAAACGCGTGCCTTGTTAATTCCAGCTAATGGAAGTTTTTAATCAGGGTGTCAGGTGGTGCTAAATCAAACTCCTCACCCGAGTGCGAAATGTGGAATGTCCACATTATTGCCTGTATCAATCAGCTCCCCATTCCTGTAAAAAGAATATTTTCCTCTTCAATCCAAGCTTGTCTAACAGGCTTTCACTGGAACAATTTGGACTTCTCTCTTTTTTTTGTCCCCCTTTTTTTTCTCCTTTCAAGGTGTCCCAGAAGACTCATTCCTTTATTCCAGCCAACACTGATGTTAGTGCTTTTCCTGCTTAGCCTTGCTAAAATATTACCTACTATTGGCAGGCCTCCAGTTCTTTCACATTCCCCCTTCACAGTTTTTAATGGTTGTGGGAATTAACATTTGTGGTTTGGAATATGAGAAATGCATTTTGAAGTGACTGACACCGAGTGCATTCGAGGCCCTGAATTTCAAACACTATCGATCGCTGGCCGGTGAATGGGGAGTTTTCGTGCTCTGCAGACTCAGTGCCATGGAGTATCCTTGGCTTGCTTTGCTTTAGCTGTCCTGGCTGGCAGTAAGCTTTCAGACCTGAATAACCTGAAGAATCTCATTCTTAGTTTAAGAAATATGAGAAACAGCAAAAACTGTTTTTTTCCGGGTGTCTCATATCTTCTTTATTTTTCAGCGTTTAGTTACAAGTGGAAGGCAGGTCTTTGAAATACAGGATGGCTACTCAGCAGCTAGTCAGGCAAAAGAAGAAGTCCTCTAAGGTAAAACCTTTAATTATGATGGTAGTGACAACCTTAGCTCTCCGTTTGGGACCTGGCACGCCTGTGCCTGTGGAGGGAGGTGGGAACGCTTTCTGCTGTCTGCACTGTTCTTAGTTGGATTATTTCCAATTCAGTGAGAAACAGCGTGGGGCTCTGCCGTGGTTTGACTCAGTAAATGTAGGCTCATTAGGTGTGCACTGAGCTTTATTAGCAGGAAGAACAGCAATAAACTAATAAAAGAACTTAATTTAGTGTAGTGTCCGCTGCATTGTTCATGTTGGCATCACACAGTGTGCATTTACAGTAGCTCCAGGTGCAGCCATGTGCTGTTTACAGCCCGGAGTTAAAATCACTCTGAGACCTGGGGGTGTGCAGCGCTGGCAGCTCAGGCTGCTGTCGGAGCTCCCAGACAGCTGTGGCAGCAGCCTTTGGTACAGCAGTGAGTGCCACACCAGCCCTGGCACTTGGGTGACTCTGCAGTTACAACTACACACTTTTTTCTGGGGGTGGTTGTCTGGTGAGTGCCAGCATTGGTGCAGTGGAAGGGGTGAGAATGTGATAAAGGGGAAGGTATGTCCAGCCAGTGCAGTCTGCACCTGAACAATGATCTGTTGATCACTATCCTAAAAACATTTAATCCCACCCACCTTAGGCACGATTCTTCCCTGTGCAGCTTAAAAGACCAGAGAAATCTTAAAATTACATTTTTAAGTTACCCCCTCTCCACCTGCTGTGAGTTGTTTCTAGCTATAGTCCCTGTTTTCACTACAATGGTGCTGTTTTGGCCTTGCCCCCCTCTTGCAGGAAGCAGTGCTGTTCCCGGATGCCATGGCCACGGAGCCGCAGTCTCTGGTGCTGGTGAAGAGGCTCCTGGCCATCTCCGTGTCCTGCATCACCTACATGAGGGGGCTGTTCCCAGAGAGCTCCTACGGAACCCGCTACTTAGATGGTAACACTGTTTGTGCTGCATTCTTATTTCTGCTCACTCTCTTTTACCTGTAATCTGCTTCATGTGTTGGCTTCTGGCTGCACATGTCTGAGTTCGGTTTGTTAGGGAGTTGGCCACAGGCCTTCTCAAGTCTGGGTGGAGACAGTGCTTCTGAGAGAGAGCACGGAAGACAGCCTAGAACTCCTGGCTTTTCTGTCAGTGTTTCACTTGGTTTGAAGTCATTCCTTGGCATTACCAGCCCTATGAGTGAGTGACACAGGAAAGTGACTTAAAAATCAGAATTTTTAAAAAAATTAACTCTGATTATTGTGTTTTATTTTCCTTTGGATTTTTGAGCCCTCAAGGTTCACATTGAGATTCTCTTGCGAGATTGAAAGTGCATTTTCCACCTTGAATGCCTGGAAACACAGTAGAAGGAGCTGTGTGGAAAATCTTAACAGAAGTAGTTTATTCTGAGCACAGTCATTTACCTCATACGGATGTTGGTGGAGTCTGAATGCAGAAGGGAAGGTGTTGTTAGGGAATGGTGGGGTAGGATGGAGTGGAGAAGAGGAGGGAGGAGAGGATGAAGCTGCTGGTGTTTTGAAATTGAGCTGTAACTTCAGCTCTTCTTCCGGGAGAGCCCTCAGAGCTGAGGAAAGCTCTGACATTTGCAAATGCAGCAATGAGCTTGTGTCAGCCCACCTGGGACTCAGTGGAAACCCAACATTTCCGCTCAGGAAGGACCTCCAGATAAAGCACTTTATCCAAAAAAGGGGGGGTGACTGGCTTAGTTTCAGTGTTTGCCCAGGAGCCGTGATAAGGATTATAACTACGTGCTAAATCTGGTTTTGCAGACCTGTGTCTAAAAATTCTCCGCGAAGATAAAAGCTGTCTGGGATCATTGCAGATAGTCAAGTGGTAAGTGAGTAACAGTGAAACCAAGACAAGATTGTGCTGAGCATTGAGACATCTGCCCCTGCATTCTTCTTCTTCCTGACTTGGAAAACATCGTGCCCGGCAGCGCTGCCGGTGCCAGGGGAGCTCCCACTGCTGCGGGGGTGCTTGGCCCTGCGTAAGCAGGACAGAATTAGCTGACCCAGATCATGTGAGTTCAAGGTCTGTGGAAGTGTTGGCTGCAGTGAGGTCATGGTCAGGCCCCAGAGCACACGCAGCAGTGGAGGTACACAGAGAGGGTTAAGACAGTCATGAGGTCGATCCTGTTGTTGTTTAGTCTTTTCTGGTTTCACTTTGATAGGGATTCTTGCACTTGTTTTTCAGTATGTGCAGTATTTTTTTTCCTATAAGTACCCCCCAGGTTTTCTTCAAGATGTGTTCAAGAGTTGGCACGTTCCCAGCAAGCAGAAAAACTGACTTTGATGTGCTAAGGAGATACCTCTCTGCACATCCTTTCACTCCAAGAGCAAATATCTGGCTATTGCTACTTCAAATAATATTTACTGCTTTGAGAAGATCCATTGCTGTAAACTATGCATCAGATAACAAAGATTTACAAGACCATACATGTTCAGATTCAGCCAAGCTCTGTACAAGGCTGATGGGAAAAGAGCCATCAGAGCTCTGGCTGGGGAGCTGGAACAGAGCACTGAGCAGGGAGCCACTTTGGCCTCCAATCCTTGTCTTTGTCAGGATTCAAGTGGGCTCTGGTCTGACAGGATAATACCCCAGAAGTATAAACAGTGCACAAATGCAGAAGGAAGGACAGTGCCTTCAGGGCTGACCTGAAAAGGACTGTGCAAGCCCCAAATGTTGTTAGTTGTGTTGTCCTAATCCCAGGAAAAAATGTCCTTTAACCCGTATCTAATGAGCGTGTGTTTACAGATCAGGAGATAAATACTGCTGGTTAGTATTAACATGTTTTTTCCCTGGCAGGATTCAAGGTTGTTTTGATGCTTTGGAGAAGCAGTATGTAAGTTTTTCTTCACATTTTTTACTGGAGTTTTCTATTTCTTCGTAAAGTATGGACAAAACTCTCTTTCCGTTTCTGCTGTATTTCTGTTACAGTCTCTCATGCACACAACAGTCTTTATGGCCATGGGACAGGGGGGAGACCCTGCCCTGAGTATGAGATTTGGGATTTTATGCCTTGAGCCCAAATATTGACCACTGTTGCTGTCTAGGCTCATCTGTCCATGGTGTGGGAACTAATTTGCAGCTTGCAATGGATTTCCCTCAGTTCTGTGCTCTACATTTGTGTTCTCTGATGTCTGATAGAGGCACTGCCAGGCAGAGATGAGGTCTTGATCTCCTGCCCTGTTTTCTTGACAGAGGTTCTGTGCTTCTGCTTTCCTTCATCTCCTTTCTCCTTCTGCTCATCTTCTCTAACCCTCCTGGCTTTTTTCTTGGGTTCAGAATTTACTACTTTTTTTGGGAAAGTAATTCATCCAGTGAGGTGCACAACTGGTTCCAGGACAAAACCAGTAGCAGGAAATCATGTTCCTTGCTGATTCTCACATAAAATCTGCTCTGCACAGGAAAAAGCACCAGCTGCTGTCATCTCTGTCAGCAGTGTTCATCAGCACAGCTCCTCCAGCTCGGATGGAGTGCTGGTGGTTGTGGCACTGATGATCTGATGGGCTCTCAGACGTCAGTACAACTGTCACAGGATAATTCACAACGTTGTGAATGCAGTGTAGTGCTTGCTGACAGCTCTAGGAGGTCCTTTGCTATCTATGAGACATAAATTAATTGTTGTTTGACAAGGATTAGGGAAAACCTGAGGTATTTAATGGGTATTTTCAGATTGTTTTCAAGAGCAGTCCCATGTACGTTTCCTTGCTGTAGCATAAATACCTTTGGAGAGCTTCACAGAGGAGAGCAAATATTAGTCTTCAGTGGGGATAGGTGCTCTTGCAAAAGGGTGTTACATCAGCACAGCCTTTGGGGATTTGTTTAAAAGGAGCCCCATGGGAGCAGGCCCCATGGAGCTGTTTTTTGGGGAACTGCAAGTAAAGCCAGACAAACTGGCCACTAGGTGTTGCTGATGCCGTGCTGGGAAGACTCTGCAAAACGGGTTTTAGCTCCTCGTTCGTTGAGTGTATCTGTTCATTTGCCCTGTGTAGGCAGTTAGGTTTTGATAGGACTTGCTTTTCTTTGCCCGCTGAGGTTAGATTTTCATGATGTGTTTTGTTTTACTTTTCCCTCCTCAGCTACGCATCGCTGTCCTTGCAGTAAGTAGATGAATACAAAGTAGTTTTCTTTCCCCTCCCCTGCTTGAAAGAGATACAGAGTAAAGGTTGTGTCAAACCATTTGTGCCTTTTTTAAGGAGAAGCCAGAATGTGTATGATTTTTAATAGAGCTATGACCTTTATCAAATATGGTAAATGCGAAGTTCAAGGCTGCATGGGGATGTTTTTCTCAGCATGTCACACTCCTGACTGAGGCCTCACATGCATCCTTAGACTCTGAGAAGCACTTTCATGTGATTCCTATCATGGAAGCTCCTCTCATTTCCCCCTGCAGAAGTGTCCTTATTAATCTGATCCTGGACACACCACACGCTGGTGGTTCCAAGACAGCCATTGGCCCTGGCCCTCTGTAAAGCTCCAGGAACTTTGCTTTGCATCTACTCTGTGCATCATCTGAGCAGTTAAATCTCAGTCAGTAGTTCCCTGTGAGGGTTGGAATGGGAATTAGCCTCATTCCTCCACAATTGCACTTCAGTTGTCTTCTACCTGTCTTTGAAGTGGTAAGTATTGCCTGCTGATAGAGGAAAGCTGTTTCTCAGCCATTCCTTTCTCTGATCCCACGCTAAAGATAGTCCAGTCTCTGCTGTAAACTGAAAATATCATTGTTAGTCACTGGTTCAAGTTGTCCCGGGGAGAATGCCCTCACTGTGCTTTCTTGTAACAGATTTACACCAATCCCAAGGAACCGGAGGTAAGAAAGAGTCTTAATTAATCTTTGAGGCAACTGCAGCCACGGGTGAGTAGATCTGTATTCAGAGTGGAGTCGTGGGCTGAAGTTCCACCCTGACGTAGCTGCTCGGTGACCTCGTTTCTGTCCTTGTGCCTTCGCTCCAGAGTGCCAGCTCAGTGAGCTGGATGGGGATCAAACACCAGGCACCAGGCTGTGGGCCCACCAGGGCCTCAGGCAGGGGTGTCAGCAGGCAACTAATGGCCATGTTTGCCCTTTTGGTTTAGTTTCCCAAAGAGAAAAAATGAGAAGTTCAAAATAATTCATTTACGAACCAGCTTTTTAACAGCCCTGGTGAAAAGAGCCGTGTTGTCATGCAGAGAGGTGTAGGACAGAAGTCAGGAATCCCTTCAGACCTGGATGGATGTGCTGTGTACTGCCTGTCCTTGTCCTTTTGGTGTTCCCTGATGTGTTTCTGTTTTGTTACATCTGTCTGGGGCATAGAGACTGGGGGGTGTGATCCCTAGTGAGGGTCTGCATCCATGCTGGAGATTGGAGAACAGCTGTAACCTCTTTGCACCTGAACCTGGTTCCAGTTCTGCTGTGTGTCACCTCAGCATCTGGGGACAGAGCAGGAGTTTAGTTGTGCCAAGGCTGGGATTTGTAAGGAAGGCTCAGACTTAAAAGCACAGCTGAGTTCCTACTAATCAACCTCGTTGTCTCCGGAAAAAGTGAATTATAGGCATGGAATTGGTCTACAATAGATCCTTTCTCCTGGGGGGGAAGCTGTCTGTTCTTCCTAATTGTTTTATTCTTTAATCCTTTTAAATGGAAAATCATTTTGGTTTTTTGTCTCCCTCAAAAAAAACCTCTGAGACTGGTGAAATTCAGCAACTGTTTCCCATGCAATATTGTTTGAATTTCCTTATGGGAAGAGTCCTCCTCTCCACAGAGACCTTTGTGTCCCTGCAGAGCACTGGGCCAGGCTTCCTTATGACACTGATCACCCCTGCAGCTCCCAGTTTTCCTTAACAAGGAGGGTTGGCTGGTCCTGGAGCCTCACTAGAGACTGAGGCTGGGGATTCAGGCCCACAGAGGAAGTGGAAGGAGGAAGCAGGAAGTTTGTAATTTTGTTGTGATTCTTTCAGTGCTAGGTGAGATGTGGTTGTTAAGAAAATTTGCCAAAGCCCGTGCAAGCAGTAATGGAGTTAAAGTTGTCATCATGTCATTAAGTTAATGCTGTGCCCTGGCAGAGAGTGTGAAAGGACTCTGTCGAGCTCAGGACACATCTTTACACTTGTTACTCAAAGTGACCCATTTTTGCTTTTCCCCTCTCTTGTTACCTCTCCAGGTAGTGACTGAACTGTACGAATTCAAATTCAAGTATAAAAAGAAGGTGCCACAGATGGACATCAGCAGGTAAAGGTTTGGGTGGTTTCTCAGGGTTACACTGAAAACTGGTTATGAAGCATTAAAAAGCCACACTTTATGATTGCCAGGGAAGCTGTGGACTCCCCATCCCTGGAAGTGTCCAAGGCCAGGTTGGATAAACTTGGAGCAGCCTGGTCTAGTGGAAGGTGTCCCTGCTAATGGCAGAGGGTGGGAGGAGCTGAGCTTTAAGGTCCCTTCCAACCCAAACCATCCTGTGGCTCTGTGGTTCGAGCATGTCCAAGTTGCTGAGCAGCTGTAAATACCCTCAGAGCTGAGGATATTCACCCTGCAGGATACGACCTGCTGGGAGGAGGAGTCGAAATGAGGTTATGTAGCATCATGAGGCCCTCCAAGGGCACCCGAGCTGAGCTCAGGACAGTTGGTAGCAGCGGTGCCTCATCAGGGGGGTGATGCAGAAACCAGCACAGTTCCTGAGCTTGCTGCTGTCTCAACTGATTCTTCCATTTTTACCACACAGCCTTGTGCTTTCAAAAGGTTTGATCCCTTTTTTTCCCCATGATCCTGCACCCAGGGTTTTTTCCCTTGGACATTTGCATACATGTCTTCTGCTTGAGCAGCCCTGCGTGGGTGACCCGAGAGAACTTTCGCTTATGATGCCTGAGTTTGATGGTGCAAAACGTGTGGCAGGAAGCAGCAGCTTTTTTGCCTCTTTTTGGCACTCTCTGTTAGATATTTAAAGCTGTGCTTAGTAGGCCACAATCCTGTGGAGTTTCAAATAAATACTATCAAAGGCCGTTGGCTGCAACCAAAGCAAAAAAAAAGAAAAAAATAATTGACCTGTTTTCAGTTTATTCTGCAGTTGCCCTTGGTGAAATCTTTGGGCCTGGAAACCTGCCTGTACAGCAAGAGAGCTCTGTCTTGTGTGCTCCTCAGGAAGCTTCTCTGCTGCACTCCTGGAGCCTGCCTTTAGCTGCTCTCTCTCAAAACACATCCAAATAATTTCTAGTATAAGGCAAAATGATCTTCTATTGGCAGAATCTGAATTATCTCAGTGTGGAGTGTCCTGCTGGCTGTGCCCTCTGTTTCTGCTCTGAAGCTCCATTGTCCTCACTACACTGAGGGGAAGAGGAGATTTGGGATTTGAAAGATAATAGATGGCCTTTGAGTACTTTGGGTTTTAATCAGCCTTCCTCATTAGTCCCCAGAGATAAGGACAGTCCCCAAATGGAGCTTGCCATCCCTCGGAGTCCATCTTGCTGTCAGGCAATCTTGGTGTTATGTTTGTATGTGCTCTGAGGCTCCAGAGCCCAGGGCACCAGATTCCTGGGCTCTGCTGTGTTTCCTCAGGGACTGGCAGTGCCCTGGCAGGCTCCTGCCTGTCCCTGCAGTCCTTAGTAATCTGATGTTCTGGCATGGACCAGAGAATTGTGTCATCTTTGCTGTCAGCTCCCTGGGCTGATAACACTGCCTTTTACACCTGCAGTGCTTGTTGTCATGTGCAAACTTGGAGTTAATAATTCCAGGAGAGAGGTTTTGTGGGTTTGCATCATCACATCCGAGGGATAAAGGGAAATGTTCCCCTAAATGGTCTTTGCTTTATTTTATATGGATTTTAGAGGAATTCTTGCCATAGATCCCAGTCCTTCCAAGGTTCAGTTCCTTCTGCTTCTTGACACACTCCTGCATCAAATTCACGGTGTTATTCCTGTATTGAATCAGTCCTTGACCTGTTAATTCCTATGGAAGTCTCATTTCTTTTTTTCTTGTGATCTTTCCCCTTGCCATTTCTGATCTGCTA
The DNA here is from genome assembly GCF_001715985.3 of Manacus vitellinus. Classification (NCBI taxonomy): domain Eukaryota; kingdom Metazoa; phylum Chordata; class Aves; order Passeriformes; family Pipridae; genus Manacus; species Manacus vitellinus. The sequence goes on from NW_021940840.1 coordinate 361,409, forward strand.
ATCCCACAGCTTGTAAAGGTGATGGATATTCCACCTTAGGCACTGCCAGCATTTCCCTCTCACTTGCTGTACATTTCTGAACATACAGGATTTAATCTAAGACCACAGTGCACATCTAATACCTCAGAGTTTTGCTGTTGGCAATTCAGAGTCTGCCAAACCGTCCCCTGCATCTGTCAGCAGTTTGACTTGATGATCTTAGAGGTCTTTTCCAACCTAAATGATCCTATGATTCCATACTCTGGGAAGTCAAGCCACTATGTTTTCATGATGAGCCAAGAAGCTTCAGCTGGAAGGGGGAATCTGTCTTAATGAAGGTGTTCTTTGCTGTGGTTCAGTCAGATTCAGCCCTGCTCTCTTGGGTCACTCCCTGCTTTTGAAGCTGTTTGGGGGGATTGCCTTAGGGACCATCCAACCTGTGTATGGGGCCACCCACCCATGTCAGGGGTCTTCCCAAAGATGTAGTGAAGGAACCACGTAGTTTTATGGCCCCTTCTCATTGAAAGTTAGGGAAGTTCAGGTCCCTTAGTCACAGAGTGATTCATCTGGGCCACCTAAAGCTGGTTATCTCATCTACCTCTACAGTCAAGAGAAACAAACTCCTCCAGATTGCGATTCATCCCACTCGTGTCACCCGTGGGTCTCAGTCTAGACTGTTTGCTTAGCCCAGCCAGCTGACATTTGGATGGCTGAAGGAGGGGAGAGGAATGCCCCTTCGTCACTGCTGAAAAATGTGCTTCTGAGCTCGTTTTTCTTGCATGGAATTGAGGGAGAACATGCGATTCGCCTCTCTTCAAACTGCAAAATGGACTTGAAAATAGCCCCTGTGATGAATCGGCTTTAGATTGGATTCTCAGCTCATTCCTCTCATTCCTGAAATTGCTTAGGTGAAAGGCACTTGTTTTATGGGCCTTTGATTCAATTTAATCATGTTCAAACAAGTGACTCATGACATTTGTATAATGGGGTCTGTTGCCCCAGCTCCGAAGTCTGTTCAAATGTAAATGCCAAGCCTTTGAGTCCAGAGCGGGTGTTCTGAGGATGCCACCCCATCCCTGGAGCCTGTTTCACTTCCCTGTTTAGCTGGAAATGACATAAGGACATTGTAGCTTTGTCACTAGTGGTTTCAGACGAGTCAGTGGGTGCTCTGTATGTGTAATTAGATCGTGAATATTCATGACTGAGGATAACAAATCTGTTATTCTTCTTCTGGTTGTAGCAACCACAGGGAGTTTGTGACTGGGCTGTGCAGCGAGGACATCAAACAGGCCAGCAGGCTCCTGCTCCGTAAGCTCTACCTGCTCATGCAGAACCTGGGGCCACTGCCCAATGACATCACCCTCACCATGAAACTCCTCTACTACAACGATGGTAGGTGGGGCAAAATTCCCTTTCCATCAGTTTCTGTAAGAAACGAGCCTTGTAAAGTAATTGAAGCACAAAAAGTTGAGATGGGAGCTCTTGGCTGATAACAGTGAGAAATGGTGTAACACAGTAAGTCTTTCCGAGGCACAGGGATGGCAGATGCTTTTTGGGAAAGGTGTCCATGTAAGAGGTACAGCCATGCAGTGTGAAAGGAAGACATCCCTCTTCCCTGGGTTTTTTTTTTTGGGGGTTGTTTTTTTGAGGAACAGGCGCTGTCAGGTTCTGCTCCAGAAACTGAGCACTTAAATGGTATCTCAGCATCCTAAAGTCAGTCTTTCTCTGAGCTCCCCGATAACATTTGCTCAGCTCATTTTCCCCTTTGCATTCTCTCCCTTCCTCCTGAAAAAAACCAGAATATTTTTAGTAGTTGATGTTACTCGAGGCTGGTTCACACTTGTTATTTCTGAATCAGATTTGGGAGAGCTGGAACGCAGTTTCTCTGACCCCAGTGGGTTCCCTCTCCCTGTGCAGTCACTCCCAAAGATTACCAGCCCCCCGGCTTTAAGGAAGATGCCAGCCCTGGTGACCTGTTGTTTGGAGGGGATCCTGTCAACCTGAGAGTGGGCTCAGTCTCCACCGACTTCCACCTCATGAAAGTGAGAGTGATGACTGAGAAGAAGAGGGTGAGGAAGGCTCACAGCAAGCTGATCCAGAAGAGAAGCCCTACTGAGATCTCCTACCAAGGGTTAGACTGTGAGGAGGAGGAAGAGGAGGGGAGCACCAAGGTATAGAAATAGCTCTGTTCGGTTCTCACTGCAGGAACGGAGTTTATTTAGCAAAACCTTCCTTAAAAGAAACATTTTGGGGTTTATGGATTTACCACCTGGCCATATTTTTTAGACTATGCTATTAAAACAACACATCACTTGCTTTACAGAATCACCCTCTCCCTGTCAGCGTAGATTCAAGTGAGCATGAAGGGAACAAAAATAACACCCCCCCAGGCAGGAAAGTGGAAGCACCTTCTTTGTGCCTTCAAGATACAGGTAAATGTCCAGTTTTGAAACTAAAGGGGCTTCTGCTCCTGACTGTGTCCCAGCATAATATTTAGGTTTTCTCACTCACGTTGAAACGGATAAACCGAGTTTGTTTGAATTTTGTGTCAGATCAGCCTGAACTGTACTGAAGGTCTGGTGTAGGCTTGGTTTGTTAACAGAAACATTTAATTTTGTATCAGTATCTTTCCACCTCTTTATCTCAGCAGTTTCTTTCAGATATGGAGGAAATGCTCAGATCATCAAAACTGTGTTACATTATCTCCATGTTCACCAAAGCTCTTTAGCTGTTACAGTTTGATTTTTGCTAATAACTTCCATACATGAAAATACATGAAAGAAAAACCTCTTCTCTCCCTTCTAGTATCCCAGCCTCTGATACACCACGCTGTGTTTGACCTTTGAGGCTCTGGGATATAGCCTGTGGAACAATACCATCTAGTGACAAAATGGTAAATAGCATTCCTGGGATGGCCGGGCAGCAGGAGAAAGCAGCTTCTCTGCCTGTGGAGTCACCTTTGCAGGTCTTTCTCCTGCGGGTTCTCCAACGACTAATAACAACTCATCCTGCCACCTTTGGCACTCTGAGGATATGAACAAGATCCTCCTCCTCTAACAGTTGCCTGTTCTCATGAAACTGAGGCGCTTTGGAGGCCCCCTCAAATTTTATTGAAACTGTCTAAAAGGTTAATAATTAGTACCCAGGGAAGATCTCCCCTCCTTTCCCCCACCCCTCACACTTAGAGCACATGCTCTAAGTTTGTTGCATAAGCTTTGTTTTCTTAGAAACCAGGTTAAAATGCAGTTTAAGTATAATTGATAGAGGTGCTGCAAGCTGATGTCATGCACGTTCAGATGACACTTAATTCTGACACCTTTCTGGGAATAAACTGCCAGTGCTGGCAGTTCCTGGGAGCAAAGGTTACACAATTTCATGGAATTTTGTCCCAGTGGTTTAGTCAGGCTTCTGGATTGTTGTTTTTTTTTCTCCAGTTAAGCTCTTTAAGCTAATTTTGCTTTGCTGTTTGGATTGCAGGTAGAAAGAAGAAGGCAGGAATAAAAGAGACAGGCAGGATGCCTTGCTCAAGGGCATCCCAGCAGGTGAGGAAACTTTAGTAGTTCCAAGATATAACAGGCATGGTGGAATTCATTGCCAGGGGTCATTGTGTCATTGAGGATGCCACGAGATTCACTAACATTAGTGGATTTATGGTGCAGGATCACAATACATAGAGGCTGCAGAGTGTTGGGCCAGAGGGATATAAACATGAAGTGGGAAGAAGCTTTCCATGATCAGCTTATTTCATACATCCAGTACCAGAAATGGGTTCTGTTCCCTGGAGTTGGCACCTGTGAATTACAACACAGACTAAACCCATCCCTGTCCCAACCACGCTGCTTTACCTGTGTGTGGGTTTGGGTGAAGGATCTGAAGTCACCACCCTGTTTTAGGTTTGTCTGTTGCCCTACATGGTCTTCACCTCTCCTGTCTTGCTTCCAGACTGTCTTTACCTGTGAGTCACAAGTACTTACTGAATCCTATCCCTTTTTGGCTACCTCTCTGAGATAGGAAGAATTATCCCCTGGGGGTACTGGTCTCTCTTTTGGTGGTTGTTGGGGCAACCCAAAGAACTGGGGTAGACCAGACATGTCATCTTAGATAAGTGATGTGAAGTTAATCCCTTCCTGAGGGCTGCCCAGGCCAAACCCTGAGTCACAATCAGAGCCCGAATTCATGGGCATGTGCAGAGGTTTTCTCAGTGACAGGGCAAACCTCTGAATGCCACCAGCCTTGCCGCTTGATCCTTCTCCCATTCAAATTAGTTGAGAATCATGTGAGCTTGAATGGTCAGAAACTGCATCTTTACAGGGTCAGTTAACGAGAGTAGGAAATTGCTACTAAAATTTTCCCCGCCTCTGTTGAAAAGAATCCCGGGGTGTCTAACCCAGACAGCAACTGCAGACTGCACTCACCGTGTCATTCTAAAGGCATCTGCGAGGTATTTGCCTTGACTCTGGATCTTAGAAATGAACTTCTGTGCCTAGGCTGGTATTTTTCAAACTTTAACCACATTTTTTTTTCGTGTCACATCCTCCGGTTTCCTTCTCATCATTGTTTATTCTGTCGTCTGTGTGAAAACAGGAGCCTTTTTTGTTTGTAGCTCATGGTTGTCCCACTGATTCATGCTCTGACCTTCTTTTGGGGCTGTCACGATGGTAAGCAGAGGACCAGACACTTCTCTCTCTCACTCTCAGCATGTGAATTTCATTAAAATTCGGTAGCAGGAGTGAGAGTGTCTGAAGGTGGTGGAAACAGCATTAGTTGCTGAAAAATGGAAGAATCACTTTATCCATCATATGCTTCCAAAGACTTTTAAAAAAAAAATAATCCCAAGCCCTCTGCCTGGTAGATTCTGCGTGGGAGAGGGTTTTCTTAATGTATTCTTTGATACTATTTTTAAAACCTCATTACTTCGAAGCTGGCTAATATTTCACTGGGTTTAGGGAAAAACAAAGTCAAGGCAGTAGTTAGAATCATCACTGTAAAACCTGTGCTAATAAAAATTTGACACTCTTTTCCATATGAGAGGGACTTTCCCTTCTTTTCTGAAGGAAGTGGTTAAAACAAATGACCATTGTGTATTCCACTTGAATCAGGAAGCCAAGCTGATGAGTGAAGTTTGTCTTAAAAAACGAGGAGAAGCTTGGCTGGGTGGGAAGTCTGAGTTAGGTGTTATCTGACAGGGTCAAGTACAGGTAAGATGGGTTGGAACAGACCTGTTGGGCTGCGAGTGTGAACACCTTGTTGCTGTCCAGACACTATTAATAGTGTTTTCCAGCTGTTGGGTTGGGGTGTGAATGCCAAAATTTTCCGAACTCACCAAAACAATTGGGAGTGTCCCAGAAATAGCTACCTGCACGAGGGTTTGATATTCAAGAAGTTCTGAGTTCAAAACCGTTACCCACAGTCACAAGTTGCTTCTGGAAATGTGGGTGAGCACATTTCTGCCCTTCATCTGGAGTGAATCCTTCTGATTCCTTGGTTACCAAAAATAAAAACTGTGCTGTTGGAATTGGGTTTATTGGTCACTATCTTCCTGACCTATAGCTCTTCAGGAAAACCAGGAATGAAAGTATTAAAGGCTTATTTTTATCTAATCGACATGGGAGAGGCGGAGGATGCGGATCTGCCAAAAGAGGAGCAGCTCTTCCTGCCCAGTGAGAACTGGAACTGCACTTTGGGAATGGCCACGGAGAGTCTCTGACAGGGCTTTGCAGATTGGGGAAAAATTTCCATGTACTCCACTGGCTTGTTATCTGCAATCTCATGATTGATGATCCTCGAGATCAAATGAGAGATTGCCCTTTTCCAGCAGAGCATCTCTGTGCTTAATCATCCAGAGTTAGACACCAGCATGTAAATTAGCCCACCTCTGCTGGCTTCAAGAGTGATTGCATCAGCCAAGGATTTGTCCCCCCGTGCTATGTTTGTGCATCTTCCTACTTTTCATTGGAATTCTAGGAGTTGGGAAGAGTTGGGGAAAATAGGGAATTGCTGCCCATTGGTTTAACTTGTAGAAATCTGCTGATGAGAGTGAGGTCCTGCACTGACTTGGAATAACTTCTTGAGTTCTTCAGCAAACTCCTTTATCCTCTTGCGAATCCTTTAATGTTCTTGTCCTGAAAATTGGTTTTGGTTAGCTTTGTCTTCATGTAAGCAAACATGCTGCACTGGAATGAGTTTGGAAGGAAACAGAACCAGAAGATGAGTAAAATCTGACCATGTGAACGCCTCTGCAGGCTTTTATCTCCCATCAGGAAGCTGTGGGCTGAAGTTCTGGGGTGGTCCTTGGAGCACAGCGAGGCAGCCGTGCAGGGAGCCTTGGATCGCCCTGCGCCGGAGCCGGGAATGGTGTGGCTGGATCAGCACAGCACAAGGCAGCTCTGCCTCCCAAGTTTCTGGCTTCATTAGCTACCACCAGACACTGCTCCTGCTGCTACACTGGCTGTGCTCATAGACTGCTGTGGGACATGAGGAACGTGCTGACACTTGGCATTGTGTGGACAGAGCAGTTGGGATCAGTGCTAGCTCAGGGCTGTGCTCGGGAATTCTCTGCCTGCTGGAGCCCTGCTCCTGCCATGTGGATCAGCTCTGCTAACAGGAGCTGTCTGCACTGGGATGTCTGGGGAGACATTCATACCTAAGGGTTGTAAATCAGTGCTGGTTTAGCCCTCAGAGGACAGTCTGTCTGGCCTCCAGCTGCTGCTCCTTGGCTACCTGGCCATGGCCTCTTTCTCCAAGGGTCTGTGGCAGTGATAGAAGCCAGCATGGAAACAGAGTTTCATGGATGACACAGTAATACCTGTTGTGTTTGCCAGGGATCAGTATCCTGTTGGTGCCCAGGGTCATGGTTACCCTGATGGAGACATTAGAGACCCTTCCAGGGCCTAGAGGGGCTCCAGGAGAGCTGGAGAGGGACTTGGGACAAGGGATGGAGGGACAGGACACAGGGAATGGCTTCCCACTGCCAGAGGGCAGGGAGAGATGGGATACTGGGAAGAAATCCTTCCCTGTGAGGGTGGGGAGGCCCTGGCACAGGTTACCCAGAGAAGCTGTGGC
>NW_021940840.1:368648-384913 GCF_001715985.3 Manacus vitellinus
TCCATGATTCCTGTGCCTTGCTGAGCTGCCGTGTCCTACACAGCTTGTGGCTGGAAGTGAAGGTCAGCACAAGTGGGTTCAATTGCAAATAACAGCTTAGAGATCAAGACCTTTGTTGTCTGATCTTTCCCAGGCAAAGCATGTCCAAAAGTGCCATGACAGGAGGCAGTTGAAGGGTGAGACCTGCCGTGTGCACAGCAATAGTGAAACATTTTTCTGTGGCAATGTCATTATCTTGAACTTTTGCAGAAAAGAAAAAAAAAGCAAGGTTTATCTCTAACTGTCCATCAAGAGCTGTATCTGATGAGAAGTTCCCAGAACATTTTCTCCTCTAAACCAGCTGAAGCTACACAGACCCAAGCAGTGAAGAGAGAAAGATTCAGAGATGAGCTTGCCTCTCCTTCCTGTGAGCTCAGGCCATTCTGGGAGGAGTGAGACAGGGAGGTCAGGAAATTCCTGGCTTCTCTCAGTTCACGTCAGATCCTCAGCTGTATCTTGGGGCCATTCATCCCTTCCATGAGTTATCCCTGTCTAGTGTGCAGGAAACAGTTTCCTAGTGATCTCTGAGTGCAGAGGTGAGGCCCATCACCCCACGGATCCGGGGAGGTTTAACCCTTGCGCCCTCGGATTCCCTGACAACTCCCCCAGGGACATCCCTGGGAAGACGTGGCGCTTCCGTGCTGGCTGCCATTCCATATATTCATACTAGCAACCAGACCCTCTGGAGAAATCCACATAAATTAAGGTAGGACAGATCTAATATCCCAGGAGGGACTGTTGGGTAGTAGCCTAGTAGGCAGGAGTGTCCATGGCCTTTCTCTTCCTCAGTGGAGAATTCCAGTGCTGGAATCATACGGGGAAGTGGGTTGGGTTGTGATCCAGCAATCAGAATGTCCATCATGGAAGACTACAGTGTGATTGAGGGCCCTGGAAGAGATTAGTAGGAGAGATAGTGATAATTTAGTCTTTCAGCAGGTATTTTTTAAGCATTTTTTTTAATACTCTGGAAAAATCTGCTCATTAGTCCTTTAAAAACTACAAGACACGTGAGGTGCAGAGCGGGCTGTGAGACAAAGAGATGGAGCTGAATGGCAAGGGTTTGAGAGTGAGCTGAGGAAAAGGCAGGGGCCTGGTGGGAGTCACTGATGTGTTGACGTGGCTTCCTGGGCACAAAAACGTGGCTGGTTTCCGCAGCAGGGCCACAGTGAGGCCCACCCGTGTCAGCTGGCTGTCCTGCTAACCAGCAGGAGCGTCCCCCATGGGTACAGAGATGAAAATCAGGAGTAGTTCCACTGATGTCAGTGTGACCACGTTACTGGAAACTGATGGGATCACAGTGCTGAGCCCACAGAGCCGCCTCCGCAGAGCCAGCGAGGTCGGGAGGGGAACCGGAGACTGGAGTGTCCAACCAACCTGCTCAAAGCACGGGAGGGGAACAGGACTCCACAACCTCCCTGGACAACTTGTGCCAGTCTTTGGTTGCTCTCATGGTAAAAAAAAAATAAGTTCGTCCTCATTTTTAAATAAAATTTCTTGTATTTCCCTGGAAGTGTCCATGGCCAAGTTGGACGGGGCTTGGAGAAACCTGGGCTAGTGGAAGATGTCCCTGCCCATGGCAGGGGTTGGGACTGGATGAGCTTTAAGGTCCCTTCCCACCCAAACCAGTCTGTGATTCCATGATTCTGTGATTCAGTTTGTGTCCATCTCCTGTCCTTTCACTGACACTGTGATGTGTCCTGTGAACTTTGATTTTCACTGTGCTTGGGGAGCATGGAGCAGCCAGCTGTCAGGGAGCAGGTGGGAATCACTGCCCTCACCAGCCCACACCTCCGCTCTTAGGGGATCAATTTAAAGAGTCACTGGCTTGATTTTTGAAGTGTCAGGAGTTTGCTGTGCTGTTGAGTCAGTGGTAGCTGCAGTTGAAATCACAGGATGCCTCAGGCACTGGGTCACTGTCATCCTGGTGAGAGTCCCCTGCACAAACTGTGTGTTGCCCTCACACCTGAGGGTCGCTCTGCCTTTTTTCAGCAGTTAAATCTTGTATCTCAGTCCTTATTCTTCCAGCTTGCTCGATGGAACTGCACTTCTTTTGACATGAATGTGCTTCTGAATTTGTCGGGGTAGTTACAAGGTACCAAACAAAACCCTCCATGTCCTGGACAAAGGGAACATTTCTGAGGGCAGAAAATTTGCCAAGTGCCAAACCTCAGCATGGGGCAGGCTGGGGACAAAGAGGGACACAGCCGAATGCTCTTGTGCAATTTTAGCTGCTCTGCATAAGGATGCCCTGGGAAGCAAAAACCACATCAGGACAGGAGAGCTGTAAATTTGCCTCGATTTATGCTGGGAATTTTCAGCTGGAATACTTGGGGACACTGGGGATTGCAAACTGGGTCCTGATTGTGTCTATCTAAGAATAGCAGTGTGGCTGTGGTCTGCTCATGCTGTTTGGTCCACCAGTCTGCCTTGGGAAGGCTTTAATCTAAGTCTAATCTATTTTTAGCCTGATATCTCCTCCAGACAACTCGCAGCTGTCCTGAGCTCTATGCCAGAAATTAGTAACACTTGTATGATTCACAAGTGAGCTGCGGTTCTACAGAAGAATTCCTTCTACAAAGTGTTACTTTTTTACACGTACTGTAAACCAGGAGATTCAAAGCCACTGTGTGTTCGTGGTATGACCCAGACCCTGAACTCCTCCTGGGACTCAGAGTCAGGAGGTTATGGATCTGTTCCTGCGTTTGCTACTTGATCTGGACTCGTCCCACCTGTCAGCATGGTCCCTGTGCAGGGTGGGCATGCAAGAGCCTGCACCTTGTCCTACCTGCTTTTACAGCAGCTGGCTCATCCCTGGAACTGGGGTTGTGTAAGAGGAAAAGCAGCCTTCCCGCAGTGCAGGCTCTGCCGTCAGTTATTCAACTCAAGCATCCCAGCGCATGGGAAAAATTAGAACTAATCAACTTCTGGAGGCTTTGATTGTATGTTTAGTCAATGGGAGGGATTTCCTGCTTCTCACCACACCGTTGAAGAGGTTTACTTTCTGGTTCAAGTCAAATAAACATACATAGAATCTGACTTAATCTCATTTAGAGCGATGTTTCTGACGAAGAAGCTGGAGTGTTTGGTTAAGGATGGGAGCTGAAGTTGGACATGGGGTCTGTTCCTGGCTCCAAGTTCCTCCATGAACTTGTAGCTGGGCAGGGACAGGCCAGGGCATGTTGTCTTTCGTGAAATACCTCTCCCTGTTGACATTTGATTCACTCAGTAGATGAACAGTGCTTGTCTAGAGCCCTCGATGGCTTCCATGGATGTTTTCAGTCCTCATCACAGGTTCCTGTGAGGTGCTCGTGCTGCCTGTGGTTAAGGGCAGGAAAACTGGGGAGAGTTGGAGTGTGGGCAGCTGCTCGTGGCCTCAAAAGTATCCCATCTGTGCAGAAAATTTGGGAGGAATGGCAAAGGGGTCAAATCTTCATGGAGGAGCTGTCTGGGGAAGATCTGTTCCTCACTAGAGGAAATAAAAGCACCAGGTCTTGCTAATGCTGTTCAGGCTAAAATAGGAGAGCTGCCTCATCCAGGTGACTGGGGCTGGGAGACTGGGAATCATCACCCTGCTTTGTTGTGTGGCCAGCAGGACAGGGACAAACCCTGCAGCTGTGTTAGCACTGCAGAGGCTCTGGATGCAGCTTTTCCTCCTCTGGGCCCTTTCCTTCAAGAAAAGGAAGCAGACAGGTTAAAACCATGCCAGGGAGGGGAAATTAAATATCTGCCTAAAATGCCCTTTGGAGCAGCTGGATATCAGGTGAGGAGCTGCAGCACAGATCCACTCATCCCCCTGTCCCTGGGCAGCGTCGGGAGCTCTGTCAGCCTGAGTGTGTGCAGGGTGAGGGAGAACCTGCCCAGCCCACTTTGGCACATTCTTGTTTTCTCTGTTTTTAAGGAAAGGAAATTGTACTTTTTGCATTAAGCAATATTGTGTTGCTCATCATGAAGAGGAGGGGAGAGGGGAAGAAAAACAATTTGAAACAGTCTAGAGAGGCGAAGGGGGGTTGCTTCAAAGTCTTTTGCTGTTAATCCCTAATCAGAACTGTTTCACACATTAGAGAGCCCATTGCTATGCAGAGATTGCCGAAGCCTCAAGGTCAGAGGGAAAGCAAGCCCTGGTGACGTGAGTGGGGAATTCTATAATGACCACATCTTGTAATCTGAAGACCTTGTGCTCATCCCTTGTATTCATCCTGGAATAGCTCTTCTTTAACTCCTTGTGCTTGCCCTGCCTCAGTTTCAGGATTCCTCGTGTTTTACAGTGACACTGGAGGGAGGGACTCCTGCTCTGGCGCAGGAATTTGGTTAGCACTCCTTTCCCTCTCCATTCACCTCGCTGTCATCCAAGTGAACTTTGTTTTGGAGGCGAAGCTCTGTGCTATGGTGTGTCCCTTCAGCTCAGCTCCAGTGAGAGAGGTCACATTGCCAGACTGTGCTTCGTCCCTTCTGGGTGGGCAACAACACACGTTGCTCTCAGCGGCCCCAGATTATTATTGTAAAAATGCAAATATGTGACATGATAAGGAGGATAAGTGAGTTTGTCCCCTGGCACAGCCAACACTTCAGCTGTCGTCCTGGCTGTCCATCTCCCTGTGGTCTGTCTGAAGTGCCTGTTCCATTGACTCATTTATATTCTCACATAGACTTATCTGTGTTTTTTAACCTCTTGGTTTGTAGGCTCAGAAGATTCTTGGGGGAGGTTTGTGTCTTTCTAGAGGGAAGTTAAACCTTCTGGAAAAAAGCTTGCTTGGCTTAGTTATTTTTCACAAAGTCACAGGTAGTTTCAAAGTCTGAGATTGATCAGCTTGTGCTGAATTCCCTGATGTACAGAGGGACTGTGTGTCTCCTCCTTACAGGCTGTGACCACAGATTTGACCTAAGTGCCCCCCTTCTTTTCCATATGCTCCTGAATACCTGAGGTTGGTGGAAAAGCCAGTACCCTATCAGCTATTATATTCCTCAAAGACCTCCTTGCTGCTGCTATTTTCTGTTGGCAGTGAGAAGATGGGTCCTGTTCATGTGCCACCAAACCCATTCCCTGTGCCTGAAGCTGAACCTGTTGCTTGCACAACTCTCACAGTCCCACCAGTTCCATCCAGTACTCCAGTTTTGATTCCTTGCCTAATTGCTTTTCTGGAGAACAGGATCACACTGAGCCAAGCCAAGAGGATCCAGGCACACACATGGCAGTTTTGGAAGCTTTACTTTTTGACTTATGTAGCAGGAGCCTGCTCCGTGAGAATGATCCCTGTTTCTGATGGTTCTTGCAGATAAACCTCCTGAACCTTGCCTTTAGCCAGGAAGAGGTAACAGGACCTGAGAAGAAAAGGAAGGTCAGTGAACCAGAGAAGCTGCCTCTGAACAGCAGGAAATTATGTTCATTCTGACACAGAATACATTTTGGAAGGTGTGAGTTTGCACTGTCATCTGACTGGTGCAGACCTTTCCTTCTCCCAGTGTTTAACCCTTCCGCGTGCCCTGTGTATTTGTGAATGTTTGTCTTGTGAAAACTCTGGATTGCAGAGAGACAACAAGCCCCAGAATTGTCATGGCATTGTCAACAACCAGCCCTTGTTTGATGTTCTAAAGTTGAGGATTTATAATTCTGTGCCAGTGGTGTCTGTGTGCTTCTTTCTGCCTCCTTCCCTCACACCTCCCACCTCTCACTGGCTAAATTCTCTCCTCTGGGGCTGGTGTGTCCTGTGCCACTCTGTCACCCGTGTTGAATGGCACTATTTCAAGATGAACTCTGAGGTGTCAGTGCCAGAGAGCACCAAGTCTCATGATCCACTAGATTGTGCTTAACTCCATCCTATCTGCTGTTTCCGGAGCATAGATTTTTATTTCAAAGAAGGGGTGTTATCTATATTGAGTAAAGAGATAAACCAATCTATACACATTTTCTACTGGTGCTGGATGGCTTTTTTTCTAACTCTGCAAGTAGTGTTGCCATGGCTGTATTATCAGCTCATTTCTAAACCAGCAGCCCACCATGTCCGAGGGGCTCAGGCAGCTGTGTGATGTTAATTCTGGTGCAATACACCCCGTTTAAAACCAGCTGGCATAAAGATCCCTTGTGTCTGCAAATACAGGTAAGGAGAACAGCACCTGGCAGGTATCTGACAAGCATCCAGGGCATCTGAGTGAAGGACCTTGGCCACCAGGGCCCTCACTTGGCACACCACGTTCCCTGTCACCAGTAACACGGTGATGTTGTCCGCTGTGGCACCACTCAGGCCCTCAGACGTGAGGGCTCTTCCCTACTGCTGGAACAGTGGTCTTTCCATGTCTAAAGTTACCAGGAGCTGGGATTGACACATCTCTCTTCTGCTCTTACTCTGCTTGGCCAGAATGAGGTGAAAGCCCAGCTGGACCTGGCTGACTGAGCAGAGGTAATGCCCAGACTGAGCCCCCTGAGATTCCTGCTGCCCTCCTCCAGGTAGCCAAGTGATGGATTGTGATCCTAATCCCACAGCGGTCTCCCTGAAGCCCCTGGCAGACAGACCCCCTGCCCATCCCTGAGCCCCCAACAGTGTCTGGCAGTTTTCCTGGCCTGATGCCTATTTCACAAAACCTGCAGAAGATGGGAATTTTCCATTTTATCCTCACTTTCTCTCCCGTGCTCTCCTTTTTGCACCTATGGCCTAATAAGCCAGTTTGTTCACATGCCAGAGCGAGCTAGAAACCTTCTTTGTGCCCGGGCTTTGTGACAATGTTTGCTCTCAGGGCTGCACACCCACGAGTGACCCCTGCTCTGCACGGGACAGCTCCGGGCCTGCCGTCAGCTCCCGGCTCTGCCCTGGCACCGCTGGGCTCTGGTGCCACATCCCTGCAGCCCCGACCCCTGCCTGCACTGCGGGCCCTGTGGTGTCATTGCATCCTGCCTGGGGATACTCAAACGTGGCTGGGATTTCAGCTGCTCCAACAAGGTTTTCTTCCTCCTCTACACACGACACCCAAGGCTGGGGGGCACTGGAACCTGCCCGGTGCAGACAGGGAGATGCCAAGTGCCCTGCCCCCAGTGAAAGCACAGCGAGGTGTCTCTGTGGGAGCACACACAGCCCCCACAAGGTGCACACATGACTCAGTGGAGCACACGGTGCCCTGCTCCTGTGGCCATGGCCGGGGCTCACTGTCTCAGCTCACACTGGGTTCTAATCAGGTATTTTACGGTAATGACTTTTAGTCATTTTCATTTCAGGCTTGGTTAGAAGTAAAGTAAGTGGTGATGAACTGCAGCAGTAAGCGTCTGATTTTCTTTCCCACAAACTTGTGGTTACCATCAGATTCTAAGAAAAGTCTTTCCACTGCAGATTGGAATCATCTAAGTCACTTACACATATCCTTTTATTTATTAGCGATTCTGCTTGGCTGGCTAAAGGTGAAAAAACCCTTTTTCTTGTGTTTCAGTCGCATTTCTAGTTAATACTCATTAACTGACTTAATGTATGTTACACATCATCAACCTGATTCACTACTGACATAAAACAGAAGCAATTCGTTAGTAACGGTCCCCTGCCAATTAGTGAACTAAATTACGTTTGAACAATTTTCTTCAAAGATTCTCCTCCTCCCCTCATGCATCATTTGGCAAGTCCCCTGCATGCTTACAGTAATTGTGTGCGTGCAGTGAAAGGAGACTGGTACCTCTTCAACCCAAATAAATGAATATGTGATCCTGGCGCTAATGTGAGTAATACAAAGAACCCCAGCCACCCTCCCTTTGATCGCCCAAAGATCCCAACAGCAATTAAGATTAGGAACCGCTTAAGACCCCAGAATATTGGGAACATTCTTGAAGGAAAAAATGAATGCTCCGCGGGGTTTTTCAGAAAATCAGTGAAGAAGGGGAAGCCGTTCTCGCCTGTCGCGCCCACGGGCTCTTTGATAGCTTTGATGTGGATATCCCCAACCTGCCGAACCACAGGCAGGTCGGCCGTGCTTCTGGAAATCCTTCCTTGTTTCTGGGATGGTGTTTAACAAGAAGAGGTCTCTCTGCTTCAAACTGAAAGTCAAACTGAAGTCAAACGGAAAAGGCATCGTCTCAACCACATCCTTAAATGCACTGTCCTCGACAAGAAAATAACCCCAGCCCCTGGTGCTGCGCGGGAAGCGGATGGACAGGTGTCAACATTTGTTTTTCACCTGAAAACAGGATTCTTTTGGGATTTCCAGTGCTGCGTGTGATCTAGGAAGTCATCTGATCTGATTGCTGCTGCTGTTTCGGTTTTGGAAGGATGGCAGAGAGGAGAAATGAAACATGACACAGGAGCAGGAGAAACAAAGATGATTTCGTGCTTAAAACAGGGGAGTTTTGTCATTGATTCCAGTGGAGTGTGGAGGGGCCTCTATCCATGGTGGTGAAACAAAAATCACTGTAACACTGTCCCAGTGAGCTGAGTGATAATTTTTTTTCCCTCCAATGGATTTTGGAAGCGATACCAGTGAAATGCCTTGGCTATACCTTGTTCTAAAGGTGATTAGAAATCAGCCAGTGCTTTCATGAGTGTAATTCCAATCATTAATCTTTTACCTGAGGGGCTGTTCCGTGAGATTACCATCTCAGGATTTTGGCTGGGACTCTAATTTTTGTAGGTTCTGCATTCTTCCTCTTGAGTCAGCAGGTAAAGTATGTGGCTGTGGCCTCCCTTTGTCATGCCACAGGGCTGCCATGCTTGGGGGGCCAAGGTCCTCGTGCCAAAAGCATAATGTCACCCTGCTGGAATCCCACCCACGTGTGTCGCCGGGCAAAGTCTTTTCTGTTAATGGATGAGTAAAATTTCACCAGGCTTTTGTTGTCATCACGAGGTAGGTAAGAGGGATTTGCATCTGAGCTGGCACATTTTCCATAATCAGTTTTCCAAGGCTAATTTAAGTCTGCCTGGCACATAGATCTTTCCTTTGAGCGGAGGCTGAGATTCCGAAGGCTCACAGGAGTTTTCCATAGGAAACGCCACCCTGGGTATCCATGTGCCAGACGTGCCTGTTTGGCATGTCCTGGACCATCAATGACCTACTGTTCTGATGCAGGATTGTGGGAATACCTTGCTGTGGAGCTGGTTTTGTGCTAGAAAAGTAGGAATGAAAATACTCTGGCTGTGGTCAGTGGATTCAACACTCCTATCCCTGGAAGCATTCAAGGCCAACTTGGATAAACTTGGAGCAACCTCATGTAGTGGAAATGTCCCTGCCCATGGCAGGAGGTGGAATGAGATGGACTTTAAGGTCCCTTCCAACCCAAACCATTCCATGATTCCATGATGTAACATCCTTCAGGAAGGTTCATGGGCTGTGGCTGCCAAGGAAAGCCCCCAGACCTGCCCTGGAGGGCTTTGAGCAAACCCCAGAGGGAGAAGAGGGATGTGGTTGTCAAATACAAGGTACTGGTTTCTTTTCCAAGCATGTCATGATAGATTCAGTTCATGCTACTTGTGTTTCTCTACAGGACGTGCAGCGAGGGGATGTTTACTCTGATGAAAGTCTGGGCTTGATAACAGGAAACCAAGTCCTTTGTGCAGTAAATTGACCTTGAATCACACACAGACCTTTTTTCAGTAACAGAGGGTAAGACTGTCTAAAATACAGGAAAATGGTGTCCCTAGAAAACAAAGTGGCATTTGGAGCTGGCGAGAATGTGCCCAAGGCTTTGCCAGCCTCAGCTCCCTGAATGTCAGCGCGAGCAGGTGGGGCCTCGGCAGGAGAGCCGGGGGCACAGTCGCCTTTTGTCCCTGAATACGTCTCCTTCAAAGTTCAGCCCAGCCAGTAAATGGAAGCTGCGTGTCCCTGTGGGTGAGGAGCAGCTCTGGGATGTGGGAGGCCTCGCTGTGGGGGGGTTCAGTGGTCTGGGGAAGGATCCCTCCCTCCCACTCCTCCCCACACAGAGAGTGCTGGCCTTTGGGGCAGGGGCCACCTCAGGAGCCCTGCAGGAGCTGCTGGTACAGGGCTTTGATCTTGTTGGATGTTTCTAGGTGCTTCCTCAGCATTAATAAAAAGTGTTACAGGATGCAGTCCCATTAACATCCAGTCATTCCAGAGTGAGGGAACTCTGCTTACATGCAAAAAAAGGTTGAATTTTTTCTCTTTACTGTTCCACCCTGGCAAGTGAGGCCTTTGTTGAGCTCTGCTCCCACATCTGCATCTGTCCTTTGATACAGCTCTCCAGGTATGGTATCACAGCACAGGTTGGGTTGGGAGGGACCTTAAAGCTCATCTCATTCCACCCCCTGCCATGGGCAGGGACACCTCCCACTAGCCCAGGTTGCTCCAAGCCCATCCAACCTGGCCTTGGACACTTCCAGGGATCCAGGGGCAGCCACAGCTTCTCCCTGGCAATCTGTTGCAGGGCTCCACCCTCACAGGGAACAATTCCTTCCAATATCCCATCTATCCTGCCCTCTGGCAGTGGGGAAGCCATTCCCTCTTGTCCTGTCCCTCCATCCCTTGTCCCCAGTCCCTCTCCAGCTCTCCTGGAGCCCCTTTAGGCCCTGCAAGGGGCTCTCAGGTCTCTCTGGAGCCTTCTCTTGTCCAGGTGACCCCCCCCAGCTCTCCCAGCCTGGCTCCAGAGCAGAGGGGCTCCAGCCCTGGCAGCATCTCCGTGGCCTCCTCTGGATTTGCTCCAGCAGCTCCACGTCCTTCCTGTGCTGTTCCTCAGGAGTGGAGGCAGCTCTGCAGGGGGGTCTCACTTGTGTGCAGCAGAGTGGGAGAATCCCCATCTTCCAATCCCAATAATTCCCCCTCATTCATTGCAGAGGGGGGAATTCATTGCAGACTGGATCTCATCCAGTGAAGGCAATTACCTGCCGCTGGTCATTCCTCTGAGGCCCTAAAATCCCACTTCAGCAGGGTTCTGGTGGTTCCTGTCTGTGTCTCCTCAGCAGAGAGCTGGGAAGGGACAGCACAGGTAGAACTTGGATTACCTGTGTGTTCTGCTGAAAGCTCAGGTCAGCTGCCTGTGGGATGGGTTAGTTTTCATTCAGAACCTTTCCCTGATCTGGCTCATCCCACAGC
This sequence comes from Manacus vitellinus, assembly GCF_001715985.3. Taxonomy (NCBI): domain Eukaryota; kingdom Metazoa; phylum Chordata; class Aves; order Passeriformes; family Pipridae; genus Manacus; species Manacus vitellinus. The sequence goes on from NW_021940840.1 coordinate 379,698, forward strand.
CAACAGCTGATGATGGGAATGGTCCTTGGGGCGGGGGAAAGGACCTCTTATTTTGGCACAGAACTCCATGTTGACCACCTTCAAGAGGAGCAGGAGACTTGTAGCACAACAGAAAACCTCCTCCAGGACAATTTGGTGTTACTCCATGGCAAAGAGGTGGTGAATCAGTGCAGGCTTCAGCACCTGGAAGGTTTTGGTAAGCAGGACACCCAGGCAAGGCCGAGTTGCCTGTACACAACCAAATACTTCCCTTGGCTGGTGCTTGGTTGGCTGTTACCTGGTTTTCTTGCCTGTGTGCTGGAATTACACTGAAGTAAAAAAAGAATCAGGACCTGACATCATGTTCTTTCTATTTTCAAAGTGCTGCACAGAGAGTTTAACTGGAAGCTTCAGGGCAGGAATATCCAAAAAAACCCAAGCACTCGTAGTACTCCTGTGCATTTTGGCTAAGGCCAGAGGGGCTCATCCAAAGATACTTTGCCGCGTGGATTAATTTTGGGAAAGCTTTGTGTGCTTAAAAGCTTTTGGTGACTTGGAAATCGGGCCCACAGTCAACTCACAAAGTTTCTGTGAAGGAGATCCAAGGACTTGACATGGATGTGTCAATTTTCTGCTTTAAAAGAGACGTCAGCCTGCAAGTAAACTTACCGTGGCGGTGGTGTGTCAGAGGGCCATTACCTACTTATTTCCAAAAATTATTTAGCCGACTGGCTGGCCAGCTTTCCTTTTCCCAGGCTGTTTGAGAGAATGTAAGAGCTTAGCTACTTGGCTACAAGAGATTTTCTTCTCTGAAATTGGCAGCTGCTCATTCCGGAAGAGAAGCAGCATATTTGGCCACTGATTGCAAAAGAAAAGGGAAAACCATTATTTTTTCATTTCGCTTATTTAACCATCCAGTGGGAGACATTGACTGTATTTGGGTGACCCTTGTTGCTATGGCTTTGCTAAGGCTTCCCTATTCCTTAAAAGTAGAAAATCAGAGTATTCAGTTCTGAAAAATGCATATATTCCTCTTGGCTGGGTTCGGAGCGAGCGGGAGCCAAGTGTCTCATTGTGTCAGGCCTTACACAGCAGCACATTCAACGTCACGGCTTCATGAGTCAGGGTTTTCTGTCTGAAAAGGATCACGTCAAGGAGCCCGGGACAAAAATTCCCTATAGCCCAGCAACAGAGCCTGCTGTGTAAGAAGCTCTGTGAGCAAAGAGAGGGAGATGTGAAAGTCAGATATCTCTGCCTGGGCATCCTTCCACGCCGGACAAAGGAAGCGCTCCGTGGCGGTCAGCGAGGCTCCGTGACTCAGGAGCTCTGAGAGCCGCCGCTGCAGCGCAGGGCGTGAAACTCGGCCGGTGGCTTTGCTGAGGTCAGGATGCCTTTGAAGTCACTCCACGAGCGCCTCAACGCTCGTGTTTCTGGGGCCGTGCTGGACCGAGCGTGGCGGCTCCTGCTCAGACTTGCTGGGATCTCTCGTGGCGTGCCGGGAGCTCCGGGTCGCTACGTCATGAGGGCGTCGCTTGTGTCATCCTCAGCCCCCAGTGCATCACTGTGGCAGGAAACGCTGCCCGTGGGCAGGCTTGGCTTTTTCAGTGTCTTGCAACTGGTATTTCCTCCGCTTTCCATTAGTAATTCCATTAATCCCTCAGGATTTATTTCATCAGCAGGTCACCAGATTTTTACCAAGGGGGTTGAACGATTTGTGTAGGACCTGGAGTGACAGGACAAGGGGCAATGACTTCCCACAGACAGACAGTAGCCTTAGATTAGAAATTAGGAAGAAATTATTCCCTATGAGGGTGGTGAGGCCCTGGCCCAGGTTGCCCAGAGAAGCTGTGGCTGCCCCTGGATCCCTGGAAGTGTCCAAGGCCAGGTTGGACGGGGCTTGGAGCAACCTGGTCTAGTGGGAGGTGTCCCTGCCCATGGCAGGGGGTGGAACAGGATGAGCTTTAAGGTCCCCCCCAACCCAAAATATTCTACAATTCTGTGATCTTTATTCTCACTATAAAGAGGGAGAAGCTTAAATTTAAACTGGAAGTGACTCTCTTGAGGTCACACAACTTTGCCAGGAGTGATGTGGTGGACATGTCAGTTCTTCAAGGTGCTGCAAGTTTCTTCAGTTTCTGATGCTGCACAGTCTTCTGTGAAGAACTTCCTTTGTTAATCCGGAATGTTACTGTAGAGTTTTGTAAAACAGGGCTTTGGAAAATGAATTTTTTCCTCAACTCAGCTCTTTGCTGGATGCCATCTCACTCTCATCTGTGATCTGCACCTTTGTGGTAACATTTCATATTTGAAGGAGGCCTCTAAGGGAGGTCCCTATGGACAGATGTTGCTGAAGCTGAAACTCTTTCTGGTGGTGCATCCACCCTAATTTGAGGTGTTTAAAACATCAAGCTGAAGGCCAACGGCCCTAAACTCCGTATTTGGTTGTTGAAGAGAGATCAGCTCTTCCCCAGGATGATTCAGAGCAGAGATGGACTCTCCTTTTGAATCACCGAAGGAAGTCTTTCATCTCTCTCTCTCCATAATCTGCAGGGGACATCTCCCCCCTAACACTGCTCTTTGAACGAACTCCTGTGAATCCCATCCACATCCCACTGGTCTTGACCAGCAAAGCCACTGGACTTGCTCCTGTGCCCTTGTGGGGGTGATCAGAAGTCCTGCTCAGGCAGACTGTTTTCTGCCTGTGGGCCAAGGAGGTTTTGCACCTTCCTCTGGAGCATCTGGTGGGACTTAGTGCCAGAGGCAGAGATGGGATGGATGGGCTTTAGGTCTGATCCAGCCATTCCCGTCTTCCTTTGATCTAAAATAACATTTACCCGTCACAGACTGGTGCAGGAAGGGTGAGAATTTTGCTGAGTTCAGTATTTCGGCAGATTTTTGAGAAACAAAGAGTCACTTTCTGTGGGTTTAGTGAGTGTGGAGATCAGCATTGATCCCCACGAGTCCTGTGGTGTGTGCAGCATTCCCGGGAGGTGTGTATGGACTGCCCCTGTGAGCACAGCCTGCCTTGGGCAGGACCTTTGGGTGGATGGGAGGTGAGGTGGGAGAGAAGGTAGTTTGGTGTATGACAGCAGAGCAAAGGTGGAATGAGAACATATGGGAATCACAAGGGGGGCTGAGTTTTGGTTCATGTTCTGGTGGTTTTGGTGTCTATTTCTGACTCCTCTGAAACTCAGTTTTCTTCTGAAAGAACTGGCTCAGGAGAATTTGTGTGAGGTCACTCCCATGAGGTGTTCAGCAGCCACGCTGCACTTGGGGCACGGATTTTTGAGCCTTATCTACTGGTATTTTCTGAAGACAACAGGTGAAGGAGGGTGATAAAATTCCCCTGAAATCCAGCCTTGCCTTCCAGGACATGGCAAGGGCAGTGCTGGCCTACTCAAGCCAAGGAAAGAGGGAAAAACATCCTTCCTTCTTGGGAGCCCACCTGCTCTTCTGCTGCTGTTCCCACAGCCAAGGAACATTCCTTTGCTAAGGAACTGCCTGAACAGGAGCTGTGTGCCAGGCACTCACCCATTGCGTGTGCCAGGAGGAAGAGGAGCCCAGCCACAACAGCCACCCCTCGCCAGGCAGGAGCTCACGGAAAGCCTGGATCCTCCTGAGCAGGAGCCAACCCTTGAGCCAAGCAGGGGGGCAGATTCCCTTCGCTGGGAGCAAGGCAAGTCTGTTCTTGGTGGGAAGTTCCTTCTTGGAGACTTAGCTGGGGAAGAGGGAGGGGAATATGGAAACAGCTGGGCTGCGTGGGACCATGGGGCCACATCCTGATCCGCTGGCGGGGCCAGGAGCAGTGGAGAGACTTCCCTGGTATGTCGGGAAGTTTCACCCAGGGACAGGAATGCACAAAGAAGAGGGAGGACCTTGGTTTTCCCCTTGCCCAGGCTATTCTGCTTCCTGGTGCTCTCCCACCTAGACTCAAAGAGAAGCTGCTCTCCCATCCTCCTCCCAGTGCAGCACACAGCCGGGAGGATCCTTGTGGATCCAGGGACTCGGCCCTGTCCTGCACCAAGAGGGGCAGCACCAAACAGTGTCCTTTGTTCTTTTCACGGAATCACAGAATGGTTTGGGTTGGAAGGGCTTAGAAGTCCTCCAGTTCCAAACCCCCTGCCATGGGCAGGGACACCTCCCACTAGCCCAGGTTGCTCCAAGCCCCGTCCAACCTGGCCTTGGACACTTCCAGGGATCCAGGGGCAGCCACAGCTTCTCTGGACAACCTGTGCCAGGGCCTCACCACTCTCACAGGGAGGAATTTCTTCCTAATTTCTAATCTAAGGCTACTCTCTGTCTGTAGGAAGCCATTCCCCCTTGTTCTGTCATCCTTATAAAATTCGCTCTCCATCTTTCTTGTTGGCTTTAGGTACTGAAAGGCCACAATTAGGTCACTCCAACTCTTTCCCTTCTCCAGGCTGAACAATCCCAGTTCTCTAAGCCTTTCCTTGCAGGAGAGAGTCTCCAGAGCACCTCTGTGGCCTCCTCTGGACTCACTCCAGCAGCTCCACGTCCCTGTGCTGTTGTTCCCCAGGGCTGGAGGCAGCTCTGCAGGGGGGGTCTCACCCGAGGGGGCAGAGGGGCAGAATCCCCCCTGCCCTGCTGCCCACGCTGAGGGATCAGCCCAGGGCATGGGGGGATTTCTGGGCCAGGGCAGGTCCAGCCCCTAACCCACCAGCACCCCAAAATCCTTATCCCCAAGAATTCTTGGGATCTGCTTATCCCTGGCCTGGATTGCTCCCTGGGGCTGCCTTGACCCAGGTGCAGCACCACCACTTGGTCTTGTTAAACTGCACGAGAGTGGCATGGACCCTCTGCTCGAGCTTGTCCAGGTCCCTCTGGATGGCCCTGTCCTTCAGGTGTGTCACTGCACCACCCAGCTTGGTGTCACTCCATCCCTTCATCTACATAATTAATGAAGATATTTAATAACACTGGTCCCAGTACAGACCCCAGAAGCATCCACAGTTCAGGGCTGAGAGATGCTCAAGCTCCTGGGAACTGCAGGATTTCACACGGTGCCTCCCTCCTGCCTTGCTCCTCAGGGCTGCCCCTGGCTCCGTGCTGACCTGGGCCATCCTTGCACCAAATTCCTGGGCTCCAGACAGGGCTGAGGACTTGAAGGATCACTGTGCCAGCACCAGCTCGTGGCAGGTCTGGCTGTTTCCCAGCCCACGGCACCGAGGGCTGCGGGCTGACCCCGGGGGTGAGGCTCTGGCACACACACATCCCAG
>NW_021940840.1:385150-394218 GCF_001715985.3 Manacus vitellinus
GCCCCGCCGGCCGCGCTTCCTTCCCCTCCGCCTCCCGGGAAGGGAAGCTGCCCCGGCAATGTGCCCATCAGCAAAAAGGCTGTGGGTGCCGCAGGGGCACCCGGCTGCCCCTTGGATCAGCGCTGAGGAACTTGGCAGGAAATGTCCCAGAAGAGTGAAGTGGCAGAGCGGGAAGTGCCAGGGGATTTGGGAGGTATAAACGGGATGAATCCAGCCACGGGGCTGGGGAGAGTTACTACCTCAGGTTATTTTCTGGAGGGGTTTGGGTATTTCTAGGGAACTGCCTTGCCTATGTTTTCTGCCCATCTGGCTCCCTCCTCCCCTGTGGTTATGAAAAGATGTTTTCCAGCCCAAACTGCCTTGGTTCCACAGCGCTCCCTGCACCGTGTGACAGTGTGACAGTGCCTTCAGCCGTGGGGGTTGGTGCTCAGGGCTCTCCCACAATAGGCCGGACACTGCTGTGAGGATGCCAAAAAACCTTCTGTCTCCAGAAGGGATTTAGCCCAGCAAAGCCTTTCTCCTGCCTGAATTCAACCCCTTGTCCTGGCCACGTCTGCACTGCTCTTGCCTCCATCCATTCTCAGCTGAGTTGGTTGCACATCCCGGCCAGGAGTTTGAGACTGGGTGAAAGTCTGAAACTGGGGAGCAAAGCTTGGAGATGCTGCTGTGCCTGCTCTGCATCCCTGTCTTGCTTCTTCCTGGGGCTCTTCCACAGGCAGTGATCCCATCCTGGCCATAGGAAAAACTCCCCTGAACATCTCTCACTGTGGTCAAAGCCCATAGTGTCTTGTCCCACTCTCTGCTGACAGACAACAAATCGCTCTGCCCTGCTCTGCCACAGCCCCTGCACCTCCCACACCACTTTTTCCAGGCTAAGCAGGCACTGGGCTTTTCCACCCTCCCTGCCAGGCTGTTTCCTGTACTGGGTCAGGGCATTCTCGAAGTGTTCAACTCATCCCATGAGTTGATGGCTGAGGGAAGAGTGGTTCTCATGCTCTGCCAGTCGCTGCTACAGTCGCTGCCAGATCCCACTCATCCCTGCTCCAAAGCCTGCCTGCTCCAGCTCCACTTCCCAGCGCTCTCCCACCCCATTTTGGTGGTCCCCATCCAGCTCAGCTCCTTCTCTGGTAACTGGACCTGTGGTCACCTCAGGCCGGGTGCCACCATCCGTGTGCCCGCTGGGCCGATGCCCCACGTCCCCTCCCGCCCCTCCCCGTTCCCTGCCGCGCTCGCGTGCAGGCAGCTGGAGGAAATCAGGAGCCGGTTAGAGCAAAACTGGGCAAAGACAAGGGGAAAAAAAAAATCCTGGGACCTGGCAGGATCCTACACAAGTTTCCATGAGAAATCCAACGTGGCCATCGCCAGCCCGCGGCTGTGCTGGAGCGCTCCCAGGCCTCTCCCGGGGTCAGCGGCGCTGCCAATGCCCACCCAACTTTCGGCAGAGCCCCGGCCAAGCCTGGGCACTTGCCCACGGCTGCTGCGGCTCCGCCAGCCCGTTGCTGGTTCCCAGGCGCCTGGGGAGCCGCCTGCCTCCCGTTGCTCCTGTGACATATTTATTGCTATCAGTTTAGTCTTTAATTTCCTTTGTTTCAGAATATCTGACGGCGCAGTTAAGAAGGCCCGAAGGGAAGCGCGTGTGCGCTCGGTCATCAGACCTGCGGTTACCGGCTGTCTGGAGCGGTGCTGGAGCGGGGCTCGGCAACAGCTGCCAGGCTTCCAGGCTTGTTTTCATTTTCTAAGAGGTTAACTGAGAGCCCGATGTGAAGAGACACCCGTACACACCCAGAGCCCCGCCACACACACGGAGCCACACGCACCCGTACGGAAACACACACATAAACACAGATGTGGGCCGGCACGGGGACATGTAAACACAGCCCTGTGCGGAACCAGCCCCAGGAACGTGGGATGGACCTGTGTTATCCTGGCTTCTGACAGGTCCTGATGTGGCAGAACAGCTCCATGTGGGGAGTGAGGAGCCGGCTGCACTTTGCACCTCCAGTCCATGAGGTGCAGCTCGTTCTGCCCCGGCTCCGGGGCTGTGGGGCAGGTCCCTCCCACTGCTTGTCCGAGACCTTTTGGGGGAAGAGCCCGGTCACAGTAGCTGTGAGGAGGCACAGCTGGGGCTTGTTTCCTCCCAGGCTTGGCTGCAAGTGGAGCATGCGAGGATGTGCATGAGGATGCACCCAGGGTCGGGCCGTGGAGCTCTCCCTGCCGGCACCGGGAGCCGGGCTGGGGCCCTCTGCCCAGACGTGCTGGAGGGGGAGCAGGAAGGTTTAATACTGAGTGAAGTGGGGTTAGGAAAGGAGAGAGCCTTTCACTTTGTCCCTAGGGAATTGTAAATCCTGGTCCTTGAGGAGCCACTGCTCCTGGTGCCCTGGGGACTGGTGGTGCTGGGGTGGTGGGGGCTGGTGGTACAGGGGTGAGGGGGTCTGGTGGTATGAGGGTGAAGGGAACCCATGGTACTGGGGTGATGGGGACCAGTCTTGTTGGGATGACAGGAACTGATGGTACCAGGGTGATGGGCACTGCTGGCGCTGGGGTGATGAGGGCAGTTGGTGCTGAGTGGGGCTGGGATGATGGGGACCGGTGGTGTTGGGGGGTGCTGCAGTGATTGGGACCAGTGGTGCCAGGGTGATGGGAACTGGAGGTACTGGGGTGATGGAACCTGATGGTGTCAGGATAGTGGGGGCAATGGTGCTGGTGTGATGGTGACTGGTGGTGTCAGGATGATTGGACCGATGGAGCCAGGGTGAAGGTGTCCAGTAGTTCTGGGGTGATGGAGATCAGTGGTATCAGGGTGATGGATATCAGTGGTATCAGGGTGATGGGGACCAGTGGTACCAGACTGATGAGGACTGGTGGTGCTGGTTTGATGGAACCAACAGTGCCAGAGTGATGGGGACCAGTGGTGCTGGGAAGATGGGACCTTGGTGTCAGGGTAATGGTGACCAGGGGTGATGGGTGATGGGGACTGCTGGTGCCAGGGTGATGAGCACCATGGAGAGCCCCTGCTGCCCCGCTGCAGGCTGACAGGCAGCAGCACCAAGGTGAGGTGTTTGGCAACAGAACTTGGCAGCACCGAGGTGCAGTGACCGCAGCTTCCGCATGGAAAACCCCATCCCGGAGCCTGGCAGGCGTCTCACCAGGGCTGCCAGGAAGAGACAGACTTTGCCCACCTGTCCCTGTCCTCCCTGCCCCACAGCCATGCATGAAGCCCGTGTGGGAAATGCCAGGCTGGGGAAATAAGCAAGCAGACATCTTTCTAGGAGCAGGTTTGTGCCTCCCGGGGGCTGGTAAAGGCTGGGTTCATGCTGCTGCCGTGGGGGCTCGTTTGGAGCTTGCTCCTCTCCAACTCCTGTCTTCACAAGACATGTAGAAACTTCCTCTCTCTGGGGCCTCGGGCCCTTAGTCAAATTTAGTTGGCAGCCACAGGCACACACACGCTCGCCCGGCGGGGCTGCACGCACACCTTGTTTTCTTAGGAAACGAGAGGAGAGCGTGACCCGCGTCTGGTTCTGCTTCATTTTGCTGCAATAAATTAACATGTCATCTATCCTGGCCCTAAAACATGTCCCAGATGCAGCAAAAGCTGGGGAGGGTGCTTGGCATCCTCATAGGAACCTCAGCACGTGGGTGAGGGAGGAGTGGCTGAGCTCGGGGAGGACACCCAAGGTGCCCCTCGGAGCTCAGTCCCTGCTCCGTGTGGTCCTCAGTGGAGGGATCCTGCTGGGGTTGGGTGCCAGGCAGTGAAGGCAGTGAATGGGATGCTATAAGGTGGGATATCCCCCAGTTTTAGCTGGGAGCATCCCCCTCTCCCCCTGTGGTGCCGTTGGGCTGAAGGTGCCACCACTCCCTGGGGTTGGAGAGTGTGGGGAGAGCAAAGGGCAGAAGGGCAGTGTGGGGACAGGCAGAATGGGCCTGGCCAGGGCTGTTCTCTACTGCCATCACTCCTTTAACATCAAGAGAAATCTGCTTTTCTTTCCTCTCTTTCTCCAGGAATCTCCTCTAGTTTTGCTAATTTTCTGAGTTTGTCTCGATGGGAAAAGTGACGACAGGGGCTCATCTTCCCCCAGAGCCGTGCTGGTGTGCAGCCAAAGGTGACACGACCCCCTCTGCCCTACAGGGCCAGAGACCACCAGCTGTGGCAGCTGGAGGGGCACAGGGGCATCAGTGTCATCTGCCTGCTTAGCCATGCTGTGCTGTCCTGGCTCTGGGGACCGTGGGGAGCTGCCACAGCTCCCACTTGGTCCTTCCCCACCATCCCCAGGGTCCTAATGGGTCTCTCCTAGTGTTGCCTGCACCTCTGGGAGCCTGCTTAGAGTTTGCTTCCCAGCTCTTCACTCTTGCCAGCACTCTGCCTCATCCCCAAGTTCCCTCCCTTTCCTTGGGTATCTTCCCCTTGAGCCCTGATTTTCCCCTCCTGGCTGTGAATGAGATGGGTTCAAGCCACCTGAAACACCTTTGTTAAACAGATGTGCCTCAAATAGCTTCAACCCCACAGGTCCTGCTGGGTTTGGGCTTTGGGCTCAGGGCCTGCAAGGGAGATATGTCACATGAGATCCAAGCAGAGCAGGGATGGAAGAGCCAGTTGTTCACTCCCTTTCAGACACTGATGAGTGGATGCTCTGCCTGCTGTGGGTCTGGTTGGGTGCTGAGCACTTTATCAAGTCTCCTCCATCGGTGCCAAGCACACCCAGGGCTGTGGAAGTGCCCCTGTCTCTGTTGGAGGGCAATAGCTGTGCTGACATAACCTCTCCATCAAATACCCAGGCATCACTCCAAGGCAGGAGGGGAGGGTGATGGAGAAGGGTCCCCTGCACCCTGTGCAAAGAATGGATGTTCCCCAAGTTGGGGTGCAGGAAGGAGAGGCCTCTCCGGCAGCTCCACAGGGCTGGGTTTGACCCTGCTCCAAGCTCTCTCACCATGAGACTAAACACTTGCTGAGCAAAGCTGCCGACACAGGTCTCAGGGGACCACTGGGGATGTGTCATCCTGCTCCCGAGCCAGCCCCGAGCCCTGGAGGTGTCACACAGCGAGTGGCTCTGCCGGGGGGTCCGGATCCGGCCCTGCCCTCCCCCTGGCTCTTGCAGGCCCGTGCCAGGTCCCCTGCCGGGCACGGGGGCGGCTCTCGGAGCCGGGGCCTGCGACAGAGGTTGTGTTCCTCTCGCCTCCAGCCCATTGTCTTGTTTATTTGTCACGGTTGGTCCCCAATTAGGAGTTTGAGCCGTTTGGGACCAGGGCTGTTTCTTCCCATGTGAACGTGCGGTTCCCGTGGGCCGGGCTGTGATGTGGCCACGGACCCGCAGGAGCATCTGCTATTGCAGCAACAGTGCCCGAATGCGTTTCAGATGGGCCCTGCTCTGCTTTCCGTGCCCGGGCCAGCAGCCAGCCTGCGATGGAGCGGGAGAGCCTCCAGCCAGCCCTTGGGATGCAATGTTCCCATCCTCGGGGACCTGGCTGGGGACCTGCTGGGGAGATCGTTACTGGCTGAACGCTTGTCCCCAGTCCCGAGCCTTGAGGGGACCTTCCAGACAGGGAAGGAGCTCTCCTGTGAGCACCAACGGGTCCGACCCCAGCCTGGGTGCACACAGGGGAAGGCGGGATGCTCCAACTGTGTTCTCTCAGGGAACTGCCATCCCCGGCTTTGCCGGTGGGCTTTGCCGCGGTTGGGATGCTCCTGCTGGCTCAGTCCCCGGGGATGCAGCTCAGGTCACCCTCCACCCGCCCCACAGAGGGGATGTGAGGCTGGTGGTGCCCCAGCCCCGCACCTGCCCCCGCGGACGGCAAGTCCCGTCTGGCCGGTGGCCCCGGGGCACGGCAGGGACCCGTCCGGCCGGGTTCGCGGCGTCAGGCAGCACATGATCCGCGCCGCGGGGCCAAGGGCTGAGGTCAGTTAGTCACACCCAGGCAGCGGCACTGACTTCACCGCGGGCAGGAGCAGCTCCTCACGTATCCCGCTCCCCGAAGGCAGCGCTGACCCGCCGCTCGGGGCCCATGGTCAGGCCGCTCCGTTATCGGGGCGCGGGCATCGCTCCCATCACAGCCGATGGCTCCCCGGAGCCCCTCCTGGCTCTCGGCCCAGCCAAAATAGTTTCTTTGCTCCTGGGGCTGAAGGGGGATCACTGACAGGGTCCTGCCGGTGCCGCTGGGGAAGCCACAGCGCCGGTTCCTTCCCGGTGCTGCCGGTGCGGCTGGGGGGGCTGGCCCGCTGCCCCGGGGCGCCGGCTGGGTGGGATCAGCCGCTGGCTGAGGTCATTGGAGCCCTTTCCATCTCCCCCGAGTTTGGGACGAGCAGGGCAGCTCGTCCTGGCTCGCTGAGGCGATGGCACGAGGCGGGGGCCGCCGCCAGCCCCGGCTCCAAAACGCCAGGGGAGGGCGAAGGAAGGGATTTGGGGGACTTTAGGGACTTGTCCACGCGTTTCCAGGGAAGGAAGAGTTAATTCCCCGCCCGCCACTAATGAGCCTTAACTGGGAATGACCCGACACAGGGGAGAAGTGAACCCATTGTCCTCGCCTGTGTTTGACCGTCTTCCAGGGAGACTCATGAAACGCAGAACCCGGGCGTGAGTTCCCGATTTATGTCAGGAGGCTGTGATTTATTCTATTTATTTATTTTTGCCATCTGGTTGAGGAGGGACGGTTAACACAAGCGTGAGAAATCCAGATGTGCACAGCTCTTCACTCCCGTAGTCCCCAGCCCAGCTCCCCACCCCGCTGAGCCCGACCCCAGCCCTGGGCCCTGACACCCCTCGAGCCCCCAGGGACAGCTTGGTGACACCCCTGGGCACCTGCCACGTCCCTGGTGAGGGTGAGGTGTGGATAATCGACACACAAACAGGCTCAGCCCAGATGTCCAACCCTGGACTTCCAGCCTGTGAGATGTTGGCCATACAATGCTGTGGTAGCAATAACCATGGGTGTCCCCAGCCACAGGGACAGAGTGACCCTGGCAGCCAGCAAACACTGCAGGAGGTTTTCCTGGGGCACAATGCCCATTCCAAAGGGATGGTGCTCTCCCCTCCGTGCCCTGACCCATCCCTGTGTTTTGGGAAGGTTGTATTGCTTTGGGGGCATTGTATCTCGATGGTGCAGGCAGGAAACGGGCCCCACAAAATGATGATGGGCTGTGATCCAGAAATGGGCACCCTTCAGGGCAGGGGCACCGGTGACATCCGGGGTCCCTTCCCTGGTGACAGGCTGGGGTGATGGAAGAACACCACATCATGCCTGGGGACACACCATGGCATCCTTGGATATCCCTGTGTGCCCCTGCTGTGGGGCAGGAGAGCTGGTGCTGTTTTGGGGCTCACCCCTGCCATGAAGGGACAGTAGGGACAGGCTGGAGGTGGGCACTGCTGTCCCTGCTGTCACCACTGCTGCAGGACGAGGCTGCCATTGGCACAAGGTGGTGTCACTCTGGGGTCAAACCCATGCCATGAAACCTCCCGTGGGAGCTGGGGGCAGCACAACCGGGCAGCACGACCCTGTGGGGCAGAGAAAGAGGGGGTTTGGGGGCAACTCTTGAATTTCTGCAATGATTTTCTGGTTGGGGCTCCTCCGAGACACGAGAGATGATCACACAGGATCTTAGCTCATCCGCTTGCTGTCTCATGCCTGGGAGGTTTGGCCGGTGGCCCGAGGGCTCCGGAGGAGGAGGAAAATTTCATCATCCTGCTCTAACGTCTCCTGTATAATCAGGCTCTTGTTAACCGATACAGCCCCATGCGAGACGCTCGCCGAGCACCGGGGCACTGCTGGAGCCTTAGGTGGTCTTGGCCCCGGCGAAGCTTTGCTGAGCCTCTCCCAGCGCTGCCTGGGAAGCGGCTCTGATTTTATCTGGTGTGTCCCTTCCACCCTGCACATGCTCTCTCAACTCCCTCTGCCTCTTCCCAGCCGGCTTCGGTGATTCCCTGTACCCCCAGGAACTGCCAGCACTGCCAGCGTGGGGCTCCCTGCACTGTGATGGTGCCTGTGCCACGATGGTCCCCACACTGCCGTGGTGCCCACACAAGGATGTTCCCCATGCCATGATCTCCCTGCACCGTGATGGTCCCACACTGTGATGATCCCACACCACAGTGCTCCCCATGCCATGACGATCCCTGCACTACCATGGTCCCCACGCCATGACTGTCCCCACACCAAGATGGTCCCCACGCTGTGATGCTCCCTGTGCCACCCTGCTACGATCCCCCCACCATGGTGGTCCCCACACCACAATGCTCCTTAGACCCTCCTGGTGCTTTCAAGCAGCTGGTGAGTTTAAGCATTCCCCTTGGAAAAAAGCCTTCCAAATCAGACATCCCATAGGAAATGGGAAGGGAGGAAGGAGCAAGGTGACAGGGGGCTGTGACCTCCAGCCCTCAGAGATACCTGAGGGAGTTTCAGGGGAGCAGAGGTGTCTGAGAGTGAGCACAAAGGGGACCCGGCAAAGAGCAGCCAAATGCAATCTGTTTCTGTTGGTTTATTTTTAAAAAAGGGCCAAAGAAGTATAAAAAAATAAATATTTAAATAGAATTCCATTTTATATATTACCACAAATCTTCTTAATAATTATTAATTATTGTTAAGAATAAAATTATTAATTCAGGTCACAGCTCTCGGCGCACACTGGGCTTTCCACTGAGGCAATAAATAACCCTCACAACCTGCTCTGGTGCCAGGAGCGAGCCAGCACCTCCTGCCACCGGCCTGGGGCCTGTCCCCATGGCCCCTGTCCCGTGTCCCATGTCCCTGTGTCCCACACCCCCTGTCCCACCCCCCCCGTGCCAAGGCTGCATTCAGCCGTAGGAGCCCAGCCCTTGGCCATTGGTACATTCAGAGCCCTCCCGATGGGAAAAGCACTTTTCCAAAGGAGAGGGAGTTCCATGCCCCGCCGTGCCCGCGCGGGGGGATGATGCTCCACAGTGGGGTGACTGCCCGCTCTGTCCCTCGGGGGGTGGCCTTGTCCTGGATGGTGGGACCCAGCCCCAGCCACCACAGCCACCAGAGTACCCCCAGTTCGGCTCCTTGTGGATCCTTAAAATGTGCAGGGGGAGCGTGYCCCCATGTCCCTGCCAGCCACT
>NW_021940840.1:398046-399107 GCF_001715985.3 Manacus vitellinus
CGGGCAGAAGGGTGCTGGTGTGGACAGGAGGGTACTGGGTCATCCTTTCCTGGGTTTCCCATGGGATCAGGGCACTGCACGTCTGTCCATTCCCCGATTTGGGTGAAAAACAGGTTAAATGGATTTTTTTGTCCCTCTCTATACTCTTTTCTCACCCAGGCCGAGCTGAAACTTTGATCAGGTTTAGCAAGTTTGCGCCCGGGCAGGTGAACCCGAGGGTGACAGTCAAGGAACGGTGATGCAAGAGCCACCACGACCCCGGCCCTCCCCCTGTGGAGGGGGGGACATGACGAGGGGGGACACAGAGACCCCCCTGTGCTTGGTGGTCCATGTCTGCTGCTGCCTCAGTTTCCCCAGGCAAGAACCAGCCTGGTTTGCTGATGGCATCGATGCCCCAGCAAGCAAAGCCCAGTTTAGCCCAGTCTGGCCTTACTGGGATGCCAGGAATGGGGCTGGGGGCTGCAAAGGACAGCGAGGATGAGCCCCATCACCCCCCTCCCCCAGCCTCAACCCGGTTTTATTGGGGTCTGGGGAGCAGCACATCACATATTGATGGACATCTGATGGCCTGACGCATTTAATTAACTGAGGAATTAATGAAGTTAATTAATAGCACTGGGGAACGTCCTGGGGGGGTTGTGGGCAGGATTTGCCCTTTCCCTGAATTTCTCAGGAGCAACTCAGCCAGGCTGGAGCTGAGCTGGGCTTTGGGGTCCCATTTATAATCGATTTTCTAGGGTGCTAGAAATGTTTGGGGGAAGTCTGGGGGGTGAAAGGTGCAGGGAGGTGGAGTGGGGGTTCCCCGAGGGGTGAGGGACCCTGATCATGGTGGGATGGACACAGTGTTCCCAAGCCTGCTGGTGGCTCATCCCTTTGGGCAAAAGTATTGGGATTAAAGGGTGGACTTTCTCTAGGAAAAAAGACAAACCCACCCATGGGGAGATACTGGACCTCTGCGGGGAGCGATGCTCCCATGGAAAAACAGCCCGGGCTGTTCCAAGGCCACCGCTGCCGTGCTGCTGCTCTGCCCCACTCCGAGCTGTCCCCTCTGCCGCGTCCCG
>NW_021940840.1:400277-407636 GCF_001715985.3 Manacus vitellinus
TGTCCCCACCATGGGGTGGCTTTTCCCACAGGTGGGCACTGGGTTGCCCTGGGAGCCCCATGAGGACCCTACAGAGCCAGTGTCCCTCTGGTGACCCTCAGCCCAGGGTGTCACCCCCCCCTTCACGCGCTCCCGGGGGGTCACGTACCTGTGCCCTCCCCTCCACAGCCCCTCCGGAGCTGGGTGGGCGGCTCGGCGGTGGCACAGTCACGGGCACAGTCACGGGCACAGTCACGGGCACTGCCACGGTCACCCACAGCACACCAGGCCAGCCCGGGCTGCTTCATGGTGACATTGTCCCCACCAGGAGTGTCCCCGGGTGCCAGGGCGGTGGTGGCCGTCCCGGTGGCGATGTTGCTGTGACTGACTCAGGCAGGGTGCCCACGGCACAGCCAGGCAGCCCGGCGGGCACCGGCACACGGCACAGAGGGAACGAGTGACTCCATGGGGACACATGACCCGGTCTTAGGATTTTTGACTCAGCGGGACTGGTGGCAGTGGGTGGCCTGGTCCCCACGGTGGCCCTGGTCACACTGCAGGGACACTGCACTTGGTGTGGCTGTGGCGACGGCCCAGACTGTGCCAGGGGGCTGTCACAGAGGGCGGTGTGTGCCATGGGCTGTGTGCCACACCATGGCACGGCACGTGCCTGGCAACACCAGGCCATGCCATGGGACACCACACCTTGCCATGTCACACAATGTGTGCCATGTGTGCCCCACTGTGCCATGTGCCACATCCTATGCTACATGCCACTGTGCCATGTGCTGTGCCATGCCATGGACCACATCCCATCATGTGCCGTGTCCTGTGCCGTGTCCTGTGCCACACCATGGGCCACATCCCATCACATACCACACACCACATCCTGTGCCACGTGCCACACGGCACAATGTGCCACATCCTGTGCCATGTCTGGATGTGCCATGTCATGATGTGCCATGTTCTGTGCTGTGCCATGGGCCACATGCCATTCTTGTGCCATGTCCTCTGCTGTGATAGGTGCCATGCCACGATGTGCCACGTTCTGTGCTGTGCCATGGGCCGCATCCCATCGTGTGCTGTGTTCTGTGCCATGCTGTGGGCCATGCTGTGAAGTGCAGTGCCATGTCCTGTGCCATTCCATGGACCGCATCCCGTTGTGTGCCATGTGCCACATCCTGTGCCACGCCACTCACCACACCGTTCTGCCCCTCATCCCAGGTGCCACATCCCCCACTATGCCACACAGTGTGCCACACCACCCCGTGTCACACCCCACGTGCCCTGGTGAGGACAACAGGCACAGTCTGGCCCCCAAAATACAGCCCCTCTGTGCCCACAGCCACCAGGACAGACACAGGGACACAGGGACACAGGGACACAGGGACACGATGTCTCAGTGGCCGACAGGCCGAGGTCAGCACTTTATTTCCTTCTGCCATTGTACAAAAATAAGGAGGTGCCACATGGGCGGGGGGCACCGCCCTTCTCAAAGTACCAAAAATATCAATATTCATAAATAAAACCTCGTGACATCCATAGTTTAACACCGTACAAAAATTATCACAAAAATAGATATTTATATATTACAAATGTCCTTAAATATTTTACCCCACTACAGGGATGCATTAAATTAACTCTGAGATTCAATAAATACCATAAACACACAAATATTAATGTATAAATTAGGGGGCAGGGGGTGGGTGATGCCACCCACCGTCACAGTGCGGTGGCCAGAGCCGAGTCCCTGCCCGGCACAGTCAGGGCTGTGGTGGCACAGCCTGGGGGGACACTGAGGGGACAGGGATGTTGAGGGTGTGGGAGCACCAAGTGTGCAAGAGTGAGCGTGGGGACACTGAGCACAGGGGACACTGAGAGCACAGGGACGCTGAGGGCTTGGGGACACTGAGCGTGCAGGGACAAGGACAGGGATGTGCAAAGGGACACTGAGCTTGTAGGGACACCAAGCACAAAGTGTGCAGGGCAATGAGCTCACAGGGACACCAAACTTGTGGGGATACCAAGCTCAGAGGGACGCTGAGCTCAGAGGGACAGTGAGTTTACAGGGACACCAAGCTCAGAAGGACACTGAGCTCAGAGGGACATTAAGCTCAGAAGGACACCAATCTCACAGGATTCCTCTCCCAGCCACTCTCTGGGGCCAGCAGATCTGGCGCAGGGCAGGCAGGGGGTGACAACACTGGTGACACTCCCTGGTGGCAGCAGCGCTCTTCGTGGGCCGAGTGGCTCTTAGTCAGGCCAGGTCACCCGACCCATTGAATCACTGGAAAATCTGGCAGGGCTCAGTGACAGGGGATGGCTGGGCACCCAGGGGACACCCGGCTCCAGGGTCAAGATGTGGGGGAGCTGGGAGGAGCAGAGCAGGGCTGTCCTGCAGCCGAGGGGTGGCACGGGGACAGCGGGGTCCCCATGGCAATGCAAAGTGACCAGAGATGCTCTGGGTGCACTCGTGTCTTCGCTCCACGGTGAGATGAGAGGGGCTCTGTGGTGCATCCCGGCCAGCCAAGGCATCTTTGTGCTGGGATGGGGTTGAGATGGGATGTGATGGAGATGATGGAGATGCAGACAAGGACAACTCCAGTGCCGGTGGAGCTGCCCTAGGAGCGCGCAGGTGTCCGTGAGCCCCGCTGGGATCTCCGCTTCTCCCGGCACGTCCAGCCGCTCCTGGTCTCCAGCTGGGCACTGTACTCGGCCATGAAACGGGCGTAGCTCCAGAGGATCTGGCACCCCTGCAGCTTCTGCTTGAAGATGTTGGTGTGTTCCTTGGGGCTGTGGGGGGGCTGGTGGCGGGGGCTGAGGGCAGGGAAGAGCCCGGCCAGGTTGTTGAGGAGCCCCCGCACGTGCCGGCGGGTGCTGTTCAGGCGGCGAAAGATTTCGGCACCGGGGGGTCTGAGGTCACGCTGGTGCCGGATGATGTCCTGCAGTGCCTGGTCCATGTGGACCATGGGCTCCCACAGCCTCCTGAGCCCACAGGGCCCCTTCACCGGTCGCTGCAGCCACTGGGGAGGCGTGTTGGTGTGGCAGATGCTGTAGATGGTCAGGTGCTGGTCAGTCTCCTGCTCAGGGATGGGAGAGGATGATCAGGGACGTGGGATGGGAGAAGCACAGGGACCACCCCCCACCAGCCCTGTGTCCCCCTGTAGAGGGGACAGGTGTGACCCCTCACCCCGGGGAAGGGCACTCACGTAGAAGGTGAAGAGCTCCTGCGCGTCCTCGGCCATGAGCTTCACCAGTGCCTGGGTCTGCTGCACGGTGGGGGCTTTCAGGGGCCGCCCTCCCTGTCCCGGCACCACCCAGAGGATGAGGAGCCCTTTAGTGACAGCTGGGGAGGAAGAGGAGGGAGATGGGGGTCACTGGGGCATCACAGGGAGCAGGGTTGCAGCCCCCTCTCTGCACCAGAGAGGCACGAGCTCACTGTCCCCCCGTGCCACCGAGACAGCTCGGCCCCTGTGCCCATCACCGGGCACCAGGCCTGGAGGCAACAACGTTTCATGCCAGGTGCATGCACTGACATCCTGTCCCTGCTGCAGGGATGACCCAACCCTTGCACCAAAAATCTGCTGGGGGTCCAGCGGGGAGCAGGATGAGGATGGTGGAGGTGCCGTGGAGCAGCCAGGATGTGCAGCCCAACCACAGCAGCTCCTCCAGCAGCTGCCCCTGCCAGTGTGAACCACCACAACAGAGGGGACAGCAGTGACACTCTGGATCCAGCCCCCCTGCTCTGGCCAGTCACTGTCCCAGCCCCACTGTCACCCACGGCCACGTGCCAGTGGTGACTTTGGGTATGGCGCTGGGCTGGCACACAGCGTCTGTCCCTGCTGCGCTGGGAGGGCTGAAGGTTTTGGGCAAACTGACTCCTGACCCTCTGCCATCGGTCCCCACACTGCCCCCAGACATTTCTCCTGCCAGCATCTCCTCTTCCCCAGGCTGCTCATCCCCATGTGCCACAGTGGGGAATGTCTCCGTCCCCCGCCAGCGCCCGCGGGAGGTGACACTGCCACGGCACAGCCTGGGTGCCATCTGCCACAGCAAGCCGACCGCCACCGGACCCGCTCCGCGCTCCCTCCCGCGGCCCCCGCCGGGTTGGCACAGCCAGGCACGAGCAAGGGGGCGGCTGTGGCACACGGGCACACACCTACCTGCCAGCACGCCCCAGGGCCGCCGGTCACACCGCATGGCCGGGGCGGGTGTTTCGCCGGCGAGAGCGACTTCCTTAACTGCTCGGGGAGGGGGAAGCTCGGCTTTTAAAGCGCAGCCGGTGGCCCCCACCGCCCAGGGACCCAACGGAAAGGCAGCGAGAAGTAAAGCCGTGCCCTGGGGGCCAATGAGCGGGGTGAGCGCCCGGCGGGAGGAAATGATGCCGGGCGGGCAATGGGATGTTCTTCGAGTCAGTTCCTCGAGGGAGTCCTGGTGGGTCCAGCCTGGGAGCCTGCAGTCCCATTGCTCATCCCAGATGTGGCGCCGCTGGGCCCCCGTGTCCTGGTTTCTTGGAAAAGGGGCGTTTTGAGTCACCCTGATGTCACCACTCAGCACCCAAAGGGTTGAACTGAAACCAGCCCTGTCTGGCCCGAAACCCCAATGCAAAAGAGGGCAGGGGCACCGGGGACAGGGATGTCAGCCATGTGCCACCACAGGGGCTTTCACATCCCAAATCCAACTGTGGGAGCCGAAAATCTGTCCTGGGAAGAAGGGAGGTGGAAGCACAGGACATACGGGGCATCCCGGCACGACTGGGGCCTGTGTGCTCAGCGATGCTCCAGAGAAAGGTCCATCCGCCTGCTCACAGCCACCCACTCCTCAGGGTGACAAACTTGGGTGCTGATCAGGCTGGGCACACCGGGCTTAGCCCCCGTGCCCGGCAGCACCCACGGGAATGCTGAGTGGGGACCCGCTGGGTGTTGCCCAAGGCACAGGGCCCAGGGCAGCGGAAGCTGAGTCGGGCAGCGCTGCCCTCGGGCTTGTGCAACACTGCCCGGGGGAGCCCGGCTCACACGGCCCCCGGCACTGCCCTGGGATCCACACGGCCTCGGCACCACCGGCAGCTCCCAGGGCGAGTCCCCTTGTCCCCTCAGCTCCCCTTTCCCAGCAGATGGAGCCTGGCACTGACAGGGGCTTTTCCCACCTCATCAAAAGGAATCTCGCTGATCGGCATTTCCAGGTGTGTCGCAATCCCGTTGGTTTTGGTGACCCTCGGAGCCGCCCTGCACTGAATTTACACATTTGGAAGGTTTGGTGACGGCAAAGAAACAACCCAGAAACAACATCTCCTTCCAGGGGGAAGAACACGGCAGTGACTCACTTCCAGAAGAAGTGTTTTCCTTTCCCAAAATTTCCCCCATGACCTGCAGGGGCTGCTTCCTCCACCAGGGGCTTCCCCCTCCTCCTCCTCGGGGCATCCCCTGGCAGAGGTGGCAGCTGCAGGGGCAGGCAGGGCTGTACCTGGGACATCTTGTTCACTCTGTTTGAAGTAGTTTGTCCATCCCTCAGTCTGTCTAGACAGTCTGTTAGCCAGCAGTCCACATATCGACCTACCCCTCCACCTGAATCCTCCATCCATCCATAGATCCACCCATCTATCTGTGCACACATCTATCCACCTGCTTCTCCACCTACCCATAAAATCCTCCACCTATTCTTCACCTATCCATTAATGTGTATATTCATCTTCCATATGATGAACCAACCATCCATGCATCCAGCCAGTCTCTCATCCATACACCTGCCCATCCATCCATCTGCCCATCCATATATCTATCTCTCCATCTGCCCATCCATTCACCCAGAGGAACATCCCTGCCTCCCATTCATCCCTCCTTCCCTCCCTCCCTGACCTCACAGGCTCTCCCATGTTCCCTGCCATGGCAGGACCCCCGGACACCCTGTCCAGGCGATCAGGGCCACGTGGGCTGAGCACCCACCCCCTCAGCTGCCCCATGGCCATGGGTGGTCCTGGCACCATCACCCCCAGCTGGGCTGGCAGGACACCCCAGAGGTGGCCATCGCTCTTGGGCACTGGACTGTGCAACACCCAACGGGGACAAAAATAGTGCCAGTGACCGCATGGGCCGGCGGCAATTTCTTCATCTGCCGGGCACACGTCAGCAGCGTCCCATGACTCGGAGAAGGGAGCGAGACAGGAAAGAGAGAGGGGGCAGGAAGCTGGTGGCTGGAAGTGTGTGGGGCTGACGTGGGCAGGACGTGTCAGGGCCCAGGCACGGTCCTGCTCAGAACATGGGAGAGCGGGGAACGGATTTTGGGCACAGGATGGGAGCAGAGCCCGGGGGAAGAGGTTTCCACCACGCTCGTGCTGGGTCTTGCTTCATGACCAGTCACACCCTGGGCTGAGGGGGCACTCACATGGCTGCAGCAGGAGGGCACAGCCCCAACCCTGTGCACCCCACTTGGCCACAGGGTGTTGTGCTGCCAGCAAGGCAGGAGGACATGGGGACACAGGGATGGTGTGATAGTGACACCCCCAGGCCTGAGGTCAAGTTCGTGCCTCAGTTTCCCCCAGTTGGACCCAGTCTGGGGCAGGGGGAGAGCAGGAATGTGGGGTGGGTCCCATGCCTCAGTTTCCCCAGGGCCACTGATTTGCTGGGGGCTGCAGCCTTCACCCTTTTTTTCACCCAAAATATGTGGTAGGGGAGCTGGTCACATCCCAGTCACCTCAGTGGGGCACAGGGAGGGCCATGTCCCCCTGTCCCCTCCCAGCCCCTGCCACCTCCACAGATCAGCTCTGTGACACCCCCCCCAGGGCTACACAGAAATAAAAAGAATAGAAATTTTATTGACATCAAAAACTATGTGAAAATACAACTTGGGAGGAGCTGGAGGGGTCACTGTCACCCCTTCATGACAGGTGACATCCAGGGCTGGGGGTGAACCACAGCCCCCCCTCTGCCACCTTGTAGATTTTTGGGGTGCCAGGGGCATCCCCAGAGCTGTGATGCCTTCACCCCTCCATGGGGCTGGTCCAGAGGCACCCATCCACTTGGGACACACAGGGCATGGGGACACGTCCCCGCAGCCCCAGGCTGTCCCCTTTAGCACTGGTGGCACATCACTGCCCTCGTGTCCCCTCCACCAGCAGGTCCCTGGGGACACCCACTCTCCCCCTGAGCACCCCCACCCCACGCAGGCAGGGCTGGAGGCAGAGGATGGCACGTGGGGACTAACCCCACTCCTGCAGGACACTGTCCCACTGCCACAAGGCCACCACGTCCCCAAAGCCACCACATCCCCAGCACGCAGGGGGTGACACTGCGCCTGACTCTGCCCCGCACCAGGGGAGCCTTGAAATTGAAAAATAATGAATATGGGGGTGGCAGGGGGTGGAGAGGAGGGAGGACCCCACTG
>NW_021940840.1:408093-411431 GCF_001715985.3 Manacus vitellinus
ACTGCCATGGGGACACACAGGGACAGCAGTGCCCCTGGTGGCACAAGAGGGGACATGGCCACCATGGCCACACTCACCGAAGCCGAGGGGCTGCCCCCCGATCCGCACCATCCGCCACAGCTCCCCCGTGGAGCTGGTCAGCAGCAGGTCACTGGGGAACCTGAGAAAGGAGTGTGTCACCCCCAATCCCTGAGCCCCCAGACCCAGGGACAGAGGGACAGACAGCCCCAGGGACAGCACCCACCGCTTCTGGGTCTCAGCATCCATCACGATGGAGATGTAGCCCTCGATGAGGGAGAAGGAGAAGAAGGTGATGGAGTCGAGGTCCTGGCTGCCGGCACCCGCCTCCCGTGGGGGGCTGCAGAGGGGGAGAGGCACAGGGAGGGGTCACAACCCCCAAAACGGGGAGGAGAAGGGCTTTGTGCTGGCACTGGGTGTTTGAGTATCATGTTGGGATGCTGCAGGGTGAGAGGAGAGGGGATGGGAGCAGGTGCTCCCTGCAGGGTCTGCAGCTTGCAGGTGCTGGATGAGGCAGGACAGGGTGACACCAGGTTTTGGGGCATTCCCGAAAGGCCACAGTGACTCTGGAGCAGTTGAGTGCCATCAGAAAGGACCCCATCACAAAGGGCAAAAGGGACCTGGCCAGAAGCATCCCCTCGCCCCAGTACCATTCCCACCGACCTTCCAAACCCACCCCCTCCCACTTCACAGCAATGGTGGGTTTGTCCCCTGTGTCACCTCAGGGCTCCCACCCCCCGTGGTGGCAGCAGGACCCCCAAGCACCCAGATGACTGCAGCCCCTGGGAGGGCAAAACCAGTTTGGAAAACGCACCCAGAGCCCGAAAACCCACCAGGAGCGACAGGTGGGACGTGTCACCACAGTTCAGGTGGCACTGGGCAAGGGGCCACCCCCACATCCCCTTCCCCAGGACCCACCTGTGGGAGTAGAAGAGGACGTCGATGAGCATGGTGGCGATGGCGGGCAGCGTGTCGGGGGCCACCGTCAGGACACAGAAGCGGGTCTGGGGGCTCTGCACCGGGTGCAGAGTGGGGCTGGGGGCTGGCAGGGGAACGGCCACGCGTCAGCCCTGGGGCAGCTCGGGGACAGTCCCACAGTGCCACCCCGTGGCCACCGCACCCACATGGAGTCCCTCGGGGAGCAGAGGGGTGGCCCCGGGTCCCCAAGGTTGTGGGTATCACCAGTGGGAGCTGCAGCATCTCCATGGGGACTGGGTGGCCCTGCGGGTCTCCTATGGATGTGGGAACCACCAGTGGGAGCTGGAGCACCTTGGCAGGGACCAAGTGACACTGGGGACTGGGTGACCTGGGGGGGTCCCACAAAGATACAAGTACTACTGGTGGGAGCTGGAGCACCTTGATGGGGTTCAGGTGGCCTGGGAGGCCCCCAAGGATGTGGGTACCTCCAGTGGGAGCTGGAGCATCTTGGCAAGGACTAGGTGGCCCTGAGGGACAGGGTAGCCCTGGAGGTCCCCCAGATATGCAGGTGCCACTGGTGGGAGCTGGAGCACCCACCACCCACCACCTCAGCGGTGACTGGGTGGTCCTGTGGACAGGTGGCCTGGAGGTCCCCTAAAGATGTGGGTACTACTGATGGGAGGGGCAGCATCTTGGCAGCGACTGAGTGGCCCTAGGACAGGGTGGCTCTGGGGACAGAGTGGCAGAGTGGCTCCGGGGGTCCCCCAAGGAGGTGGGTACCTCCAGTGGGCGCTGGAGCAACTCGGTGGGGAGTGGGTGGCTCAGGGACAGGGTGGCCCTGAACATCCCTCAAGGATACGGGTAGGGGAGCATCTGGGCAGGGACCAGGTGGTCCCAGGGGACATGGGCCCAGTGTCACTCACCCGGCTTGGGCTTGAGGAAGCCATTGCTCACGTCATCGCAGGTGACAGGGACACACTCGCCGCTCTCCTCCCTGTAGATGTCAAACTCCCCCGCCAGCGTGTGGATCACCACCGGCAGGTCCCGCTCCCGCACCTGCCCGGGGGCACAGGATCAGGGCCCGGACTGCCCCCCCTCCCCACAGGCACAGCGGGGTTCTCAGGACAGCCAGCACCCCAGGGGGACCAGGTGCCACGGTCCCTGTCCCTCACCAGGATGAAGTCGGTCTGGTACGTGGAGAGCATCAGCACCGAGACGTGGTGCTCGGCCAGCGGTGCGATGACCGAGCGCGCGATCTTGGTGACGCCGGTGGCCTGGCAGCCGGGGGGTTCCCGCCCGTTGGAGACAACACTGAGCACCAGCCATGTGGAATCTGCCACCTGCATGAACTCGGAGGGCGGCAGCTCTGCGAGGGACAAGGGACACTGAGGCAGGGGGCTCCCCGAGGCTCGGCACGGCTGGACACCGTCTGTGCCACGGAGCCAGTGCCAGCTCAAGCACTGCTGTCACACCATCCCTTGGGAGAGGAGTGGAGCCAGGATGGGACCAGTCCCAGGTGTGGGGTCACTGGTTTGGGGACACAGACCAGCCCCATCCCGAGTCAGGGCTCAGCCACTCCACACTGGGACAGTCACAGGGATGAGGGGGTTCAAGGCTACAACCCCCCCAAAACCCAGGATGTGTCTCTCCTCCCCACAGCAGCACTCTGGGCTGGGTGAAAAGGGGTGTTGGGGTGCACTGCACCCCTAAACTGGCACCACCAGGGCCCTGGAGTTGCCCAGCTCATCCCCTGCCCCCCCAGGAGCCCCCAGCCCAGCATCCAGCACCAGAGATGCTCAAAGAGAGTTGTGGTGTGTACTAGAGGGGAAAAGGGGAGAGTAACCCCACTGTTCTGGCAGTGCCAGCACCTGGTGCCAGTCTGGTAGGGAGGGAAGAGCCCAGGTTGGCGGGGCCAAGGACTGCTTCCAAAAAATCTGCTGGTATTGGCAGGGTGGGCACATGCCAGCTGCTCCCTTCCTGCCTCGAGACCCCTCTTTCTGCCTCCAACTCCCCCTTGCTCCCACCCTCCTGCCCAGGAGAGGGGCTGGCACTGCTGGGAGACCCCAAAATCAGCCAGGCAGCCGCTCCTCCCTGGGCACCCCTTCCCAGGAAGGGAGAGGGGGTGGGCACCCAAAGGGTCTCCAACCCGCTCCCCCTGCCCGGCAGAGGTGGGAAGCAGCTCCCACAGGAGACCACTCAAGCCCCCAGGCCTTCGGTGGGCACCCAGAGCCCCAGCCCAGCTGAGACCCCAAACTCATCACAGCAGTGTCAGAGGGGAGGTCACCCCAGGAGGGTCCGACACCCATGGCAGGGATCCCATCACGGGGCAGGCTCCACATCCCATTCCCAAACCGTGGCTCGGGGCAGGGCGGGAGCAGGGCCGGATCCAGGGCCTCGGCGGG
>NW_021940840.1:413327-415230 GCF_001715985.3 Manacus vitellinus
CCCAGCACCGCTCCGGGACCGCCCAGCACCGCCCAGGGACAACTCCCCGCACCGCCAGAGGGGCAACCACTCGGCACCGGAGCCCCAGGACCAGCCCCAATACAGAACTCTGTGGTGCCCAAACCAGCCCAAATTCAGTGCCCTGAGGTGCCCGGAGCAGCTCCACAACAGAGCCCCGGGGTATCTATACCGGGTGCCGACTCCGAGCCTCACAGTGCCCAAACCAGACGAAATTCAGCATTCCCGAGGTGCCCAGATGAGCCCCAACCGGGAGCCTGGGATGCCTGAAGCAGCTCAAACCTGGAGTCCCGCAGTGCCCCCGAGCTGCAGCCCCTGGAGTGCCCAAAGCAGCCCCAGTACAACACCCTGCGGTACCCGGACAAGGACTCACCCACGTCTCAGGGGGCCCAACCCGATCCAGCTCCCTCACTTCCAGCCCAGCCCTGTCAGGCTGGGACTGCACCCACTGGGAGCCTGATGCCAACTCCACTGCCAATCTCACGGTACCCCCCACCCCAGCACCCAGCCAGCCCCTCCACACTCAGCCCCGATCACCAGCCTTGATCAAGGATTCACCCCAGGGCAGTGTGCAGGACCAGGGGGGCACCCAGCACCCGAACCAGAGCCACCCCCCGGGAAAAGGGGGTTCTGGAGGGAGGAATGGAGGCTTGGACAGAATTCCTGCCAGCATAAAGCAGGAGCAAGAGAGAGGGCCTAGGTACCGTTTGGGATGTGGGGAGCTGAGCTCTGGGGTGTCACAGGACAAATTAGAGGGTCTTCTGGCTCTGTTCCACCATAGGAGTTGTGTCAGTGGGAGGGGTGGAAAGGTGCTGCGAAGGCAGTGCACTCCATGGCATTGCTCGAGGAACTCGGCATCCATCACTGTCACAAGCTGGGGCAGGTCTCAGCCTCCTCCCATCCCACTTCAAACGGGCAGCCCCAGGGCTGGGCGGAGTAGCAGGGCTGGGTCACCCTCTGTGGTGACACAGCGGTGACACAGGGTGATGGCAGCAGGCCCCCTCCCAGGACCCTCTCCAGCACCTGATTCCTGGGGCTGGAGCACCCAGGGGAGAGAGGGTCTGGGGCACGGTGCCCCCAGAGCTGGAGCACCCAGGGGAGATGGGTTCAGGGCATGGTCAGAGTGTCCAGGGGAAATGGGGTGCAGGCCAGGGTGCCCCCCAGGACCAGGGGACACAGGGGAGGTGGGGCCCAGGGCAGGGTGCTCCCCACCTCAGGGCTGGAGCACCCAGAGCTGAGTCCAGGGTAGGGTGCCTTCCCAAAGCTCGTACTGGCACAGAAGGAAGTGGGAGGTGCCACTCCTATCCCCACCCCTTGACCCCCCCATCCCAGGCCGAGAGAGGGTGGGAGCTGGGGCTGCGCCTTTACACACTTGCTTTATTGACCCCTTTGTACAAAACTGCTTTTCCCGCTTATGATACAAAGCCACCCCCGGCCCTGGGGAGGGCACGGGGGGCAGAGGGGACCCCACAGCCAGGGACCACCTGGCTGCTGCTCACCCACCCCGTCACACCTGCGCTGGGGCCTGGGGGGTGGCAGTGGTGGGGTGAGCCCTGGCAGGGTGAACGCTCCCCCCGAGCCGTGGGGAGCCCGGGCATCGGGGTGGGGGGGCCTTAGCCCTGTGATTGGCATCAAATCCTGCTGCCTCCAGCGCATCCTGCCTCGGTCCCTGTCCTGCCTCGGAGGAATAATAAATAGGCTCAGTGAGTAGGTAAATTGGGTACTACATATAGGGCTACAGCTTGATATATCCTCACTAGATAAAGAGGGGGGGCGAGGGGTCCCCTCGGCTCCTCGCGTACCCCCAGTGCCCTGTGCCAGGCCTAAGTGCTTGGGAACTGGGGCTGGGGCTGCCTGGCTGGCACAGGGTGGGGGCTACAGGAGG
>NW_021940840.1:417820-419880 GCF_001715985.3 Manacus vitellinus
GTGCAGCACTCTGCAGGTCCCTGCCACTGCCAAAGGCACCATGAGCCCTTTACTCACCAGCTTCTCACTGTAGTAGCCAGGGAGGTACTTCTCACAGATCTGCACCAGGCACCAGAACGCTTGCTGCAAGCCAAGGGACAGCAGTGAGCAGCCAGGGGACATCCCTGCGGCCCCTCCCTGCTCCCAGGGACCACAGGGGAGGGCGAGAGGAGGCAGAGCACCCCGGGGTGCTTTGAGGTGCCAGGAGCTGAGCACCCCCCAGAGGGACCCCCGCCCTCGTGCCCGTACCTCGGCTGGCATGTGCATGAGCAGGACAGCGGCGATGGGCGCCTGGGCCTGGCAATATCCCTCCTCCGGGCGGTACAGCGTGTACGCCTTCAGCACCCGGAACAGGTCCTGCTGCCTGTGGAGACACCCCGGGCACGGGGAGCTGGGCACAGGGCACGGATGTGGCCCAGCAGCCTTCCCCATGGATCCCAGGCACGAGCCTGGCTCAGTCCCTGGCTGGGATCCCTTTTGCATGCAAACCCAGGGCAATGGAACACAACAACCAGGGTGGTACTCTGGGAAGCTCTGCCCACAGAGGCTACACCTGCCCTGGATCCAAGAGTCAACCATCTCCCAGGGATGCTGGCTCATGGTGAGCCATGGATGGGAAACTACCCAGCTGCAAGCACGGAGGCACAGACGCTCCCAGACACACTAGGAACAGCATTTTCCTGGTGAAACAGAGGCCACAGCGGGTTACCTCCTCCCTTTGCCCTCCTGCTGTGGCAATTCCCACCTCACCAGGTGTCAGAACCAGTGCCAAGGGTTGTGCCCCACACAGGGAGCTCCTGGGAAGCCACCCTGTTTTCAGGCCATGCCTGGATGCTCTGTGACTCTGGATGTGTAAGGACTGTGGGGTGACAGGGGGACACAGGGGGCATGAGTGTGGCTGCATGAGCTGGGGCAGACACTGCCCACCCCGTGGCTGAAAAGGACTGGACACACAGGAGCTCCACGTACCCATGGCCTCCGCGTGAGACGAACATCTCATGGAAGGGGAACTGCCGGTGGAGATCCCGCTCGATCACATCCAGCCACTTGGGCTCTCCTGTGAGGAGATCCAGTTCCTGGGGAGGAGAGGATTGGGATGAGCAACACCCCTGGCACTCCCCCGAGATGTCTGGGATCCCAACAGAGACCCCAGCCACGGAGGGAGCAGGAGCCACCCCAGCACTGTCCTGCTCCCTGGTGGTGCAGGAGGGTCCCCGGCAAGGACTCACATCAAACTTGCCCATGTTCTGCTCCAACTTAACCTTGCTCCCAGAGAGGTACTGCCAGGCACGGCCCCGCAGCGAGGGCGGGATCCCCTTCTGGCACCGCAGGCGGATCTGCGGGAAGAGACACAGCCATCACGGGAAAATCATGGAGCAGCGGGAAACAAAGAGGCTCCTGGGGCAAGATGGGAGCCAGGCCAGCACCATGGCCACAGGCTGGACCCCTGCTGCTTCCCGAACAAGGGGATGAGTCCTTCCATCCCTGGGACGAAGGGATGCCAGCTGGGATGGCAGCCAGGGCTGCACCAGCATGGGGGAACAGGAGCCTGGCCGAGGCTTTGTGGCTTGGAAACAGCTCCAAACAAGCCTGGCTCTGCCTCAAAGCCAGATCCTGCTGGGAGCTGGAAAAGCAAACACTGGAGCTAAGGTGGGGAATGGGTGGCTCCCTCCACATGGGAACCACTGGGGATACAGGGGAGGCTCTCCAGCCCCCATCCAGCCTCCCACTCCCCACGGGGCCACAGAGAGCAGGGATGTGTGCCCTGCTGTGCCTCAGCCGTTCCACCCGCTCATCCCAGGCAGAAGGGCAGGTCTGGCCCCAGCTCTGCACACAGACAGCTCCTGAGGCCCCAGGGCCAGCTCTGTGCCCAGTCATCCCAAGTTTCCTTGGCACTGGGCACCAGGCACGACCAAAGTCCAGGCGAGGCAGCTGGTACCTCTGTGGGGAGCTGAGCTGGCTTAACCCTGCCGTGCCTGCACCCCAGTGGGGCCAAACCAGAGCTTCCAACATCCCACTCC
>NW_021940840.1:420347-424960 GCF_001715985.3 Manacus vitellinus
CCCAGCTCTCCCAGCCTGGCTCCAGAGCAGAGGGGCTCCAGCCCTGGCAGCATCTCCATGGCCTCCTCTGGACTCTCTCCAGCAGCTCCATGTCCTCATGTGTCCTTCTTCCCTCAGTCCTCAGCCAGGGAATGCACCAAGGTGGGCCCCACAAGCCTGGTGCTTTCAGTAGAGTCACCCCACAAAAACCCTGCAAAGCCCCAGCATGGCCTCCACTCCTCATGTCCCCACTTGGGTGGCCCATGCCAACTGTGCCAGGGCCCTGCTAGTAGTGGCCAACAGCTCCCAAATCATTTCCAGGCCTCTCCTGCCTGCCCAGGGCTGCATTTCCCTGTTAACTGGGGAGTAGGTGGTTGTTTCCCAGTATGGTACCACCACATCTCCGGGGGGTTTGCTGCTCCCTCACCGCAGTGCTGGTTGTTTACCGGGGCAGGTCCCTTTGTGCCGGCAGGAAGCGCGGTGGGCGATGCCCAGCGCTGCCGTGGGCAGCTCCGTGGCTGCTGCCGGCTCCTGGTGCCAGCCTGCTCCCCTTCCTGCTGGCTGAGCTGCCAGGAAGGAAACGGCCTCGCTGGGTTTCGGTTCGGCAGCTTCTCCAACTGACCAGGCCCAGCACAGCCAGAGCAGCTCATCCCACACAGGTCCTGCCGTTCCCTGCAATCCCACTGTGCCCTTCCAGGGATCAGGAGCATGTCTGGGCTGAGGGACACTGACAGCAAGGTGCAGTCAGAGCACTGCTCACCCTGCCAGAGCACTGGGAGCTGCCCACCCACACATCTGCCCTCCTTCAAGCACATAGTACTGGCACGGCTCAGAGCCACGAAGGATGTGGGGTCAGGCTCCGCTGGGATCCGGGCCAGGCAGGGAGCATTTTGGGATGCTGGAGCAGTGCAGGTGTGAGCAAGCCTGGCAGGAGCTGGCCCAAGGGATCCCCGGGCTGCCTGCCAACCCCCGTGAGGCAGCCAGAAAAGTCCCAGGGTTTTTTGGAGGCTCAGGGAGCTCCCCTGAAGCAGCAGGGCCCTGCACCAAGCAGGCTCCTGCCAGAGCAAGGATAGTTGACAGTATCCAAGGCCAAGCCTGGCAGCCTTCCCTGAGCAGCCCCAGGGCTCCAGGCACAGAGCAACATTCCAGAGCAGCCTCTCTGAAGCTCCAGGCATGGATTTTTGCTGCAGGACAGACTATACAGCACATCAGCCCCATGGAGACTCACAGGAGCTCGGCCCAGGCACTGCCAGGCGCGGCTGCCAGAGCACGTCCCCCATCCGGAGGGCACCCTGCGGCACACGGCCGGAGAGCGGCGGAAAGGCACGTGGAACAAAGCACCCGCCTGCTGTGGCCCAGAAAGCTCTCCCAAATCCTTTAAGAGCAGCCAAGAAGCAGATGAGGGATTCCAGTGTTGTTCCCCAGGCACCGAGTGGGGACAACACTCCAGGCACACGGAGCAGTGCCAGGAGGCTCTGCCAGTGGGGGGAAGGAGAAGGAGGCAGCACAGCAGCAACCCGGGACTTGCTGCATCCCATCCTGCCTCATCCACAGGCTCAGGGGGTCAGGGAGCACCAGCAGACCAAGCCAGAGCCACCCCACCAGGACTCTCCCAGGGACCCCAGCTCGCAGACCAGTGTCACGCGTATCAGGCTCAGACATTTCCTACATGGAGCTTTTTTTGGTCTACAAGATGCTCAGAACAGAAGTTTCCATGAGCAAACAATTCCCATGGCTGCCTGCAGGCAGTCAAAGAAGCCCTAGGAAGGCTCCAGCCCGGCAAGGAACAGTCAGAGGAAGGAGCAGGCTGGCTCAGGGACCACTCAGCCCCTTCAAGCTCCAAATTCCACAGGGAGAGAACAGCCCACTCAAGCCAACAGCATCATCCAAAGGCATCCAGACGTCTGTCTGTGGGGACCCAGTGACACCAGGCTGCCCCAAAGGAACACCGCTGTGCCTGGCTGTCCCTCCCTGACACCTCCTGGGGGAGACATGGCTGTCACTTACCTTCTTGTGTTTCTTGGCCATCCATTTGTCCCAGTTGTTGAGCATATCCAGCCACTTGGACTCCCGCTGTCGGAGCACCTCCAAGGGGACCTCCTCCAGCCTGTGGGATGGGGAGGAAGAGGCCAGTCAGCGTGGTGCCCAGCCCTCCCCTGTCCTCCCCAGCACCCTGGGTGACCCACATGCCCAGCTGGCTGCACCCCCAAGGCTCAGAGCCCGTCCGGGACACACTCAGCAGAGCCGGTGTTTTGGCAGCTGCCGGAAGCGCTTCTCACCCGTGAAATCACCGCGCCAGAGCAGCGGCTCAAACCTCCTGGGAGCAGCCTGCACTGCACCACCGAGAGCCTCAGCATCCCTAGGGACACGCCAGGAAGGTGAGGAGCGGGGAGCACATCCGGAGCCACGAGCGAGGCCGGATCCCCATGGCTGCACACAGAGAGAGCCGGGGCCATAAGCACCGTGTCACCCGCGCAGCCCCAGCCACGCCGCGCTCCCAGCGCCTGGCACTGCTCCAGCCCGGCACGGAGCCCGGCCCAGGGTCCCTCAGGAGGGAGGGGAGTGTTTTCCAGAACGGCTCAGCCCAGCCAGGGAATCCAATTTAACCCTGCAGAGGCAGAGGCAATGCTGCTGTGACACCAAAGCCGGCACCACGGCCTCCAACCCCCCATGGCACCACCTCTGTGCAGAAACAGGTCACAGGCAGCTCGGGCAGGCCCTAGGCAGGGACATCCAAGAGGAGCAGAAGCTCCTTCAAGCCATCAGTAACGACCCAGTGCCTTCCCAGGCACTGCTCCACACTCCCCTGTGGCTGCACCAAGCCCAGGAACAGCCAGATCCGTCCTGAGGACCCAAGGACAATGGTCTGGGTGCTGAGCATCCTCCAGCACCCAGCTCCACTGCAGGACACACAGGACACTGCCTCCTCTCAGATCTCTCTCCACGTCTGGAGCCGGAAAGTGAGCAGCACAGCGCTTCCAGAGCCACATCCAGCTGGCAGCACTGCCCTGCTCCCTGCCCAGCCCTTCCCCACCACGTCCCACCCACCGCAGCGGCTGGGACGGGGCGAGGGCGATTGTTCTGAGAGCAAACCCGCTCCCAAGGGATCTGCTTTGCCTGGATCCCCACCCTCCCCAGCACGGCCAGGCCCGGCACGGGGATGGAGGGAGCACTGGCCTCCAGCCGGGGCTGCGCGAGGCGTGGGAAGCTCGGGAGCGCGGGATGCTGGATACAGGAGCTGGCTGTGGGCCTGCTGGAGCCCGGCCAGCCCAGACTGGAAGCTGTTCCCAGCTGATGGCTGCTTGGCAGCGGGCAGGGAGCGAGGACCAGCTGCATTTCATATGGCTGAGGCAGGAGGACGTGGTGGGGGCACCCAGGCTAGGAAGAGGCGGGATGCCCTGCACCGGGAATGCGCTCCTCTGCATCCACGCTGGGGGGGACATCGCCCTCCCCAGTGCCCCCAGACCCTCCCCAGATGCTGGGACACCCCATGTGCCCTCCCTGTGCTATCCCTTCCAGCTAGAGAGACCCCAACTCTGCCAGCCACAGAAGGAGGCCAAGTATTCCCGCTCATCCACTCCTGGGACAGACTGAGAGCTGATGAAAGCCCTGGAGCAGGGCAGGATTGGACCCCAGTACACGTGCAGGGCTCAGTCCCCAGTGACTGCAGCCACCACACTGTCAGCACCCCTGGGAGCAGCCACTTGCCTCCAGCATCAGGAGCTCCGTCCAGGGGGGTTGCTGCCTGCTGGACCCCAGGGACAGGGACACCCACCCCAGGGACAGGGACACCCGCTCCAGGGACAGCCATAGGGACAACAGCCAGGACAAGTGTCCCCTAAATGTGATGTGTGGCCAGGACAGGGCACAGCACCCTGGGAAGGAGAGGCAACTCCACTCCTGCAGTGTCAAGGGACAAGGTTTATCACCCAGAGCGATGCACCTTGCCCAGAGCCAATGATCCAACCCTGGGTGTCTTTTCACCCCACAGACCAGCCCAGGAACACCCATAGCTTATGGGGGTGAACACTATGCTCCTCACAGACAGGGAAACCAAGGCACAGCACAGAGCACAGGGGGCAGATCCCAGACCTGCTCCAGGCAGTGTCCCAGCGGGAGAGGAGGCGGTTGCCACGCGCCATCCCCGCTGTCACCCTGGCTTTCTCTGGGCGTAGCTGTTAAAGCAGGGCCAGAAAGGCAAACACCAAACACGCTGCTGAACCAGCTCGACGGCAGCACATTCCTGGGTGTCAGCACCGCCCTGGGGCCCAGTGCCTCTGGGTGAGCCTCACTTCCTCCGAGGGCTTCCTTCCCAGAGCGGGGACACGGAGCCTTCAGCAGCGCTACTGACACCGGGTCCCTGGGAGGGCACCACGGCCTGGCCTCCTCGGCTTGACAGTGCCCAAAAATCTACCAGGATCAGCACCTGGAGGTGACCAGACACTGACCCTGGTGTGCTGGCACCTCCTGGATCCCAAGTGGGGTGAACAGCACTTCCCAGCCCTTCCCCCTTACAGGAGCAGGAGAGACAAGGGGAGATAGAATAGCTTTTGAGGCTCTTCATAGAATCATCAGAGCATCATACAATGGTTTGGGTTGGAAGAGACCTCAAAGCTCATCACATTCCTATCTGC
>NW_021940840.1:426625-440861 GCF_001715985.3 Manacus vitellinus
GCTCCATTTCATCCCTCTGACAGCACAGCACGGGGGGTTATTGCAGCCAGGAGGCCAAAGGAAGAGGGAATGAAGCTCCTTAAAATCAGCAACAACTCAACCTACTTCCAGATTTTTCTGGCAGCTGGGCCCTGCTGGTCCTTCCCACTGGAGTGGGAAGTGGAAGGCTCGGATAGCGGTTGTTTTGTACCAGATATCCACACACAGAGCCTGTTACAACATCCATCAGTTGGATTTAGCTGGAAACAGGCTGGCAAGGCTCCATGCCAGGGATTTCCAGTGGGAAGTTTTCCTGCTGGAGTGCTGGGAGCTCAGCATGGCCGGGCCGGCAAAGGGGCTTGGCTGAAAATGTCACCAAAGCACCAGGACATGGAGGGAACAGCCATCCCAGAGAACTCCATGGGCACCACACTCGGAGCACAGCAGGACAAGGAACGTGGGGTGACATTCAGTACAGCCCCAGCCCTGGACATAAACACACAACTTCCCCATTTCAGAGCTCTCTTGGCAGTTTTTTCAGTATCAGCTCTGGAAAACCCCACTGGCTGCTGAGTGTTTTCTCCAGGGCTGTACCTATTGTCTGTTTTTTAAAGCAAAAGGGAAGTGATTATCCCACCTTCCTGCAGGGTAGGAACAGCCTGCATCCACCATTCACCCTTCCAACCTGTCCATGTGCTCCCAGCTTGGTGTCCTGCAGCAGGGATGGGAGCAGGCTGTGACAGGGACACATGGGGACCTGTCAGGGACAACAGCTGGGACCACTGGCCACCTGGGCTGGGCCAGTGCCAGCCCCTTCCCCACAGCCACGGGGCTTCCTCCGGATCCCAGAGGAGCACACCAGAGGCAGGAGGATGCCGGCTCTTCCCTCCTGCTTCATCCCTCTCTCCCTAAGCACAGAATAAGGTAAACAGGATGTCTCTGCACTGCCTGACCACTGCTAAAAATATATAATAATAAATCCATGGCTTTGGGTTCTCCCAAAAAGCCACAGGTACCCAAATCCAGACACCCACCTCCTCTTCCTGGGCACCAAATTCTGTAGATTAACTTTGCTGTGTTTTGTTTCTATCAAACTATAACACAGCTCTGACTGAAGGCCCAGGAATCATCTGTTTTCCGGACACAGATGCTCTCCAGATCCAAGAGATTCCAGCTGCAGGATATAAGTGTAAATCACTTTTTCCAATAAAATTCTTGCTAAGTTCAGAGTATTTTTTCCCACCTCACGCACAGGCACAAGCATTCCTTCAGGAATGACTGAGAAAGACCACAGAAACTTCAACAAACCCCTTTTTTTGCAGCTTTTCCTAGAAAATAAGAGGATTTCCTATCGTAAACTGCTTAATTACAAATCCCAACGTATTTCCCCATCCGAGTGCTCCGAAACCAGGCACATCTCCATTAAAAACCCCAAATCCAAGCAGGGAGAGCTGCATGTTTATTATTAAAACAAATCACAGGCTGTCCAGAGCAGACCCAGATCTCCTTTATCACAGAACAGCCACGCACAGTAAAGCCGAGGGAGGAAAAATTCCCAAGTCAGGGTCAGCGCAAGACTCGAGACAGGGAAAGAACAAGAACAAGGAGTTTAGTGAGTGTGTGGAGAAGAAGTTTTCAATTAGCAGGAGGTTAAATGAAGCAGCGAGTGCTGAGGGCAGACAGATGATGCTCCTGGCCTGTGTAAATCCCTCAAAGATGGATCTAGACTAAGCTGGGCATGACCTTGATGTTGCTTCCCGAGGGGATTCAAGGGAGAGCTGGCACTCGAGCAAAGCATCGATCACTACACACTACTCACTACACAGACACAGTTCAGGGCTCCATCAGCTTCCCCTCCCTCAGCAACAACCTGAACTGGGGTTCAAACTAGAGCTGGGGGCAGTAGGGGCAGTCCTGAAAAGGCTGGAGTGGGAAAAGGATTGGGAGGGTCAGGGTTACAACACGGACACGTTACATCTCAGCGCTCCACGGCTCCTATTTCTTCCTGCCTCCTCTCTCTTTGAGTGCCAGGTGAATCAGAGAGCCACTCGTCATGTTGTAATAAGCCAGGGAGTTGGAATCCTTGATGAAGATGCCCTGAGGGGAGGGGAAAAGGAAAAAAAAACACCAAAAAGAAGTCAGAGCAGCAACCTTTCCCAAAAACTCCCACCCAGATGGAGCCTTCCTGGCTATATGCTTGGAACAGAACACTGCAGGTTCTGAAGGCCCTGGAGAGATCCCGGTGTCCAGGATGGACACTGGAGGAGGCAGGTACGGAATCCTGGAATGATTTGGGTTGGAAGGGACCTTCCATGGGCAGGGACACCTTCTACTAGACCAGTGGAACAATGCATGAGCACAGCCAACACAGACAATGTGGCTCCTACAACACAGAGATAAGAAGTCCCACAAGTGAAGTTACTCAGGCTCTACGCCCCACATCTTTTTTTTTTTTTCCTTAAAAATAACCAGCTCAGCTTCCTTTCTCGTTAAGGGTTAACAGAGTATCTGCCCACAGATGAACTCTTGAGGAGATAAGTGCACAAAGTTCACTGCTTAGGCAGCAGGTTGTGCCTGCCTGGGCACATGCATGACTGGGAACAAGTCATTAAAAAGGAACGGGGCCTTTCTGACAGCGCCAGCCTTGAGAGGAAGAGAGAGAGAGTGAGAGAGAGAGAGAGAGAGTGAGCTCTTCCCTGCCGTGTTTTGGAGAGAGCCTGCTCAGAGCTGCCACAGTTCCAAGACTCGCCCACCTCCCAGAGCACACGGCAGAGCTGTGGGAGCAGGCTGCTGCAGCTAAATGTCACAAAAACCCTAATAAAACAACAGGCTTGTTTCAGAGAAAGCCACATCAAGCTTGGAGGACTCATGTGCAGCAGCAACAACGTGAAGATCTGCTGATGTCACCTACTGAAGGCCTGTCCTGCTGTAACAGGAAGCAGTCCTGTCACCAGGTGTGCTGTGCAGGCAGGAAAAACATTCCCTCTGCTATTCCCAGTGTGCATTAAATCGTACATTGAGATTTTTCTTTGTAGGAAGTTTTGTGTGTGAGAGAGCACTGAGGTAACAAACAGAATCTGAAGGGCTTATACCCACCTCATACTGCAGCTTCTGCTTCCCAGCTGGCATCCCCGTGGCCTCATGGATCTTAACCTTTATAACAGACACCTGGGGACAGCAAAGGGCTCTCAGTGCATGTGTCCTACTGCACAGCCATTCCTGCTCCCCAGCCACGCAGCCCCACAGGGCTGGAGCTGGGAGCAGGCAGAGCTCCCCCCCTGCCAAGCAGGGCACCTGCTGCTCCCACAGGGAGCACAGGGAGCAGGGCAGGTTAATGAGCTACGTGCCTGGTCTGAGAGGGGCAGGGTGAACACCAGCACTTGGCCGTTCAGCTTCCATTCCGTCTTGTCCTGCATGTTGGGAACCTGGACTTTGACCGTGACTGGGCCCTGTGGGAAACACAGATAATTAATGTCTCTCACAGGCACAGAGCTCAGGGCTGTGATAACAGAGCACCACACTCAGTGTTTATTCCCCAAACTACTCACATATCTCAGCTTCTTGGTAAACACACTGCAATGTATTTGCTTCAGCTCTGAGAAAGTTACTCCACTGCTCCCAAAATAAAACATTTAGTTGGATTTCTCTCCTTAGTCCTTACTTTTCTGTGCCATTCACTGAGCATCACATGCACTCACAGTATCATAGAGTGAATGTGTGAAGCATTAAACCGGAGACAGCTTCTCTGTGCACACGGAATCACAGAATCCCAGAATGGTTTGGGCTGGAAAGGACCTTAAAGCTCATCTCATTCCCACCCCCTGCCATGGGCAGGGACACCTTCCACTAGCCCAGGATGCTCCAAGCCCTATCTAACCTGGCCTTGGACACTTCCAGGGATCCAGGGGCAGCCACAGCTTCTCTGGGCAACCTGGGCAAGGGCCTCCCCACCCTCACAGGGAACAATTCCTTCCCGCCCAATATCCCATCTAAATCTCTCCTCTTTTAGTTTAAATATGCCCAGGAAAACCATACAGCCCTTCTTAAAGGACTTAAAACTCCTCTTGCAACAGGAAAGAAGGAATTCAGCCTCACATTTAGCTCACCTTGTTATGGAATACACCACATCACTCTACTATCATACTGGCATTGATACTCTAATCTCATTGCATCTCCAGCTTAGCCCTCCTCTCCTTAAAAGCTTATTAGCAGCTTTAGTTCTTCTTTACATTATAACCTGCCTCTCACTGCCCTTAATTACAGAAGAGCACTATCCCACTCAACTCTTCCCAGTAAGATACAAAGGAGTTTGATTTGCTCAGGAATGACAGAAGGAAGGAGCCACCTCAGGAAGTCCCTCCCTTGCCAGGTATTTTTGCACATGAGCCCCTCTCTGTGCAGGGAGCTGACTTCACAGCCCCTCTGGGCAAAGCAGAACAGCCCAGGGGGGTCAGGGCTCTGCCCCACACGTGTGTACCTTGTTCCTGCGCAGGAATTCCTCCTCTGGAATCAGGCTATCCTCACTCTTCAGTTTCTTGGAGACTGGCTCATCCTCCATGGGTGGTGGGGGGTGAACGGGAGGCATCGGCGCCGGGGACGGAACCGGAGCCACGGGAGGCGCAGGGACAAACGCTGGAATGGGACGGGGGGGACACAGCACAACCCACAGTCACCCCCTGAGCACACAGCAAACACCCCCTCACACAAAAAATGCTTTTAGCAGAGCAGCAGAGGCTGAAAATAAATGCCACAATACATGGAGGAAGTTACAACCCACAGCAAAACATGCAAACTTCAAACATTCGGAGATCTCATATTGGGAAGCAGTCCAGGAAAAGATAACAAGGCATGAGAGCTTCCTGCAGATCTTGCAAAAAAAAGAACACGCTCTCAGTTTGGCATGCAGTGGTGCCAGCTCCTCCAGTTAGGAAAGAAAAGAAGAAGAAAAAAAGGAAGAATTGCTTTTTGCATTGTGCTTTTTAACTTCAAAGCACCTAATGAGGGAAGGGGCCAGAAAACAGCTTTTGCTCCTGCAGCAGCAGGTTCTGTGAGGAGTTTTAATACCCACTGGGGTGCTGGCAGCTCCTCTTTACCCTGGATTCTTAATTTTCACCCGGGCAGGTTCCCAGGGGACACATAACTCCCTGTATTTCATGGTGCAGGAGGAGCCTCGAGCCCAAAAGCAATACCAGATAAGCCATACCAAACACTCCAAAACCCCTATGTCACAATCCCAGCACACACCAGTATCAGGGCACAGAAGGAAAACCCCTCCAAGCCCACGTTCTAAAGGAACGATCTGACAATTACCCAGGAAAAGCAGAAGTCACTGACCTGTCGGTACAATCATGGGGGGCGGGCGGGGGCTCATGATGGGGGGAGCAGAGGGGGGCATGGGCACCACGTTGATCCGGGGGGTGTGGATGATGGGGGGCATTGGGGTGGCTATGACGGAGCCCGGAGGCAGCCGGACCACGGACGGCATCGGGGGCCGAGGCATGACTGGAACTGCAGAGACCACGGCAGCACGGACAGGAGGGGGCATCTGGGGAGAGAGGGGAACTTCCTCAGCAGGTACTGAAGGAACACCCAGTGCTGGCCACAGTCCTGATTCAATTATCCAGGGGTTCTAATGGCCACAGACTTGCTGGGAGCCTTAGTGGCCCCACCATATGGGCAGCCCAAGCTGTCCTGAACAGGCACAGAAGCCTCATTAACAGATTAAACGGTTCCTCCTTCCCTCCCCACTCCAGGATCAGACCTCGAGGCACTTTGTTTCTTTTTTAAAATTGCTATTTGGGAGTCACATTGCAGATCCCTTGGGGCAGGAACACGGGCAGTGAGTCACCTGTGAATGTTTCTTACCTGGAGCTGCTTTTGTCCTGTATCACTTTACACCTACAAAGGCTCCCACCCGTCCTTTGCTAGCCCTCTCTTCCTCCAAGATCCCAGTGCCCAGGTTTCTCCCCTGCCCACCTGATCCAAGTCTTTTTGATACCTCTAAGGATAAAAAAACCTAAGGATTATTTTCCATTTTTAACATTGTGTTCACTAAGGTTCCTGTAATGTTTCCAAACTACTTTTAAACCATGAACTTCCCACAAAATCCTCTTCCATGCCAGCACCCTGCTGTTATAACCCCTGGCTTTCCTCAGGGCTCCCTCCTAATTAACTACAGCCCCAGTAATTGGCTTCTGGAAGCCCAAACACTCACGGTGGGTGGACGAGGCACGGACGTGATGGGCTGAGCGCTGGCGGGGGGATTGGAGGCTGAGGAAGGAGGGGGTGGCTGGGGGATCTCGTTGGGTTTGCTGGGCCCGATCTTCTCCTTGCTGTCATCCTCTGGCACCAGGCCCTTGGCCTTGTGAATGGCTTCAATTTGCTCTTGGAGGGTGATATTGGCCTGAGCAGCCTGTTGTGTGCGGGCCATGCTGCCCGAGTGGCCATCCCAGGTCACCTGAGAGGATAAAACAAATCAGAATAACTCCAATCTGGTCAGACTGCTAAGAAATCCAGGGAGTAGCTTGACAGCAAGAACTCTGAGCATTCACAATACAGGGACCTGTTAAAAAACCCAGTTCCTACTCTACCTTTTCCTCTGGTTTCTGGATTTCCTCTTCACCAATCTTTTTACCAATGGCAGTCTCTTCTACACCGAAGATATCAGTACGGCGCTCTGCCAGCTGCTTCAGGCTGCTTTCAATATCCAAACCTGAGAGAAAAAAAACAGCAATTCTTATCTCAAGAGATATAATCAAATAGATCAAGCCTCTGCTACTGATCTTTCAATTATTTGGTACCTAATAGCTGAGTGCTGTTCTTTTTATGGTCACTTGGAAAGGACCCACAACGAACATTAAAGTCCAACTCCTGGCCCCTTTCTTCTTTTTAAAAAGATCCTGGCCTGCAACAGCTATTTCTGTTTAACTTTATAGAAGGCTTCAATGTACTAATGACAAATGTATTCAATTAATCAGCTCATTAAAGACACCCCAATCAGTTCAGATTGTCCCTGTCAGTGGGGCCTGGGGGCAGAGAGGGGCTGTGCTCACAGCCCTCACCCAGCAAACCGTGTCAATCAATGCTCAGGCTGACCTGGGGCATAGACCTCGTCATCACTCTGCTTCTCCCGGATGGATCTGTCGCGCTGCTCCAGCCACCGCGGATCCAGGAGGCCGATCCTCATGTGCTCCTGCATTTTACTGGCCGGAATTTTCTCTCCAGTGATGGGAGAAACCAGATACTCATCCGGAGCCGGGGCGGGTGGTAATGGTTTTGAGGCTAGGAAAGCAAAACCACAGTGTTGGTGCAGTGCAGAAACAAATGGTTTGTGATTATTCAGGAAGAAATAAAGGGGTTTTTTCCCACTAGATGGATTTACCTTTGGGATCATAATCCTTCCGCACAATGACCTGATCCGGCGTGGGAGGAAGAGGGGGTGGCATCGGGGTTTCTGGAGGAGGAGGAACCTTCTGACCTTCATCTTCATCATCTGAGCCCTTATTTAAAAGAAAACAAAATCATAACCAAGTTCCAGCAGTCAAATACTCACAGACAAGATCTGAGAGGCATAAATCCTACGCAGCGCTGGGAGAACAGATCATGCAGCTTCAAAGCAATGGAGCCATTTTGGCTCTGGACACCTATAGCAGTGGTTCCTTTGGATAACCACGATCCAGAAATTCAGCAGACCCAGAAGAGGAAGCAAATACTCCTCAGCTTCCACATTGCAACAGCCTGGCAAGCAGGGGCTTATGGTTAACCACACTCTTGTTCCCTGTTACCAGAAAAACAGTTTACAGTGGGCAGAGTCTGAAATGAGTCATCTTTCAATGTTCCAGGTTCTGGGCATAAAAAGCCTGAAGAGACTTAATCAGAGAAATATAAAATCCACACCACTGGGTGACAAAATTACTGGATTTCTCTCTTGGCACTTGTATTGTCATGGAAAACATTAAGAAAAACCCATATTCCAGCAGAAGCAGGTTGTTTTGACATTTCATCCGAGGGAAATTTCATTTCCTCAAGAAACTGAAGAACTTCTTACAGTGGGAGTGAAGAGCATCCCAAACCACACAAACTGTGGGGGACAAAAGCAATGCTGATTCCACTGGTCCGTTACCTCATCCATATCCTGCACTTGTGTGTCCTGATCCAGCTGCGCTGGGGGCTCATCTGTTTTCTCCTGCTTTTCATCTTCCTCATCTGACTCCACCTCCATCTCTACCTCCTCACTTTCCCCAAACTTCTCGTAACGCTCTTGGATCAGGATTCGAGCTCCCAACTCTTCCGGAGTGGTGGGAGGAGGGAAATTCCCTACAATGCAGAAAATAGAGCTTCTGTTTCTCTATCTCATTCCTGTGCTCTATAAACAGACAAGAATACCAGTTCCTTGAATGAAAAGCAGTGGCATCAAAATCCCTGGGAGCCAAGGGCTATAGAAGGGAAGGTGAGTCTACACAGACCAACGCCCACACGACACATGAAGTGACTTAGACATGGTGACACTATTAGACAGTGGGACAAGCTCTGCTGTCCAGGTGGAAGTGGAGAAGTGGACACACTAGAGAAAAACAACAACTCTGCAAACTGTCACTGTAAGGCTTTTCCCTTCATCCCTGAAGGATAAAAGGCTGTAAAACCCAGTGTCTGTCTAAAAATGGCACTTCGGGACACGTCCCCTGCTCAAAGGGGACAAAGTTCCATAGAGATTACAATGCTCAACATCAGTACCTTGCTCATTGGGCTGGAAGTCAACTGTTTCCACAACCACAAAGTCATGCCAATCAATCTGGGCATAAGCAACACGTTCCTTCTCCTTCTCCTCCTCCTCCTTCTTCCTTTCTCGCTCCTGGAACTTGGCCCACTCCACTCTGTAATACACCTGCAGGAGCAGACACGGAGCACACGCAGTGTCAGACAGGAACCAGCACAGCCAACTCCCTACGGGTTGCAAATGAAATGAAGAACAGCTGGAGCTGTGCCAGGGCAGGCTCAGGTTGGATCTCAGGCAAAGGTTCTTCCCCCAGAGGCTGGCTGGGCACTGACCAGGCTCCCCAGGGCAGTGGGCACAGCCCAAGGCTGCCAGAGCTCCAGGAGGGTTTGGATGATCCTCTGGGGCACAGGGTGGGATTGTTGGGGTGTCTGTGCAGGGCCAGGAGTTGGACTGGATGATCCAGCTCAGGATATTCCATGATTTTACTTTGTAACCACTTGGAGAGGAAGTTGTGCAGTATCCCTGTGCTGCCAAAAACTACCCCCAATACCAACACTAGCTGGTAGTTTATAAGTCTGAGTCCCCTGTACTCAAGTGACAGCAAGTGACACATCCATTTTATTCTCTGCATATTTGTATTTGCTGCCAGGAAGCCAAAAACATGCAAAGAGAAAAAATTCAAAACATAACCAAAACGCTTCAGCAATTTTGCAGATTTTTCCTGGAATACCTGATCTAGGACTTCCTTGGGATTTTCGGCCTCCTTCTTGAGCTTGAGGAGTAAACCCTTCGGTGGGATCAAGATCTGAAACATATTTTGCACGACAGTTGGTAACAATTCTTTGTGCCAAAGCCTCCTTCAAAGCAATTATTCTCTCTCCACACTGCTAAAAATACCAGCAGACCCCCAAGGCTATGTCCCATTTATTCTACTGCAGCCCTCTCATTACTTACCGCTCATCCCTGCACTTAAAAATACTCACTCGTGGCCTTCCAATTATCCTCTATATTTAAAACCCCACAATTTTTACTTATATTACAATAGTGTGTGGCACATTTAGGTGACACCCCGCTGTGCTCAGCATAATACCCTCTGAAGGGTGCGATTTAAAGGACGGACTTCTCGCCTGGCTGGTTTCAAGGGCTTCAGCAGCCTTCCAAAACCACTCCTGCTGTGGAAGGGATCAACCTGCCAGGACCTGCCTT
The DNA here is from genome assembly GCF_001715985.3 of Manacus vitellinus. Taxonomy (NCBI): domain Eukaryota; kingdom Metazoa; phylum Chordata; class Aves; order Passeriformes; family Pipridae; genus Manacus; species Manacus vitellinus. Next base: position 436,527 of record NW_021940840.1, read on the forward strand.
TGTGTACTGCTCCACCAGCTTGGTGAAGTAGTTGAAGAGGCTGTGCTGGGGGCGAAGGAAATCAAACTGGTAGTTCCTCTGCTCCTTCTGCATGAGCTGAGTGAGGAACTGGCGGCCGTTCCGAGCCACGAACTGCGCCGTGAGCTTCACCACGTCCAGGTCGAAGGCGGAGATGGACGGAGGGTCCGCGATGAACTCGAACTCCGGGGGCGGCTCCTTCGGAACCACCGTCTCCTGGATCACCTGGGCCTGCACCTGCAGAGGGAATGGACACAGCTCAGTGAATTCCTGCAAGGAACCATTCGAAAACACTCAGGAGAACCCATTTTTCCTTCAGCTGCTGCAGGAAAGCGACACCAGTCAAGATATCCTGGCAGCTGCATGGATGAGAAAAATCAGTACCACAGGGTCCATCTGGCCACCTGTATTTATATTATAGAAAAAAGGTTGTTCCAACAGCAAACAAAACTGGAAACCACCAGGACTTCACTTTAACCCTCCAGGATCATCAGAACCACAGTGTTGGCTGTTGGCCATGCCAAGCCTTGGATTCAGTCCATACCCTTTTCCCACCCAGGACATATAAAGGCACAGCTGAACGAGACGAGCAGTGTTTTGTACTCCATCTTTTAAGGGGAACTTGATCCTTCTGGCAGGAAATGCTTCTACAAAACAGTGTGTGCAACAAGCCCAAACTGAACTGCAAGGGATGCCTCTGGCAAGAGACCTAAACACATCCAGCCCAAGTGATCACTAGTGTAAGCACTGTACCAGTCAATACACAGTAATTAAAACGGATCAATTATATATTAGCTTTTTCAAACACAACTCTGAGTTACCAGCACCTGGGGGATCCACATCTGCATCACAACAAAGCCCCAGATGCTCAACTCCAAGCCTCTCACTACTGTCTTTTTGGCAAATGCATAACCAACTCCTCCTTCTTGACTTTCAGGCCTCCTGTTCAACCCCAGGCTGTGCCAACGCCCCTCAGCAGCCAAGTTCTTCACCACAGTGCTGGAAGGAACACTCACCTTCTGTGGGAGCTGCTGCTGGGCACTCTGCTGCTGCTGCATGACCTTGGGGATGGCAGCTGAGGGCTCCTGGGCCTTGCCCTCCTTGAACTCGCTGACCTTGTGCCGGTAGTAGGCATGGTAGGGGTCGTTGGGGTTCAGGAAGTTGAACTTCGGGTTATTTATCTCATTCTGACGAATTCGGGCTTCAAATTCTGGCCCATTTCTGGGGATGAAGAAGAGAAATTGTTAAAATGAATGGGCATCAACTCAAGTGGAAATGTCTCTTTCAGAGTGAGACGTGTTGAGGCATCAGCCCCTCAGCAGAGAGTTTTCTCTGCACGTGGGAGGAGTTTATCCCTCAGGAACTCACACCTAACACAGCAGCCAGCTGGATACACACAACTTAAAGGCATTTGTCCTCCTAATTTTGTCTCTAATGTGAATATTCCTTAAGGTAGTTAAAAACTCACACTCACAAGTGTCCCACAATCTCACCTGGCTGCACACAAAGGCCATTTCCTGGACTGACCGGATGAAGTTCACAAGTTACTTACTAAACTAATTTTATTTGCTCTACTAACAAGTTTTTAAGACTAATTTCAGTTCCAGAAAGATCATATAAGGAAAAAAAACTGGTAACCATGAGGCTGTACAGGGACTGACCACCCTGGAGTGCTACATTTAGGAGAGCCCCAGTCCAGGTGCCATCCACCCCTCCCACCCAAAGCATGAGCTGTTTATTTTAGGGCAGTTTGGGAAAATTCACTGCTGCCACAGTGTGTTTCTCTTCATATTCCCTGGATACCTCCCAGTCTTGTTTAGACACTCCACCTCCTCCTCTTTACAATCCCCAAGGATAAACACAGTCCCTTCCTTATCCTCAGAGGAAGCCAACGCTCCTTGGCAGCATTTGAGAGATGAGTTACACAATAAGTATCTTTGACTAGAGCAGCATTTAGTGATTCTCTTAAACTCACAACAGCCACCACATTTCAGCACTAAAACGCAGCCATGACTCCTCTTGGCTACATCACCAAGGCTTCCCTTTCCAGCTGGGATTTGTTCTCCTCCTCAGATCAATCAGAACAGGCCCTATTACTGGTTATTGCAGCACACACTGCACATTTCAACAAGAATTTTATTCATTTACTACCAGTTTCTCTAGTGCGTCTTACACCTCTTCAGCAGAATTTTGTTGTTTCTTTTCCAGTCTCACTGGTCCAGACTCAAACCTTACAATCCTTCACATAAAACCACAGGACTGTGACCTGTTTCAGCTCCTGGAGCTGCCCTGAAGAGGAGAAGAATGAAAATCCCTGGAATCACCAGATCAGTGTCATTTACCTGGCTACAAAGCTGGCAGTCTTGTCCACAATATTCCTGACCTCTGGAGGAGGGTAAATAATTCCCACCACGGGCTTGGCTGGTGCTGCTTCCTCTTTAGGCTCCTCTTCTGGCTGTAATAAAAATTATTTCATTACAAAAGGTGAAGGGGTGTCAGAATTAGGCATTCCAAACAGCAATCCCAAGGGAACACGGGGCCATTTATCCATCCTCCTCCTCAGCCTCCCAGGCACTGAATTCTTCCTGACACAAGATCTGGCTGAACAGCCCGAATCATCCATCCTACTAATTAATTCCTTGGTTTTTAAGGGTGGGAGACATGTGTCTGCCTGTCAGGGACACCCACTGCAGGGACAGGGACAGGAGGACAACAAGGGAGGCCCCCCATGGAAATCAAAACAATTCCTCAGGGCATTTTTACCATCTCAGCCTCAACCCTGAGTAGCTTAGCAAATATTTAAAGGGGCTCTAATAACACGTCCTGGAATATCTCAGCATTCCTAACCAGGTGTGGAAGTTCTGAATATTCCTAGAGGTGTGTGGGACTACAAGGAAGTAAAACCCGAGTGATTAAGTCCACGTTAAATAAAACACAGTTTTTAATCCTACTGTGGTTGCATCAGAAGCAGTTTCATAGAGAAAAGCTCTGCAGGGTGTTTTTCTCACTGATATTACAGGAGGATCCAAACTAAAATCCCAGAACCCTCCCTGTGGATGGCTTTCTATTCCAGTAAAACCAGAGGCTGCAGGATACTAAAGAATGTTGCTCCTTTCCTCACCAAGCAGCTTTCCAAGAAAAGCTGTTATAAGTCAGGACAGGTCTATGGGAAACTTTTATAATCCTAACAGGGACAGTCAGGGAAAACTTAAAATCCCAGTAAAGCTCCCAGTTCTGCCAAATCTATGGGGACTCCAAGGGGAAAAACAATCCCAAGTCAAACTGATCCCTGGGAGTATCCAGGGCCAGGCTGGATGGGGCTTGGAGCAACCTGGGATAGCAGAAGGTGTCCCTGCCCATGGCAGGGGGTGGGACTGGATGGGCCTTAAGGTCCTTTCCCACTCAAACCATTCCATGATTCCATGAAATATGACCTTTATAAAAGTGTTTAAAGAGAAGGGTACCATGAATATTTTTAGTTTTCATTCCCACTCCCCCAGAACATGATCCTGAGGAGCTGAAGGATCAGGCAGCACCACACTTGAGATGCTGAGTTGCCTTGGTAACGTCTGTGCATGAAACTCACGGGGTTTTTTTGGGGGGAAGCCACAATTTTCCTCCTAAATGTGTTAATACACCCAATCACCCAAGGTTTTCAGTGGGATCAGCTCCCTCTCCATCTCCACAAGGGCTGATGCTGCTGTGTGAGGGTCGGGACAGCAGCTCCAGCTGCATGGGAGCTGTATTCCCATTTCAGGAAAGGTGGGAAGAATATGAATAAGGACAAGACAGAAAGGATCCAGGAGACTACTGGGACACACAGGAATGCCATGCTCCCTTGGACATTTAATCCTTCCATGGGCTGCTCCCAGAGCTCCCGGTGACCCTCCACACCCATCACAATCACAGCCCTGGGGCACTGCCAGGAGAGGGCTCAGCACCCACCCAGCTCAGCAGGATGGAGCTGCCTAGTGAGGAATCCTGGAATGCTTTGGGTTGGAAGGGACTTTAAAGCCCATCTCATCCACCTCCTGCCATGGGCAGGGACACCTTCCACTAGTCCAGGTTGCTCCAAGCCCCGTCCAAACTGGTCTTGGGCACTGTCAGGGATGAAGCAGCCACAGCTTCTCTGGGCAACCTGGGCCAGGGCCTCCCCACCCTCACAGGGAAAGATTCCTTTCCAGTACCCAATCTAACCCTGCCCTCTGGCAGTGGGAAGCCATTCCCTGTGTCCTGTCCCTCCATCCCTTGTCCCCAGTCCCTCTCCAGCTCTCCTGGAGCCCCTTTAGGCCCTGCAAGGGGCTCTCAGCTCTCCCT
>NW_021940840.1:441615-450444 GCF_001715985.3 Manacus vitellinus
AGCAGGCGCGTACCACTGCGGGGCGGGGGGGAGGTTACCATGGCAACAGGGCCGGGACGCCGCGGCCTAGCCCGGCCCGGCCCCTCCTCTCCGCCGTTCACCCTGTTCCCTCCCGGTTTCCTCTGCTTTCCCCGCCCTCCTGGAGCCCCCCGGGCCCGGTAACACCGTGCCAGTCGCTTTCCAGCGGGCTGTCCCGGTAGAGCGTTCCCTCTATCGCACACCCGGTGACCCCTCAGCACCCTGGCCTGGTGGCCCCGTGGTTCCCAGCCCGTGTCCCACCGCCCACCATGGCGCACCTGCTGGGCCACCGCGGCTGCATGGAGAGCCTGCGGGCCGACCTGCAGGACCTGCAGGCTGCCATTGCCGACGTGACCTCCCGGGCCGGCGCCGTGCGCTTCCCGTCATGGAAGTTCCCTGACAAGGTGTCCTGCGACCTGGACGTGTCGCTGCTGCTGCAGCAGTACAGGCACAGCGAGAGCGAGCCCGAGTTCAGCCAGCACTCACACGTGGTGCTGCTGGAGCTGCTCATAGACAGGTGAGACAGCCCTGAGCACCCCAGAGGGAAGGGGGGTGTGGGTACCAACCTGCTGAGCTCAGCCGAGTCCTGGGGCCAGCTTTGGGCACCTCGGTACAAGGACATAAAGCTGTGTCCAAAGGAGGGCTGGGAGGATGGTGAAGGGCCTTGAGGAGAAACTGAGGGCACTTGGCTTGTTCAGCTGGAGGAGACTGAGGTTTAAAAGATGAGCCATTCCCTCACAGCTACTGGCCCTAAAAATTAGGATTGGTGTCCCAAAACTTTAGAGAGAGCCTAATCCCAGCCAGTGTGCACAGCCTGACTTTGATCCCACCAAATGCTGCTCCATGGAGTGATCTCGGCCTCGGGGGGAAGGTCTCTGGAGCACCGATCCCACCCTCCTGCGCCACACTGGCTTTGTGCAGGGGATGGGGAGGGGGCCAACAACCTCTCCCAGCTCCCATTTCTGATCCCTGTGGCTCCAAGGCGTGTTCTCCTGCCGGGACAGGCTCCTGCTGCTGCTGCAGAGCTTCACGGGCTATGCAGAGATGGTGCTGTGCGGGCGCGCGGTGCCGCCGGCGCGGGGCCCGGGGCCCTGCATGTCCGCGGGGCTCACGGCCAGGAGGTTCTGGAGCACCATGCTGAGACTGGGGGCCTTCTGCCAGCAGCTCCAGCAGCAGGTGAGACATCTGGGGTCACCCCCCCGGGATTTGGACCATGGTCCTTCTCTGGGACACCCTGTGCTCCAACCCTTTGAGTGCTGACCTGTGTGTCACATCTGTCCCACACTGTGCCCTCCCCGCCTGAGTCCCTTCCCTCCCCTACTCCCAGCCGTGCTGCTGGATCCATCCTCCACCAGGATCTCGGGATGGGTGAGCTTGGCTGCCTCTGTAGCTTGGAAAATATTCTCCTCCTGCCAAAATGCTGCAGTTCAGCCACCCCCACTGAGGGGCTGAGCTGCTTCAAATCAGTGAAATAACTGGGGGTAAAAACACCATCCAAAATACCTCCTCTGCATTTTATTTTCCAAAAAAAGTTCTTTCTTGTGGAGAAGTCTCACAATAATCCATGTGGCATACCCAGGAGACAGCACGGGGGGTGGGAAAGAAGGGATGGTCACAAGAAGGGGAGGTGGGGAGCAGCTTCTGCTGCTGAGGCTGCCCCTTGGTCACTGTCCCTTGGCTGCACTGCTGTCCCATTCCCACAGCTCACACCTCAGATTTGGGCTCTTATGGATCGTTTCCAGTTCGATCTGGGCACCGGTCCTGTTCTGTGCTCTCTCCCTCAGGACAAGGATTGCAGGAAGGAGATCCCCACACAGCAATCTCCTCCTCACTCTCTGGGCAATTCGGGCAGCTCTCAGCCCAGGGCTGGCCCCAGCCTGGCCCAGGGCACCCGCAGTGTCCCCACACAGACCTCGGGGTGCCCCCTGGGCTCCTGTGACAGCTGCTCCAGCGCCCAGGCCAGCCTGCGGGAGGTGGGCAGAGCCATCACCAGCCTCTGCCAGAGCCAGAACATCCCCTCGGCCCTCAGCAAATTCCAGGGGGTGCTGGAGGACAGCACGGGGAGAAGGAGCCTCTCTGCGACAGAGCTGAGCTACTGGGCCGCAGAGCAGAGCAAGGATCTCTCCCGGATCAACAAACACCTCCAGGAGCTGCTGCAGCAGCTGAACCCGGTGAAGGCTGAGCTGGAAGAGGTGGGGAAACAGAAGGAGGAGCTGAGGAAGCAGGTGGAGGACTTTTCCCGGAAGCTGCAAGTGGAGAGGGAGACCCAAGTGCAGCAGCAGAGGAAGGCAGAGCAGAGCCTGAAAGCCAAGGACAAGGAGCATTTGGAGGCTGTGGCCAGGCTGGAGCAGGATAAGGATGATCTAAGGAGAGGTACAGAGCTGTTCCCAGCATTCCCTCCCAGGCCTGGGGGTATGTGCAGGAGAAGCACAGAGTTCATGGGCAAATTTGGGCCCCACCACCAGGAGCAGGGCTTTTGCCATAGATTTTTGTAGGTGCTGGGGGATTTTCCCTGCTGTGAGGATAATCCCAGGCAGCAGGAGCTGGTTGTCCATGTCCTGTCACTGCCTCCTCCCTGCTGCAGCACAACACAATCACTGGATGAAAAAACTTTGGTGGGCCTGTTTTCTGCTTCACTTTAGTTTTTTTGAGGAGCTGATTAATTGGAGGGGTTCTTTATGCTGATTTAGGAGCAGCTCTGCTGGAGGGGCGACTCTCCACCCTGAAGGAGGAGCTGGAGGTGAAGCAGGCAGCTCTGCAGGAGCTCGGTGAGGACCCCCAGGGTCACCCAGCATGCACATTTCCCCCACCCTTGTCCCTCTTATGGTATTTCACACCCACGTAGCCCCCAGTGCACCGAGATGAGGCTGTAGAGCTGGTAGGGATGGGCAGAGGAAGGACCTCCTTCACAGCAGCGCCCAACATCACCCAGTGCAGAATGGGCTGCTGCTAGTGGAGATTTGGGGGGTCACAACTGTCCTGTCAGACCTTCCCCCCATTGCCAGGACCTGTGCAGGGCATTGGGGGCCCCTAAATCATAGAATCATGGAATGCTTTGGGTCAGAAGGACCTTAAAGCCCATTCAGATGCACCCCCTGCCACGGGCAGGGACACCTCCCACCAGCCCAGGTTGCTCCAAGCCCCGTCCAACCTGGCCTTGGACACTTCCAGGGATCCAGGGGCAGCCACAGCTTCTCTGGGCAACCTGGGCCAGGGCCTCCCCACCCTCACAGGGAACAATTCCTTCCCAATATCCCATCTCTCCCTGCCCTCTGGCAGTGGGAAGCCATTCCCCCTTGTCCTGTCCCTCCATCCCTTGTCCCCAGTCCCTCTCCAGCTCTCCTGGAGCCCCTTTAGGCCCTGGAAGAGGCTCTAAGCTCTCCCTGGAGCTTTCTCTCCTCCAGGTGAACCCCCCCAGCTCTCCCAGCCTGGCTCCAGAGCAGAGGGGCTCCAGCCCTGGCAGCATCTTTGTGGACCTTCCACTTGTTCCCCCCCCGCCCAGCCTGGGCCACAGCCGCTGTGTCTCCCCAGAGCTCACCAAGACCACCTTGGTGGAGGAGATGAGGACCACCATGGTGGCCCGGAGCCAGATGCTGGAGCTGGAGGAGAAGGTGCAGATGCTCACAGGCCAGCGGGACAGCCTGGAGCAGGAGCTGAGTGCCACCAGCTTGGAGCTGGAGAAGGAGAAGGTCCGAGTGCAGAGTGTGCTGCTGCACGAGGAGGTACGGCCGGCCCGGAGCTGCCCCCGGTGTCAGGGAGGGGGGAGCGGGTGCCACAGCCCCACACAACCTCACCCACCCCCACAGTCCCTGCAGGCCAAGCAGAAGCTCCTGCTGCAGCAGCTTGACAGGCTGGACCGGGAGCGGGAGGAGCTGCAGAACAGCCTGGAAGAGGCCAAGGAGGACAAGGCCCGGCTGGAGGAGCAGCTGGAGCAGAGCCGGGAGCAGAGCGGGAAACAGCTCCAGGCACAGCAGGTGAGAGCTGGTACCAAGGTGTGGGACACAGCTGTGCCACGGGCGTGTCCAGAGCCACACGGTGCCCTGACCCACACCCACAGCCAGAGCTTTCCAGGAGGGGCACTCTGGGTGACATGGTGACATTGCCACATGGTCATCCCTGCCAGGACTCTCCCTGAGCCTCTGGCAGACAGGTCTCCACTGATTTTTCCCACACCCAAGGCAGCAGAAAGGGACACCTCAGGCTGCTCCCACATCTCCAGTGTGCCCATTCCTAGACATATTCAGTGCTGCTGCTTTCAGGTCACACAGGGACCTTAGAGCCAAGCCCCTGCACATTATTCCTGTCCCTTTCTCAACTTCATGGGACAACCTTATCACATGAGGAAAGGGAGGGAGCTTTCCATGGAGGTCTGAGTGCTCCCATGGGATTCCTCATCCTGCAAACCTCCCCTCCTCCCCACTGTGCCACGCAGGAGCTGCTGGACACGCTGCAGCAGGAGAAGCTGGCCCTGGAGCAATCCATCCTGGAGCTGCAGACAAACACGTCCCGGCTGGAGGAGCAGGCGCAGGAGCTGAGGGAGCGGGAGAGGCTCCTGGTGTTCTTCCCTGAGCTCCATGTCCCCACTGAGGCGCAGTTTGAGAGTAAGGGAGTAGCAACACCCTGGGCTAGTGCCTTTGGGGTCTCCCAGGGGATCCTGCTGGCCCCAGACACACCATTTGTCCCACTGATATCCAGGAAGAGCTCAGGCCCTGGGCTGTGCTAAGCTGTGACCGTCCCAACGTGCTTCCCTATGTGGGTGCCATGCATCCCACCTCCAGGCCAGGAATTACAGCAGGAGCAGGACATGGCAGAGCTACATTTGCCTGCAGAGTTTGGGGTCCCAGCTGCCACCTCCCAGGCTGGCCTGTGCTCCCAGGCTGGGGCAGGCTCCTTTCCTTGGCAGGCAGGAGGGATGCCCACACCTCTGAGCAGGCTGAGCTCCGCTGGATTTTGCCTGCAGGCACTGGGAACTTGACGGAGGACATGGAGAATCAGCTCCAGGCCAACAGCATCCGGATCGGGGTGCTGGAGCGGGAGAACGCGCGGCTGGGCGCTGTGCTGGCCAAGGTGAAGGCAGCTGCCCAGCAGGGCGTGCTCAAGGTGAGCTGGGGCCATGGGGCAGAGGGGGGTGGGTGCTGTGCACCCCAAAACCACCCCATGGCCCCCAGACATCCTCTGGGGACCGCAGGAGGGCCAGGCTGGGATCCTCCTGCTGCTGGGAGGTCACTCAGCCCTGAGGTGCCCAGGGCCGGTTCCAGCAGTGACACCTCCAGGCCAGAGGCTGAGGGCTGTCACTGGAGCTGAATGCTGGGGAGATGTGGAATTTCACCCCCTCTTCTCTTCCCTGCCTCAGCTAATCCCACAGGCCCAGCTGGGGTCCCAGCTCCAAGGGAAGGCCAGCGGGCAGGACACAGGGTGAGTAGGAGCCCAGAGAAAGGGGCTGGGAGTTTCTCTGTTCTTCGTCTTCTCTAACTGCTCCCACCACTGCAGGTGGCCCAGCAGGGGAGGCAGCAGCGACAGCAGAGACAGCAGGGACAGCAGAGGGATGCCGGGATGCATGGACAAGGCCTGGCATCGAGTTCCCAGCAGCCAGCACTCCAAGGTGCTCCGGGCAGGGCCCACATTCCAGGCCAGACCCAGCCTGTCGCTCCCAGTGGGACGCCTGGGGCTCGACCCCCCCTTGCACCACACGGGGACCCACCACAAATAAACACTGATGAGCTGATCTTCTAACAGGGAAATGAACTGTTCCAGGAGCAGCCACCTGCCCTGCCCAGGGGGATCTTGTTACCAGGTCTTTGTGCGTCAGGAATGCACATTCCCTTGGGAAACCCGGGCTCTGCCTGTTCCTTGTGGAGCTGCTCCAGGGACGTTCCTGGGCGCTGGAGCTCAGTCACCCTTGGCTACACTGCTGTTGGAGGCCCCAGCACAGCCCTGCCCGTGCCAATGCCTGGGCACTGTGTGTGTTAGTTCCTGCCAGGAACCATTCCCAAGAGGGGACTGAGATGTGGCCACCCTTGGAAGAGGAAGGCAGAGCTGGGCTGGGCTGAAGGAATCCCAGCTGCTCTTGGCCCACCAGCACAGCCACAGCTTGGAAAAGTCATTCCTCACTCCATGAGCACCCAGAGGGGCTGGGGACTACCGAGGCACTGGCACAGGCTGGCCGTGACCTCCCAGCTGCCCCATGAGCCCCACACAAGCCACACAGCCAGTCTTTGCTCTGTGTTTAATAGGGATGGACATGTGCCACGTTGCAGCCTGTGGGGCAGGAGCCAGGCAGGGCTCATGGCATGTCCCCACTCACATGTTGGGTGAGAGGAGCCCAGTGGTGGCTCTGCAGCGACTCGTGCCATCCTTTCTAATAAGTTACTATAAATAAAGCATCCTTGCCCCCTGCCCTCCCACAGCAGGGCCATGGGTCACCCCGCAGTCCTGCCAGCCCCAGCCCTGGCAGGTCTGTACCCCACCTCCCCAAGGGGCTGGTGCCACAGCCGGGCTCTGCCCACCCTGCCATGGCCACCAGCAAATAGACAAAAAACCCAAGACTTAGAAAAATTCCCATGAGCAGGGCAAGGGTGGCAGGGTCAGGACTCTCCCTGCCCCCAGCTCCCACCCTGTTACACCCATGGGTGCCCCCGTAGCTTCCCTATCCGGCACTGCCCATCTGGACCTCCCACCCCTCTACTCACACCCATCAGAGAGCCCCGAGTCCTTCCCTCTGGTGTCTGGGCGCTGTGGTGGCACAGCCACACTGACCCAGCTCTGGCAGCAGGTGCCACTCACTGGGCACCCCCTGTCCCCTCCCTCTCCCCGGAGTGGCCGTGGGTCTGTCCCTGGAGTGTCCTCAGGCCCGCTAGCTGTCCGTGCAGCAGTTCCCTGCAAGGGAGAACGGTGGAGAGCCATGGCACAGGGAGCCTGGAGGGCTCTCAGTGCTCCCCAGCCCACGCCCCGGGGTGACCAAGGGGTCCTGGCTAGGTGCCATGGCAGTTCTCACCCAGGATGTTGCGCTTGCAGAGGGGGCAGGTCTGCTGCAGCAGGAGCCAGGGATCCACACAGTCCCGGTGGAACTCGTGGGAGCAGGGCAGCACCCGCAGCCACTGCCGGCAGGGAAGGGAGGGCACACGTGAATGGACCCAGCAGGGACACAGCTGGACCCTGACAGGGACACAGCTGGACCCGGCAGGGACACCTCATCCCAGGGTGGCACCAGCACCAGTGCCCCCAGGGCAGGCTCCAGGCCCCCAGTCCCACCTGGCTCTTGTGGAACTGGTCCAAGCACACAGCACAGCTATCGATCTCACAGGCCCGGCTCCGCGGCGGTTTCCCAGGGTGGTACCGCCGGGTTTTCAGCGCCAACAGCCGCCGCCGAATGTGCTGCTTCAGGTCCAGCTGCAAGGGCAGAGCCAGGGGTCAGGGGCAGAGCCAGGGGTCAGGGGCAGAGCCAGGGGGCAGGGGCAGGTCTGCGTGCCACTGCCCCAGGCACAGGGCACAGCGGGGACGATCCCACCTCAGCATCCCGCTCTGACAGGTCCTGCCGCGACTGGCGTTGTGCCTGCACCATGACCCCGGTGCAGAGCAGCAGGGCAATCAGCAGGATGGTGTTCCACAGCTGCTGCAGGTACTTCTGTGGGAATGGCACGGCAGGGGGGTTAAGCTGGAGACCTCCCCCTGCTCCCGGCCCCACCAGGACCCCCCCGGTGCCGTACCTGGACCTGCGAGCTGCTCTCCCCGGGGCAGATGACCCCCTGCCACTCCCCGTAGAGGCCCCCTCGGGACAGGCCACACGTGGACCACAGGGTGAGGGTCACCCCCTGCAAGGCAGGACACGGCATTGCTGATGGCCACGGCAGCGTCCGGTGACAGGAGCACACGTGTTCCGGGAGGAGGAACGGTGGCACTGCCACCTGCCCCGCTCCCACGGGGACACTGGAACACTGTGGGGCTGGGCACTGCGCCCTGCAGCTGCTCCCTGTGCATCGGGCAAGTTTGGCTGGGCATAGCCATGCCCTGCCCTCCCACTGGGAGAGAGGAGGAGGAGGAAGGACCTACATACCAGGTTCTCCAGCAGCACCGCCTGGTATGTGATCTTTGCTGTGGCCCGGAGCCCACTGTGAGCAAAAAGGAGTGTCAGTTCCATGGGCACAGCGGGATCTGGGCACAGACCGCAATGCCAGGGAGCAACCCCTTCCCAGATGGGACCAGGGGAAACAGAGGAACACACAGGAGGTAACAGCGAGACACTCCCTCCCCAACCATGCCCAGCCCTCAGTGACCCTGCCCAGGGCTCTTCCTCCCAGTCCTGTGCCTCAGTTTCCTCATCCATGACTCCAAGGCAGCAATCCCAATGTCCCACATGTCAGGATGACTGAGGGGGTCCCACTGCTGCAGCTGGTGAGGACAAACACCCCCAGAAGTGTTGGGGGATGCCAGTGCCATGCCGAGAACCAGCCAGGCTGGATAATTTGTACCGAGAGTCCTAAAGCTCTCGGCTGAGGCCACTGTCACCCCTGCTGCCATATGAGGACCCATGGAAGGGCTCCAGCCCTGGGGAAGGGCTGGATCTGACCCAAACCCCCACTGGAAACACGTGTCTCAGCCTGGCACGGCGCAGGCAACACCAGCCCAGCAAACGTGACACGCTGGGTAAGAGATCCCCAGGGCAGCCCCTGGGGATCGCAGATGGGTGGGGGACCAGGCAGGGACAAGGCAGGGACCAGGCAGGGATAGGGAAGGGACCAGGCAGGGATAAGGCAGAGACCAGGCAGGGATAGGGAAGGGACCAGGCAGGGATAGGGCAGGGATAAGGCAGGG
>NW_021940840.1:454233-455332 GCF_001715985.3 Manacus vitellinus
TGGGACCCAGCTCTGGGTGCCGTGGGACGGGTCTGGGCGTGTCCCCGTGTCCCCCGTGTCCCTGGTGTGTCGTAACTGCGGGGGTTTAATCACAGGCTGGGCACGGTTCCCCTCCCACGGCCGAACAGGAGCCGGTTTAACCACACGAAACACTCCGATTGCGACGGGCCAGCTGTGCCATAAACAACATCCATGGGCACGGCCGGCCTGGGAACCGGTGTGGAGGACTGCGTGGGTTTGGGGAGGGACACCAAAACAGGGCCTGGGAGGTGGCTGCTGCCAGAGCTGCCCCACAGAGGGGACACATGAGGGACATGCATGGGGTGTGAATGGCTCTGGGGAGCATCCAGAGGTTTGTGGGATATGGATGGCTTCCTGTGGTTCCAGGGGGCATGGATGGCTCCATGGGACATCCATGGCTCCATGGGACATGCACAGACCTAAGGGACACATATGACTCCATGGCACATGTCCTTGGGACATGTCCTTGGGACATGCACAGCTCCATGTGGTTCCATGAGACATCCACAGGTCTGTGGGGGACACATGGCTCTGTGGGGACAGCCCCAGGGGACATGTTTCATGGGACAGGGATGCTTCCATGGGATATCCTTGGACATATATGACTTCATTGGACATCCATGGGACATTCACAGCTCCATGGGACACATATGGCTCCACTGGACATGCAGCGCTCCATGGGACATCCATGTGTCCGTGGGGGACATGGGGGTCCATGGGACATCCACAGCTCCACGAGACATGCACAGCCTCATTGGAGGGGACAATGGGGACAGGAGAACCTTCCCCTGCTCTGGACCCTGACCAGAGTGGCTGTGATTGCCAGGGGCTGTGGCACCTGCAGAGACCTCTTCTCCTGGCCAGGCCCCCCTTCCTGGCTGGGGTCCCCCCTCGGGGAGGTCCCCTCTCCCTGGGGACCCAGGAACTGGCAGTGGGAGGGTGACCCCCATGTCCGTGGTGCCTCTGCCCCCAATTCCCTGTCCTCCAGTCAGTGCCTGAGCCCTCCCTCTGTCCCCTGTCCCCATCTCCCATCTCTGTCCCCATCCCCTCTCCCTGGCACACCCTGCCCCAGTCCCTG
>NW_021940840.1:456519-462342 GCF_001715985.3 Manacus vitellinus
CACCCCTACTCCCGGTCCTGGGGGGCTCCGCACCCCAATCCCACCGGCATCACTCCCACTCCCGGCCCCGGGGGACTTCCGCTCCTCCAGCTCCTCCATCCCGGATCCCAAACCCACAGGCATCATCACTGCGCTGGACCCGGGGAGTTCCTATCGCCCCCAGACCCCAAACCCGGCAGGAGGGCTCCCACTGCCTCCACTCCCCATCCCAGACCCCAACCCCCCGGGCTGAGCCCCACCATGGTGCTGCCCACCAGGGGCTCCCGGGTGGGTCCTGGGGATCCCGCTGGCTTGGACCATCCCGCTGGTGACCCCCCGGCCTTCTCCCATCCTTCCCACGGGACTGGGGAACCTCCTGCCTCACCACAGCACCCCTGGCACTGGGGTTTCCTGTCACCTCTGTCCCACCCTGGACCCCAAACCCACAGGCTGAGCCTCTCGTGGTGCTGCCCAGTGGGGACACCTGGGTGACCCCCTGGACTGGGCACTGCCGAGCCCCATTTCCCTCTCCCACCCTTCCCGTGGGACTGGGGAACCTCCTACCCTGCTGCAGAGTTCGGGGGACCAGGAACTAGTGACTGTCACCCACCTCTGCCAGCCCCTCTTGGGGTGCCAGCTTTTATTGGGGTTCACTGTACCCCAACCACAAAGGCATCCCTGAGCCTTTATCTTATCGCTGCCTTTCGGACCCAGCCAAACTCCACGGGCGGGCGATGACCCCGCTGGGTGCCAGGATGGGGGGCAGGGGCAGGCGTGGGGCACAGAGCCCAAACTGTGCCCAGTGCCAGCCATGCCCCAGCAGGAGAGGGAGGCGAGTGGCCAAACCCGTCTGTCGGCCAGCAGGGTGAAGGAGCTAATCCCGGGTTTAATTACCCCTAAATTCAGCAGGAGATAAGCTAATCAGGCTCATTAAGGGAAGGGCCTCGGCTGGTACAGAGATTTGGGCCGCAGCCTGGCCTGGGTGAGCGGGGCCACATGGGAAAGGGATCCCAGATCCCCCAACCCCCCCCAGTCCTGCACCCCAACACCCTCCTGCCTGCACCAGGGGGCTGTGACCCACTGCGGGGTCGCTGGAGCAGGGGGATGCACAGTGACTGACTCCATCCCAAAGGATGTCACTGGAGGAGACCGGTTAGCCTGGCTCCCGTGGGTGGTGACAGCCCACACTCACACCCTTGTGCAAGGGCTTGGGACACCCAGTGCCTGGGGACACCTGGTGCTGGTGGCCAGCCTGGGGACAGTCCCCTGCCAGGAGGTGACCGGTGATCCCGGCTGCATGTGGCACCAGGGACAGGGCACGGCGTGACCCTTCCCTGGGAACGTCCCAGTCTTGGCTGAGGGTTTTTTGGGGTGAAAAGAAGGGGACAAACCTCCAGCCTTGGGCTTTCTGGGGAGGGATCAGCGACCCCTTCACCAACTGTCCCTCTTGTCCCTGCAGTTCCGGGAGAAGCTGCAGGACGTGCTGCCCTCCCTGCCTGCTCAGGACGACTATTTCCTTCTGAAATGGCTCCGAGGTAACCCCAAAGTGTGGGGCATCCCTGGGGGGGGGCTGGGAGACTCCCGGGGGTCCTGCGGGGGGCTGATCTCTGAGCTCTCTGCTCTCTTGCAGCGCGCTGCTTCGACCTGCCCAAGGCGGAGGCGATGCTCCGCAAGGTGAGAGGGGCACCCCGCTTTTGGGGTGTCCTCAGGCTGTCCCCTGGCACGGGACATACCTGGCATGGGAGAGTGCACCCCAGGCCATCAGCCCAACCCCTCTCTCCCAAGGGTGACGTGCCCATGGGGTGGACCCCATCCCATGGGGTCCCCAAACCTCACCCCAGCTCACTCTGCCCCCCCCAGCACCTCGAGGTCCGCAAGCGCATGGACGCCGAAAACATCATCGCCTGGGAGGCACCTGAGGTGGGTGTCCCTGGCCCCCGGGGCGTGGCCCTGGAGGGGACTGTCCCCCTGAGCCCCCCCAGGGGTGTGCAGTGCCCTGAGCCCCCCGTGCTCCCGCAGGTGATCCGCAAGTACATGTCTGGGGGGATGTGTGGCTACGACCGCGAGGGCAGCCCGGTGTGCTACGAGATCATCGGGCCGCTGGACGCCAAGGGGCTGCTCTTCTCTGCCTCCAAGCAGGACCTGCTCAAGAACAAGTTCCGGGACTGCGAGGTGCTGCGGCACGAGTGTGAGCAGCAGACCCAAAAGGTGGGCACCTGCCTGTGCCCTGCTGGCCACAAAGGCCCTGTGCCCACCAGCCCCATGGGACCATGGCCCTGCCAGCCCCATAGTCCACATCTGGTTCGTCCCTCCCAGCCAGCATCCTCCCCAGCACTACAGGTCCATGTCCTATCCCACATAAGTCCACATCTGGTCCATCCCTACCACCCAATAACCTCCCCGGCCCCACTTGTCCATCCCTGGTCCATCCCCATCAGCCCATGTCCTGTCCATTTCCACCACCCAATGTTCTCCCCAGCCCCATACATCCATCTCTGATCCATCCCTACCAGCCAATGCCCTCATCCGCCAGCTCTATTAGCCCATGTCCAGTCCATATCCATCAGTCCATATCCCTGCCAGCCCCACGAGTCTGTGTTCTGTCCATCTCCCCCATCCAAGGTCCTCCCTAGCCCTATAGGTCCTATAGATCCAGGATCCCCTGTCCATCCCCCTCAGTCCATGTTCCTGCCAGCCTTACAAGTCCACATCACCCAATGTCCTCTCCAGACCGATATGTCCATCTCTGGTCCATCCCCATCATCCAATGTCCTTGACAGCCCTATATATTCTGTAGGTCCATGTCCTGTCCATCCCCCTCAGCCTGTGTCCCTGCCAGCCCATGTCCTGTCCATCTCCACCACCCAATGTCCTCCACAGCTCTACAAGTCCACATCCTGTCCAACCCTACCAGCCATTATCCTCCACAGCCCTATAGGTCCTCAGGGTCCATGTCCATCCCCAAAACCCAATGTCCTCATGCATCTATCTCTGGTCCATACCTACCAGCCAATGTCCTCACTCACCAGCCCTATAGGTCATTCCATCCACCTCGGCCCCACAAGTCCATGTCCTGTCCACTCCACTATGGACCATGTCCCTGCCAACCTCATATGTCCATCTCTGGTCCATCCCCACAACTCAATGTCCTGCCCAGCCCCATATATCCATGTCCTATCTATCCTCACAAGCTCCTGACCCCCAGCCCATGTCCCTGTCCCAGCTGGGACCCCCAGGTCCCGTGATGCCCCTTGTCCACACACCAACACTTGAGGGGAGGCTGTGGCTGGAGGGGACCAGCCTGTCAGGGACCACCCCATCCCTGAACCCCCTTGCCTAATTCCCCCCATCCTCCTGCCCCAGCTGGGCAAGAAGGTGGAGATGGTGATGATGATCTACGACTGCGAGGGCCTGGGCCTGAAGCACCTCTGGAAACCAGCCGTGGAGGCGTACGGGGAGGTGAGGGGCTCCTGCCCATCCCACTGCCCTGGGGGACCACAGGGATCCAGGCTGAGCCCTGGCCCTGGGGATGATGCAGGAGCAGGTCCCTGCGGTGCCCTGCAGCCCCCAGCATTTTGGGGTGAGGGTCCTGGTGGCTGCATGGGATGGGTGACCTGAGCTACCCCCTCCTGCAGCTCCTGTCCATGTTCGAGGAGAACTTCCCGGAGTCCCTCAAGCGCCTGTTTATTGTGAAGGGTGAGTTCAGCCCCGGGGCCCTGCTCCCCCTGTCCGGGTGCTGACACCCCTCTAACACCCTTCACCACCCCCAGCCCCCAAGATCTTCCCCGTGGCCTACAACCTGGTCAAGCACTTCCTGAGCGAGGACACGCGCAAGAAGGTCGTGGTGCTGGGATGTGAGTCCTGACCCCCCTCAGAGCATCCAAAACAGGGGTGACACTGCTGTCATCTCACCCAGGGGGATACCCCAACCCCGGGGGGCTCCCCAGCTGGGCTGGGGCTCACAGCCCCCCCAAACCCACTGTCACCCCCCAGCCAACTGGAAGGAGGTCCTGCAGAAGTACATCGACCCTGACCAGATCCCAGTGGAGTACGGGGGCACCATGACGGACCCTGACGGGGACCCCAAGTGCTCCAGCAAGGTAGGAGAGGCTCCTGCTGAATTACTTAGGGGCGCCAGGTGGTTCCCCCATGCCCACATCCTCCATCCCCTCCCAGATCAACTACGGGGGGGACGTGCCGCAGAGCTACTACGTGCGGGACCAGCTGGCACAGCAGTACGAGCACTCGGTGGTGGTCAACCGGGGGTCGTCCCACCAGGTGGAGTACGAGATCCTCTTCCCCGGCTGCGTGCTCAGGTGAGCAGGGCTCCGTGCCGCGGGGCGGGGAGGGGGTGTCACCCTGGCGGTGCCCCCAGCCCACCGCAGGCCCCCCGTGCCCGGCGCAGGTGGCAGTTCCGCTCGGAGGGCGCCGACGTGGGTTTCGGGGTGTACATGAAGACCAAGATCGGGGAGCGGCAGCGGGCGGGCGACATGACCGAGGTGCTCCCCAACCAGCGCTACAACGCCCACATGGTGCCTGAGGACGGCTCCCTCACCTGCTCCACGCCCGGCATCTGTGAGTGACCCCGGCCCCGGGGTGCTCCCCGCGCCCCTGACCCTCGGCGGTTCTTCCCCCGTGGCCCTGACTCCCGGGGTGCTGCGGGGGACCCCCGGGGTGTTCCCCCCATGTCCCTGATCCCCCAGGGTGCTCCCCCCGTGTTCCTGACCCTCGGGGGTGCTGGGGGGAACCACCGAGGTGCTCTCCATGTCCCTGGCCCTTGAGGGTGCTCCTCCCATATCCCTGCCCCCAAGGTGCTCCTCCCATATCCCTGACCCCCGAGGAGTGCTTCCCCCGTGTCCCTGATCCTCAGGGGATGCGTCCCGTGTGTCCTTGACCCTGGGGTGTTGGGGGGGACCCCTGGGGTGCTCCCCCTGCTTCCCTGACCCCCGGTGTGCTCTCCCCCTGTCTCTGACCCCGGGGTGCTCCCCCGTGTCCCTGACCCCCCCGTCCCGTCCCTCCCCCAGACGTGCTGCGGTTCGACAACACGTACAGCTTCCTCCACTCCAAGAAGGTGAGCTACACCGTGGAGGTGCTGCTGCCCGACACCGCCTCGGCACAGCAGATCCAGCAGCTGGGGGACCGGCTGGGCGAGGTGTCCCTGAACCACAGCCCATAGACCCCCCCGCCGGGCCCCCAGGATGGCCGGGAGCTCTCCCGGAGGAGGACGGAGCCGGGGCTGAGCCCCGGAGCTGACGGACTGAGGGGAGGGCTGAGCGCGGCCGGAGGGGGCCGAGCGCCCGCAGCCCCCCCCATCTCTGTGCCTTACGTGGGTCCTGCGCCCACCCACTGCTGCTGCTGCCTGGGGTGGGGAGTAAAGGGACGGACTGAGCGGGGTCTGCTCCGGTTTGTGGCCCTCGGGCCCAGAACTGCCCCCCAGCGCCAGATCTGCCACTCCAATCTCACAACTGCCCCCCAGCCCCAGATCTGCCCCTGCTGCCCACCTGCCCCAAAACTTCCTCAAAGCCCCATAACCGACCTCCAACCCCATAACTGCCCCTACTGCCCCACCCCGGTCCCACAACTAACCCTCCAGCCCGAGAACTGCCCCCTAAACCTATAACTGCCCCTGCTGCCCCCCAGGCCCAGAATTGCCACCCCAGTCCCAGATCTTCCCCCGCTGCACCCCAATAACTGCTCCAACCCTATAACTGTCCCCATCCTATAACTGCCCCCAACCCCATAACTTGCCCCCCAGGCTCAGAATTGCTGTCCCAACCCCATAAGTGCTGCCCCCACTCTATAACTGCCCCTCCTGCCCCCACCACGTGACCGCAGGTCACGTGC